>NC_045445.1:42089273-42412381 GCF_002776525.5 Piliocolobus tephrosceles | reverse complement strand
AAAAAAAAAAAAAAAAAAAAAAAAGATGTTGAATTTTATCACATGCTTTTCCTGCCTCTAATGAGATGATCATACGGTTTTGTTCTTCACTTTGTTAATGTGTTATATCACATATATTGATTTACATATGTTAAAATGTCCTTGCATCCCAGGGATAAATCCCATTTGATCATGGTGAATGATCCTTATAATGTGCTATTGATTCAGTGTGCTAAGAGTTTGCTGAGGATTTTTGCATTTATGTTCATCAGGGATATTGGCCTGTAATTTTCTTTTCTTGTAGTGTCCCTGTCTAGCTTTGGTATAAGGTAATGTTGGCCTTTTAAAATAAGTTTGGAAGTATTCCTTCCTCTTTGTTTTAGGGTTTGAGAAGTATTGGTATTGGTTCCTCTTTAAATGTTTGGTGGAATTCAGCAGTAAAGACATTAGACCCTGGGCTTTTCTTTGATGGGAGAGTTTTTATTACTGACTCAATTTCCTTCCATATTATCAGTCTGTTTATGTTTTCTATTTTTTTATGATTTAGTCTTAGTATGTTGTATGTGTCTAGAAATTTATCCGTTTCTTCTAGGTTATCTAATTTGTTGGTGTATAACTGTTCATTGTAGTTTCTTATGAGCCTTTGTATTTTCATATCAGGGTTTTTAAATTTTTTAAAAATTTTTTAACCTTTCTTATGCTGCTGATCAGTTGTAATGCCTCTGCTTTCATTTCTGATTTTATTTACTTGAGTCTTCTCTCTTTTTAGTCTAGCTAAAGGTTTGTTAATTTTCTTTATCTTATCAAAAAACCAAACAACTTTTAGTTACATTGATGTTTTCTATTGGTTTTCTAGTTCTTATTTCATTTATTTCTGTTCTGATCTTTATTTTCTTATGTCTACTAACTTTAGACTCAGATGTTTTCTCTTTTTACAGTTCCTTGAGGCATAACTTTGGGTTGTTTATTTGATATCTTTCTTCACTTTTTGATCTAGGCATTTATTGCTATAAACTTCCCTCTTAGAACTACTTTTCTGCATTCCATAAATTTTAGTATGTTGTCTTTACTTTTTACTTTTTCTCAGGATATTTTAAATATCCTTTTCAAATTTTTGTTTGACCCATTGGTTTTATAGGAGCATGTTGTTTAATTTTTATGAATTTGTAAATTTTCCCAGATATTTTCTGTTATTGATTTCAAGTTTCATACCATTGTTCCCGGAACTGAGCCGAGTCTGGCTGCATTTTCTTATGGCCTAATGACAAGAAGCAGACCAACTAGGGAGTTTATTGCTGTAACTGGATAGAGGGAGAAGGTCAGAGATGATTCCACCAGACCAACTCAAAGTGTTACAATTTTCTTAGTGCTTATGTAGATTGGGGTTATATGCCTAAGTGTGATACCGCATTCGCCTAAGTCTATAGGTAACTAATTTTGTTTTAGCTAGAAGGTCAGAGGCCAGAAATGTTCTCTAAGTCTGATGAAGCTGTGAGGGCGCTGGTACCATCAAGGCCTATCTCCTAAATTCTAATTAGTGAAGACTGTGGTACTGAAGTGATTATTTCTAGCTTATCTCATTTATAGTTTGGTCCGGAGAGCTGCCTTAGACTTTCTAATAAATCTATTCAAACAGCTGCCTCTGTTACCTTGACTCATCTCAGATTTCATCGACGGTAGATGGGTCCTGGCACGAGGAATGTAAGACTGTCTCCATTATTTTGACTTGCTCCAGGTTAGGGATAAGTCTGTGCAAGGCTTCTACTGACCATATGTTTTGTTTCTAGCTTTGATGTCTGGGCATCGATTTTCCTAGGTTTAATTATTTGCACAATGTTAAGGCAGCACTATGGACATTTGTTGGTGTAACTGGCATGCTATGCAGGCCGGTCTGTGTGACTGTCACGCAGGCCTGTCTGTGTGATTGTCAGGGAGAATTGGCCTGCCACACCATTGTGGTTGGAAAAGATACTTGATATGATTTCAATCTTCTTCGATTTTTAAGACTTGTTTTGTGGCCTGAGATATGATATATCCTGGAGAATGTTCCCTGTGCAATTAAGAAGGATATGTACTCTCCTGCTGTTGGATGTTCTGTTTATGTCTGTTAGGTCCATTTGGTCTAAAGTATAGTTTAAGACCAATGTTTTCTTATTGATTTTCTGTCTGGATAATATGTCCTTTTTTGAAAATGATATGTTTATATCCACTGCTATTATAGTACTGCAGTCTTTCTCTTCCTTCAGATCTATTAATATTTGTTTTATATATTTAGGTATTCCCATGTTAGGTGCATACATATTTACAATCACTTTATTCTCTTGATGAATTGATCCCCTTATCATTATACAACGACCATCTTTGTCTTGCTTTACAGTTTTGACTTCAAGTCTATTTTATCTAAGTATAGCTACCTATCCCCACTCTGTTTTTATTTCCATTGTCATGTAATATCTTTTTCCAACCCTTTGCTTGCAATCTACTTGTGTCCTTAAAGGAGAAGTGAGTCTTTTGTAGGCAGCATGTATTTGAGTTTTGATTTTTATTCATTCATTGTTATTCATCCTTCAGTAGGTGGATCAAAAGACTTTAAGTCTTTTGGTTGGCGGATCAAATCCATTTATATTCAAGGTAATTATTGATAGGTAAGGGCTTACTGCTGCCATTTTATTAATTGTTGTCCGGTTGTTTTGCAGATCCTTTGTTTCTTCCTCTCTTGCCTTCTTCTTTAGTGAATTCATAACTGCCCAAGAGGTTCACCTTGCCCACTGCCTAGACAGAGATGATTTATCAAGACAGGGGAATTGCAATAGATAAAGAGTAATTCACACAGAGCCAGCTGTGTGGGTGACCGTAGTTTTATTATTACTCAAATCAGTCTCCTGAAGCATTCGGGGAGCAGAGTTTTTAAGGACAACTTGGTGGGTAGGGGGAAGCCAGTGAGCCAGGAGTGCTGATTGGTCAGAGATGAAATCATAGGGAGTAGAAGCTGTCTTCTTGCACTGAGTCAGTTCCTGGGTGGGGGCCACAAGATCAGATGAGCCAGTTTATCAATCTGGGTGCCGCCAGCTGATCCATCAAGTGCAGGGTCTGCAAAATATCTCAAGTACTGATCTTAGGAGCAGTTTGGGGAGGATCAGAACCTCATAGCCTCCAGCTGCATGACTCCTAAACCATAATTTCTAATCTTGTGGCTAATTTTAGTCCTACAAAGGCAATCTAGTCCCTAGGCAAGAAGAAGGTCTGCTTTGGGAAAGGGTTGTTATCATCTTTGTTTTAAACTATAAACTAAGTTTTTCCTAAAGTTAGTTCAGCCTATTCCCAAGAATGAGCAAGAACAGCTTGAAGGTTAGAAGCAAGATGGAGATTAAGTTACATATCTTTCACTGTCTCAGTAATAATTTTGCAAAGGCGGTTTCAATTTGATAGTTTTCTGTAGTAGTATGATTTGATTCTTTACTTTTTATCTTTTGTGTATCTACTAAGGTTTTTGCTTTGTGGTTATCATGAGGCCTATATATAAAACACATTATAATTACAATAGGCTGTTTTAACATGGTAACGACTTCAATCACATAAAAGATAAAACTCTATACTTTTACTTCCTCTCCTTGCTACACATTATGGATTTTCGGTTTTTGTTTTTTTGTTTGTTTTGTTTTGAGACAGGGTCTAACTCTGTCACCCAGGCTGGAGTACAATGGCGCGATCTTGGCTCACTGCAACCACCACCTCCCGGGTTCAAGCGATTGTCCCATGTCAGCCTCTTGAGTAGCTGGGACTACAGGTGCCTGGCTATTTTGTTTTGTGTTTTTAGTAGAGACAGGATTTTGCCATGTTGGCCAGGCTGGTCTTGAACTCCTGACCTCAAGTGATCCACCTGCCTCGGCATCCCGAAGTACGGGATTACAGGTCTGAGCCACCGTGCCTGGCCCATATTTTGTTTTTGATGTCACATTGTATATAATTTTATATTGCGTATCCCTTAACAAATTATTGTAGCTTTTTTTTAAGTTTTGTCTTTTAACCTTAACAAGATAAAGTGATTTACATACCACCATTACAGTATTAGAGTATTCTGAATATGACTGTGTATTTACTTTACTAGTGAGTTTTATATTTTCCTGTTTTCATGTTACTAATTAACATCCTTTTCTTTGAGCGTGAAGATTTCCTTTTAGCATATTTCATAAGTCTGGTCTAGTGGTGATGGACTCCCATAGCTTTTAATTGTCTGGAAAAGTCCTTATCTCTTCTTCATTTTTGAAGGACAGTCTTATCATGTCTAGTCATGAAACATTTAATAACTGACACATGTGTTGAGAAATGTGTCATTAGGCAATTTCATCGTTGTGCAAACATTATAAGGTGTACTTACACATAGCTAGATGGTATAGCCTACTACACACAAAGATTCTGTGCTATAGCCTATTGTCCCCAGGCTACAAACCTGTACAGCAAGTTACTGTACTGAATATTGTAGGCAATTGTAAAACAATGGTAAATATTTATGTATCTAAACATAGAAAAGACCAGTAAAAATACAGTATAAAAGAGAGAAAATGGTACACCTGTATAGAGCACTTATCATAAATGGAGCTTGCAGGAAATGAATTTACTCTGGGTGAGTTAGTCAGTGAGTGGCAACTGCATGTGAAGGCTTAGGACATTAGTACACACAACTATAGACTTTATAAACTCTGTATACTTAGGCACACTAAATTTATTTTAAACATTTTATTTCTTCAATAATAAATTAACCTTAGCTTACTGTAACATTTTTACTTTATAAACTTCTAATTTTTTAACTTTTTGACTCTTGTGTAATAACACAGTTTAAAACACAAAAAAGGTACAGTTATACAAATTTTTTATTTATATTCTTATTCTACAAGCTTTTTTTCTATTTTTAAAATTTATTACTATTATTATTTTACTTTTTAAACTTTGTGTTAAAAACTAAGACACAAACACACACATTAGCCTAGGCATGCATGGGGTCAGAATCATCAGTATCACTGTCTTCCACGTCCACATCTCGTTTCACTGGAAGTTCTTCGGGGGCAATAACATGCATGGAGCTCTCATCTCCTACAAAAATAATACCGTCTTCTGGAATATCTCCTGATGCACCTGCCTGATGCTGTCTTACAGTAAACTATTTTTTAATTAGCGGAAGGATTACCCTCTGAAATAATTATAAAAGGTATAGCATAATAAGTACATAAACCAGTAACATAGTTGTTTATTATAATTATCAAATATTATGCACTGTACACAATCATATGTGCTATACTTTTAATACAACTGGTAGTGCTGTAGGTTTGTTTACACCAGAATCACCACAAATATCTGAGTAATGTGTTGCACTATGATGTTAGGACAGCCAAGATATTACTAGAGTGTAGAAATTTTTCAGTTCTGTTATAACCTTATGGGACCACCATCATATATTCAGTCTGTCATTGACCAAAATATCATTATGCTGCACATGACTGTGTAGTATTCTTGGTTGGCAGGGTTTTGTTTTTTTTTTTTTTTTTCAGTGCTTTGAATATATCGTCCCACTCTCTCCTGGCCTGCAAGGTGTCTGCCAAGAATTCTGTTAATGTCTTATTAAGGTTCTCTTGTACATGATGAATTGATTTTCTCTTGCTGTTTTCAAAATTCTCTTTGTCTTTGACTTTTCACATTTTTATTTCTATTATTATTATTTTTTTTTTTTTGAGACAGAGTCTTGCTCCCACCCTGTTGTCCTGATTGGAATGCAGTGGTGAGATCTTGGCTCACTGCAATCTCCGCCTCCTGGGTTCAAGCGATTCTCATGCCTCGGACTCCTAAGTAGCTGGGACTACAGATGTGCGCCACACCACCTGACTAATTTTTCATATTTTTAGTAGAGATGGGGTTTCACCTTGTTGCCCAGGCTGGTCTCAAAGTCCTGAGCTCAGTTGATCTGCCCACCTTGGCCTCTCAAAATCCTGGGATTACAGGCGTGAGCCACCATACCTGGCCTGTCTTTGACTTTTAAGCAGTTTTTTATAATGTGTGTTGGTAAAGATCTCTTTATGGTAAGTGTTCACCTAAAATAATCAATAAGTTTTTGGAAACTGCAGCGTTAAATAAAATGATGTATAACAAAACCAATTTTTTCTCACCAATGTTGAAGGAAATGATATTATTTTGAGGACCTGCTATATGTAGCTTCATTTAAAGTTTCAGTTTCCATGAACTTATCATCAATGTTAAGTGAGAACTTACTGAGGTATATTTAATATATTCAGGGTTCTTTAGGCAACATGAATCTGAATGAATGTTCATTGTGCTCTACAGATTTGGAATATTTTCAGTCAATATTTCTTTAAACAAGCTTTCTGTCCCCTTCTTTTTCTCTATTCCTTCTGGAACACCCATAATGTGCAAATTATTTTACAGTTATTGCATTCTTACAATAAAGTAAGCTAGAGAAAAGAAAATGTTATTAAGAAAGCTATAAGAAGAGAAAATATATTTACTATACATTAAGTGGAAGTGGATCGTCATAAAAGTCTTCATCCTCATTGTCTTCAGGTTGAGTAGAGAGAGGAAGCAAAGGAAGAGTCAGGGTCGGTCTTGGTGTCTCAGAGGTGGCAGAAGCAGAGATAAATCTGCATACAAGTGGACCTGCATAGTTCAAACCCATGTTGATCAAGGGTTAACTGTACTTTAACCGACAATGTTCCAAATCAGGTGAGTTATTTTCAGTAGCAGCAACAGCAGCAGCAAAGCTTCTAGTTCTTACCACCTGCCTCACCCTGTCGAACTACTGTGCCAACAGAGTTTGGGGGGAGTAAGTGGGGGAGGTGGTAAATAGACAGGCCTAAACAAGAACACCACAGACTTATTATTTTCTTACTCAAAGTTCAGAAGTTCTCAGTTTGTGGTATTCTTGGGTCAATTTCCAGAGTGCTGAAATGGTTGTTTTTGGTTATTTGTCCAGTTTTTTAGCATTTATGCACATTCCCCAAACTCAGGAATTTATTTACTCAAATGAGGAGGATTTCTTCCACCAAGGTCAAAGAAACTCTTTCAACTGGGGAAGATGTCAGTTCTTGACCACCATCAGTGCAAGAACCAACAGTAACATTGACCAGAAGATTTTTCTACTATTTTGCCATATAGCCTTTAGCTCAGACATATGAAGAAAGGAACTAATATTTAATAGAAGATGGACATCAGTTTTGATATACACTCCGCTAATGTCATTTGAACTTTGAGCCATGTGAGTATAAATCTAGGTGGCAGAACAAGAGAACAGAAGGCCATACTTCTGCAGGATGGAAATGAGAAATTAGCAATGAAGGGGATAGAGGAGAATGTGAATGGAGTCTAATGACTTTTCTTAACACCTCTTTATACCTAGATCAATTTCCCCAATTACTTTGTAAAGGCTTTAACAGTAAAAACAGTATTTTATATGCTGTGCAATCTTTAATGTAATGTCAGTACTGCACATGTGTTAAAGTAATAATCACTAGTTCCAATAGTGTGGGTAGTTTTGAAGGTTAGATTTGTTAGTTTTTTTGTTTGTTTTGTTTTTGTTTTGTTTTGTTTCGTTTTGTTTGAGACGGAGTCTTGCTCTGTCGCCCAGGCTGGAGTGCAGTGGCACCATCTCGGCTCACTGCAACCTCTGCCTCCCGGGCTCAAGTGATTCTCCTGCCTCAGCCTCCTGGGTAGCTGAGACTACAGGCGCGTGCTACCATGCCTGGCTAATTTTTTGTATTTTTAGTAGAGACGGGGTTTCACTATGTTGGTCAGACTGGTTTCGAACTCCTGAGCTCGTGATCCGCCTGCCTCGGCCTCCCAAAGGGCTGAGATTATAGCCATGAGCCACCGCGTCCAGCCGATTTGTTAGTATTATTTGAAAATGAGCCCAAAATTCCAACTCTGTTATGCAATACAAATCTGTCCGCCCAAATCTAGAAGATGGGTCACTGAGACATTGATACTAACAAAATTTTAGACACAGAAGAGTCAGATTTTCTGCTCTTTATTTATGTAAACAACATCAAAAAGCAGGCACATATGGAACCAAGGATAGATGAGCTGCCAAAATTTAGAATACTCGTCATGTAATGAGGAACAGCATCTAGACATAGCAATACAACTTTAAAAATACCCAGGAGACATAAATTTACTAAAAATCATTGAATACTATACTTGAAATGGTAAATTATATGATTTTTAAAAATATGCCTCAATAAAGAAATACCCAGGAGAAAGAAAAAACTATAGTTCTCAAGTTACTATATGAATTTTAGAAAATATACAGATAACAAAAAAGTCCATTATAGTAAAACAAAAAAACAAAAACAAAAACAAAAAAACAGGCAACCTGTTAGGTATTATAGATATTTAAATCAAACAGATGTCTTACACAGCTGTAGTTTAATACAGGTGATACATGCCACTTTGGAAATGGATTTATTAATTAAATGTCGGATGCAATTAGAACTCTAGCTATTCAGGAATAAAAATTTCAACAAGTCTATTTTTTTTTCTTTTCTGGAACATTTATTATCATGCACACAGTCAGAAATGTGCAGTTCATATAACCAACCCATCAATGACTTTCACCTTGACCACAGACATTGTATGGAAAAATACCAACAGTATTTGCTAAATAGTGTGCAGTCTCTTCTACTTAATTAGTACCTCAGGGCAGTTTGTTTATAAACAGAAAACAATAAGGGACATATTAAATATTCCCAGCAGTACTTTCTGCATACTGTCAGGTTTAGATATAAGGAAGATTGTTTGCATTTGAAACAATAAGCCAGCTAGCTACCAGACTTCCATTAAGTACAAGGGAACCAACTAGAATAACTTGTGATCCTCGGAAAAATAATACTGTCTGTAGCTTCGTACACTGAAGAAGTGAATATAATTCCTTTTAGCTTCAAATCAAAAATATGATTAGAGGGCAACATGGACATATATACTATACTTTTTGTTTCAATATTAATAAAAAAAGAATGATACTAAAACTATTTCACCCTTGATGCTAACTATGGCCTAATTTTGTCTATCCCTCAATTTCCAATAATCACCCCCAAATGACTACCTAGTATCCATTTACGGATCACTATATAAATCAGCCACTAATCAGGGAACCTCTGGCTCAAGGGACCTGTAATGGGTTGCAGAGGATTGTACATCATGTTTCACATGCAGATGAGGTTGCCATCTGGTGGATTTTCTCTAACTAAAACCTAAAAACATTTATAGATGTAAGCAAAGCAACTTTTTTTATAGTTGCAAAAGCTGCCATTTTTAGAAAACATATAGTTTCTTTTAACATTTATTGTGTCCATTTTCTGATTTGCACTGAATGGGTGCCTATTCTTTGTAACTGTAGTATGAGAATACTAGGAAAGTGAATATAATAAAGCTTTAGATTTAAATGGTAAATGTGACTACATTTTTTTAATTTAGAAAGTTCTTGATAAATTAAATTTTGTTACATTAACATTAAAATATCTAGAAGTAAGGCCCATGACCTCACAATGGCTGTGTTTTAAATAACAAAGTGACTTTTGATGTCATGTATGTCTTTACCTGATAGCTTTGCCATGATAATTTGGGTTCAGATACATGCAAGAACTGTAAATGGTTCAATCTCTAATCTACTCTAATACAGAATTACTGTTGTTTCACACACCACTACCCACATTTTCTAGTTTTGCTCTTCTCTCCATCATTTCCCTGTTGGAATTCTCTAAAAGTGATCCCCCATATATTGTAATATGACATTTGTTCCTTAGAAGGCATGGTAATTGATTAAAACAGTGTGCTAGAAAATTGGTCATTCATTCTGTGTTTACACATAGGCCAGTTACCTGAACTCTGTCCCATGGTCGTCAGTCATCTCACAACTATATATTGTCTGTTAATCACAAATTACAGCAGGGGTTAAAAAAAAAAAAAAGAACATGGGCTTGAGTTAGATCTGGATTAAAATCTTTGCTCTTTTTTTTTCCTCCTTCATAAGTTACTTCTCCTTCATAAGTTAGTTCTACCTACTAAATAGTAAGTTTTAGCACATCTCAGTTAAATGTGAGAAATTTGTTTTGGAAAAGTATGCATTTTTCTGGTTTAATACAGTTGTCAGGTGAATCATTGCCTTTCTTTTTTTTTTTTAACTGGAGCCCTATCTACTTTTCTACTTCAAAGGTTTTTATTGACACTATGATGTTTGCATGAAATAACCCACATCAAAGCTGTTCTAAAAATAAATATTAAACATGAGCAAGCAAATGCATATACATACATACATACATAAAAGTATCAATTTAATACTAATGTAGCAGCTATTCTGGGGGTATCACATGGCCACTGCATATGTGATATTATGTGAATGGGTATTTGTCACCTGGGATAAAATTTTCTTGAAAGCAAGATGATAATAATAGTTTTATATAATATGTCATGTAACCTAGAAATGAGGACAATGAGCTCTGAAAAACAGTTATATAACAAAACTAGACTCTAGTGATGTTCAAAATGCACGTACATAATTCAAATGAATTATTTCATGAAATGGGATAAAGCAACACAGCAAAATTCATGTATTTATATAATGTAGCTTTAAATAATTATTTTACTAGATTAAAATTTCAAATGCCAAGAATAAGCATTTGATTCATTCATCGATATCCACAAAAGATTTTATAATCCAGTTGACAAGTGAAACTTTCTAGTGTCTTCTTTTGAAGTTTCCTTATATTTGAGGAAATATAACACATGTTGATTACTACTAAATCTGTATCTCTAGCCTAACCCTTTCTCTTAAACTCCTGATATCTACATACCTCCTAGACATCTCCAGTAGCATGTTCCACAGGAAAGACAGCAGAGCCAAATAGTTATCAGTACAGACCACAGGAGTTAAACAGACTGGGTTGGACTCCTGACTCCATCATTTACCAGCTCCGTAACTTTGGGCAAGTGTATTAGTCAGGGTTCCCTAGAGGGGCAGAACTAATAGGATATATATATGTGTGTGTATATATATATATGGGGATATATACATATGGGTATATATATGGGGATATATATATAGGTGTATATATGGGAATATATATATGGGAAAATATATATATGGGAAAATATATATATGGGAAAATATATATGGAAAAAATATATATGGGAATATATATGGGAAAATATATATATGGAATATATATATGGGAAAAAATATATATGGAATATATATATGGGAAAAAATATATATGGAATATATATATGGGAAAATATATATATGGGAATATATATATGGGAAAATATATATATGGGAATATATATATGGGAGAATATATATGGGAATATATATATGGGAGAATATATATATGGGAATATATATGGGAGAATATATATATGGGAATATATATGGGAGAATATATGGGAAAAAATATATATGGGAATATATATATGGGGATATATATATGGGGATATATATGTGGGACTATATATATGGGGATATACATATGGGGGATATATATACTGGATATATATATATATATATATATATATATATATATGGGAGTTTATTAAGTATTAACTTAGAGGATCATAAGTTCTCACAATAGGTTGTCTGCAAGCTTCAGAAACAAGGAGAACCAGTCCGAGTCTCCAAACTGAAGAGCTTAGAGTCTGATGTTTGAGGGCAGGAAGGATCCAGCATGGGAGAAAGATGTATGCTGGGAGGCTAGGCTGGTCTTGCCTTTTCACATTTTTTTCCCTGCTTTATATTCGCTGGCAGCTGATTAGATTGTGCCCACCAGATTAAGGGTGGGTCTGCCTTCCCCAGCCCACTGACTCAAATGTTAATCTCCTTTGGCAACACCCTCACAGACACACCCAGGATCAATACTTTGCATCCTTCAATCCAATCAAGTGGACACTCAGTATTAACCATCACAGCAAGCTACTTAGTTTCTCTGAGCCTCACTTTCTTCATCTGTAAGGTGGTGACAAAAATAATACTGACCTCATATGGTTATTGTGAAATTAAATGAGATATATACCTAAAACAATTGGCTGAATGGAATGTAGTTAACACTCAATAACTTACATATTCCATATGAGCCAAACACAAAAATACAAGTTCTGATTTGATATGCATATCAGCACCATGGAAACCGGCAAGGCATCGCTGAACTCAGGGCAACTGGCACAGAGCAGATGAGCTATGAATCAAAGCCTGAAGAAAACTGCTGTTGATGGAACTATGGACACAGATTGCTTCTCACCTATGGTTCCCTTTAATTCTGAACCAGGAGACTTAAACTTGACACTTCGATGGACTAGATCATCGTAGGGCATCACTTCTCGTTTGTAACCCCAAGTAACAAAACTGTTAGCCATTTAGAATACAGACATCCAAGTATAATACTGTTTCCATTACTATTTCCTGTTACAAGGAATACATTTATAGAAATCTTCACAATGTTGTTTTCTTATTCGAACAACAAAATAAATACTTTTCTATGTCAGGCATTTTAAAAAGTTATGCATTCCATTAAAATAAACACATACACATGTACATCTTTGAAATCAGAAATTTTTTCCCTTGCATGACATAGCTGGCAGCCCTTTTTCTAGACTTGCTCTACCTAAAATGCTTTTAAGGGTGTTTTGTAGCTGTTATAGAAGATTGACATGTATGATTAGGGTACAAAGAAGTATATATATTTGGAATGTCAGCTATATAATTCATTCTATATATATTGCAAGTTGGTAAAATGGAAAATGAAAATATTTGTGCCATTCATGTGGCATTTTTCACGTAATACTGTGTAGAGTTTGGCAGTTATTTTGTATATGTCTTACCCTCAACACTTGATTATGAGCTTCTTGGTAAAATAGATAGCATCTTAGACTTTTTAATATTTTTTCCTCCATAATGCTTATCACAATGCCTTGCACAAAGCAGGTACTCAGTAGACAACAAGTAAGTAAGAAAGAAATCTACCTTCTTTTTTCTTTTTTTTTTTTGAGACAGACTCTCACGGTCACCCAGGGTGGAGTGCAGTGACGCGATCTCGGCTCACTGCAGTGTCCGCCTTCCAGGTTCTTCCAAGTGATTCTCCTGCCTCAGCCTCCCAAGTAGCTGGAATTACAGGCATGCACCACCATGCCTGGCTGATTTTTTGTATAGTAGAGACGGGGTTTTGCCATGTTGGCCAGGCTGGTCTTGAACTCCTGACCTCAGATCATCCGCCCCCTTGGCCTCCTAAAGTACCAAAGTGCTGGGATTACAGGCATGAGTCATCACACCTGGCCTCTTCTTTTACAATAAAAAAGAATAACGGAAATTCTGATTCTTAAATAATCTATAGGCTCAAGTATATCTTACTAGTCTTTTGGAGAATTATTTATATTCTCATTTTCTAGATTTTTCCATTAATCCTAGACCAATTTTATACATGTTCCAGACTTTTGCGTTCTTGTTAATTTGTTTGACTGGATATGTATTAAGTCTTCCCAGGCTGATATTATTTAAGACTTTTGTAAAGGTTTGGTCATTTAAAAACAGCAGCCACATTCCTTTCAAAAACAGATTTTAGGCCGGGCGCGGTGGCTCAAGCCTGAATCCCAGCACTTTGGGAGGCTGAGATGGGCGGATCACGAGGTCAGGAGCTCGAGACCAGCCTGGCTAACACGGGGAAACCCCGTCTCTACTAAAAAAATACAAAAAACTAGCCGGGTGTGGTAGCGGGCGCCTGTAGTCCCAGCTACTCGGGAGGCTGAGGCAGGAGAATAGCGTGAACCCGGGAGGCGGAGCTTGCAGTGAGCTGAGATCCGGCCACTGCACTCCAGCCTGGGCGACAGAGCGAGACTCCGTCTCAAAAAAAAATTAAAAAAAAAAAAACAAAACAAAAACGAAAACAGATTTTGAAATCGTAGTAATGCCTTGGCAGGTTTCTCTTTCTTCTCTCTCTCTTTTTATTCTATCTCTTTACAAAGTATCTGATGGTATATTTTGGAAAACAGTAATCTATGTGTGATTTGAACATTTACTACGTACGCAAAATCAAAGCTCCTGCTTGAGGTTTCAAATCATTAATCTTCAAATTCAAGTAGCTAAGATGAACTATTTAATATTAACATACTAAAAGAACATCAAAAAGCATGATAACGTTCAAAATTATGCTATGAATATAAATAAGTCTAGAACAGTCCTTGAGATTGGAAGGCATGCGTATGGAAAGAAAATGAGAACACCATACGTATTTGGTGGTGTTTGCAACCTCTCTCCTCCTCCTTTCTCATTTATCCTTCCATTTTTACTGCTTAAATATATTTCTCAAATAATCACTAACCATTTGCTATTAAATAATTTATGAAAAGTGTTTAGCACAATTATTGGTACATAGTAAATACTCAATACGTGTCAACAAATGTATTGTGTGAAACTCTACTTCTTTGCTCTTACTGTACCCTTTTACTCAAATTTATATACAGGCTGGGGTGTGGTCAGGATTATGATAGAGGAAGACCATGCAGACTCTTTTTAAAAAATACTTAAGTTCTGTCTGAAAATTTTTTTAAAAACTGTGTCTGCAATTCACCTATGTCATAAATCTAAAACATTAAATGCCCTGCTCCATCTTTCCAATCTGGAGCTGTTCCAATGAGTCACTAAATAGCATGCTTCTTAAGGTTCCTAAATGAGGTTAATTAATGTCTAAAGGCAATTTTCATAAAATACACTCAATACATTCTGTATCCACAAATCACTAGACAAGCCCATATATCTTATGTTGATTTATTGACTTATCTATAATTTTAAGTATTTGAAAATTCATGTAATCCAGTTTTCTATAGCAACAGAGCTTTTGCTTTTTCACAGAGCAGTGAATAGTCATACATATGGCTTATAGAATTTTTAAATTTCATCTTTCTCTGAAACAGATTTTCACGTTTGTGTTGCAAAGTGGGCTTCTTATTTTCACACCCTTAGTGTTATCAGCTTTTGGCCATATTATTTCTCAATATAGAATGTGCTATAAACTTCCAGTTAGACAAGGCAGATTGAACACATGCATTTATCTCTGCTGTTTCGTGAGGTTCCACTAAAATAACAGTAAAAAATTTTGTGAGGTGCAAAAGGACAAATGCAGTATAAACACAGAAGGATGCTGGGCATGGTGATGCACACCTGTAGTCCCAGCTACTCCAAAGGCTGAGGCGGGAGGATTACTTAAGGCCAGTGGTTAAGAGGCTGTAGTGTGCTATGATTACATCTGTGAATAGCCACTGCACTTCAGCCTGGACATCATAGCAAGACCTCATCTCTAAAAAAATGCAGAAGGAGCCAGGTGCAGTAGCTCATGCCTGTAATCCCAGCACTTTGGGAGGCCAAGGAGGGAGGATCACTTGAGGTCAGGAGTTTGAGGCCAGCCTGGCCAACATGGTGAAACTTCATCTCTACTAAAAATACAAAAATTTAGCCAGGCATGATGGCTCAAGCTTGTAATCCCAGCTTCTTGGGAGGCTGAGGTGGTAGGATTGCTTGAACCCGGGAGGTGGAGGTTGCAGTGAGCCAAGATTGTGCCACTCCACTCCAACCTGGGCGACAGAGTGAGGCTCCCTCCCCACCACACCCCCCGCCCAAAAATGCAGAAGGATAAAGAGAACAGGAGAGAAGACAACAGAAAACAAGTAAATTCATCAAAAATTCAGAGGCTGGAATACAATACATCAGATGAGTGCTAAACCAACATAATTGGAGAAAGCTGAAACCTGAGGCTGGTGGTGATGGGCTGTTCTTAGAGGTGCTCTATACCTCTGAGGTACAGTATACCTCTGAGGTACAGGGTAAATGGAAAGCTTGCAAAGGAAAATTGATTGAAAGTCCAACTCAAGAAAAAATTAGATCAGGCCAGGTGTGGTGTCTCAGGCCTGTAATCCCAGCACTTTGGGAGGCCGAAGCAGGTGGATCACCTGAGGTCAGGAGTTTGAGACTAGCTTGGCCAACATGGTGAAATCCCATCTCTACTAAAAATACAAAAATTAGCTGGGTGTGGTGGTGGGCACCTGTAACCTCAGCTACTGGGGAGGCTGAGGCAGGAGATGGCTTGAACCTGTGAGGCAGAGGTTGCAGTGAGCCAACATCGCTCCATTGCACTCCAGCCAGGGCAACAAGAGCAAGACTCCATCTCAAAAATAAATAAATAAATAAATGCAAGATAAAAAATAAAAAAGAAGAAATTAGATCTCAAGAGTCCCTTGTCCATTTCAACAAAAGATTCAAGTTTTATTTTCTGGAGTAATTAAATCATCTCTCCAGAAAAGAAGCTCTAGTCATATAAACAGGCACAGCTGAGGGTTGGGATGATGAACTATAATGAAAATGGTGATTAAGTCTCTATATACTAAAAGGTAAGACACCCCCACCCTAACTCCACACCCCCATCCCAAGCATCTTTCTGCTTTCTGCTGCTTACTCTTTTTCTCTTTTTCTTTCTTTCTTTCTTTCTTTTTCTTTCTTTTTCTTTTTCTTTGTTTCTTTCTTTCTTTCTTTTCTTTCTTCTTTCTTTTTTTCTTTTTTTCTTTTTTTTTCTTTTTCTCTTTCTTTTTTTTTTTTTTTCTGTCTCCCTCCATCACCCAGGCTGGAATGCAGTGACGTGATCATTGCTCACTGCAGCCTCAATCTCTCAGGCTCAAGCAATCTTCCCAGCCTCCTGAGTAGCTGAGACCAGAGGTGCACACCACCATGTCTGGCTATTATTATTATTTTTTTTTGAGATGGAGTCTCTCTCTGTTGCCCAGGCTGGAGTGCAGTGGTGAGATCCCGGCTCACTGCAGCCTCCGCCTCCTGGGTTCAAGGGAGTCTTCTCCCTCAGCCTCCAGAGTAGCTGTAACTACAGATGTGCACCACCATGCCTGGCTAATTTTTGTATTTTTAGTAGAGATGAGGTATTGCCATGTTGGCCAGGCTTGGTCTTGAACTCCTGACCTCAGGTGATCCACCCACTTCAGCCTCCCAAGGGGCTGAGATTACAGGCATGAGCCACCACTCCTGGCCTGGCTTTTTTTTTTTTTTTAAGTATAAGTGTGGTATCGCTATGTTGCCCAGGCTAGTCTTGAACTCCTGAGCTCAAGCCATCCTCCTGCCTCAGCCTCCCAAAGTGTTGGGATTGCAAGCATGAGTCACTGCGCCCGGCCTGCCACTTGGTTTCTAAGATATTGGCAGCTCAGCAGGAGATTGGAGGATTCTCAAGAAACAGACTAGCTCTAAAGTAAAGCCTTACAGATACTGATGTTTGAGGTTTTCCTATAGAAGACTGGATTTTTGCCCATTTACTCTTCAGTGAAGCTCAAAAATCTAAACATAATTTCCAGTCATCATTTTAGCACCTCACTTTTATTTATGGTGGCTCAATCACTAGACATTGACAACAGTTTCTAAAATGAAAGAGACCAAAACAACAACAATGACAACAAAAGTAAAAGGGAAAAGAGAAAACAGAGGGAATGAAAAAAAAAGGACTTAAAATATAATTAATAATATTCTTCAGAAAGATACAAGGAGATACATTAGAGACAAAAGATCTGCATGCTATAAAAAATGGAACTGTTAAAGAATGAGAAGGAGCTCTTAGAAGGTCAAAATATTATAGCAGAAATTTAAAAAATAAATAGAATAAAATTTAACGTTGAGGAAATCTACTAGAGAGTAGAATGAACAGAAAAAGAAATGAAAAATAATAGAGAAAATATGAGGAAATGCAAGAATTTGGTACTGCAGGGCCAAATTACAGCAACAGAAGTTCTAGAAAGTGAGGATAGGGAAAGTAGAAAAAAAACAATAAATTATTAAATAAATAATGCAAAGAAAATTCCTAGCACTCTAGGATGATGATATGGTTTGGATTTGTGTCCCCGCCCAAATCTCATGTCCAGTTGTAATCTCCAATGTTGGAAAAGGGGTCTGGTGGGAGGTAATTGGATTATGGGGGCAGACTTCCCCCTTGCTATTGTGATAGCCAGTGAGTTATCACGAGATCTGGTTGTTTAAAAGTGTGTAACACCTCCACGTTCTCTCTCTTCCTCTTACTCCAACCATGCAAAAAATGCCTCCTTCCTCTTTGCCTTCTGCAATGGTTATAAGTTTCCTTAGGCCTCCTCAGCCATGCTTCCTGTACAGCTTGTGGAACCATGAGTTAGTCTCTTCTTTATAAATTAGCCAGTCTCCAATAGTTCTTCATAGCAATGCGAGAATGGACTAACACAGATGATAATACAGATAGAAAAGCTCCACAAATGTACATGACAGTGAAATTTCAGAAGATGGAATAAAGAGAAGATTCTAAGAGCTTCCAGAGAGGAAAAACAGGTCATATACAAAGGATTGCAAATAATATTAAGTACGAACTTCTCAACTGTATCCCCAGACTCTGGAAGACAAGTTCTGAGGGAAAATAATTTCCAACTGTGGTAGGCTGAATAATGTTCCCCCCCAAACCCCACCCAAAGATGTCCTAATCTATGGACCTATGAATATGTTACCTTACATAGTAAAAGGGATTTTGCAGGTGGCGATTAATTAAGGATCGTGAGATGGGCAGATGATCCTGGATCATCTGGGTGGGGCTGAAGTAATCACAAGGGCCCTTGTAACAGGAGGACCAAAGTAAGATGTGAAATCTGAACCAGAGGTTGGAGTAATATGTTTTGAAGATGGAGGAAGGGTCCATGAGCCAAAGTATGCAGGCAGCCTCTAGAGACTGTAAAGAACAAGAAAAAATGTTCTTCGGAAGAGCCTCCAGAAGAAAGCAGTGTTGCCAACACTTTGATCATTGAAAGCGATTTCACATTTTTGATGGAAAGATAATAAACTTGTGTCATTTTCAGCCACAAAATTTGTGGTAATTTGTTATAGTAACATTAGAAAACAAATACACCAATCTAGAATTATATATCAGTTGAACTAACAATCTGATGAAATATTAGAACAAGGTGTTTTCAGACATGTAAAATCTAAAAAATTGACCATCTTTTCTCATGAAGTCATTGGAGGATATTTGCCCACCAAAATGAGGAAGTTAAATCGAAAGTAAGGAAGACAGAGTCCAGAAAACAGAATCTGACATAAGAGACAGGCAAAAGAGATTTTCAGGATAAGGGTGAGGGGAAATCCCAGAGGACAGCTATTCATAAGGACTAAACCAGTTCACATTGGAGAAGGACAAAAATATCTAGCACAGACATCTTTACTAATCATAAAAAAGAAAGTTATTGATAACCTGATGTATTTGAACATACAAAGGTAAGATGTACAGATCTTTTGGAAAGATCTGTTTGAGAATGAGTGATAGATTCATAGAGAAAATCCTGAGCAAATAAAACTTAAATAAAACATGACAAAATTTTATAGAGAAGGAAATGTTATAACATACTCAATACATGGTTAAACTCTGAAAAATGTTTACAAAGTCATAATAATATAATCACTAAATATAGATTTCACCAAAAATGGTGGTATGAATATTCTGAGAGGAAAGACAGTATGTGTTTATGGCTATGTAAGAGAGCCTAATTGTCACCTATTGTAATAAAAATATCAATAGATTAAAGCTGAACAATCAAGATACAGCAATACAAGCATGTTATATGGAAACATGGTAGTAAACACCATAGGGAATAGTGAAAACTGTTTAAAGTTATTGCCCTTCAGTAGTGAGAATCAGAAATGGAGAGAGATGGGATTTTCTCAGTATACTATTTTTTAAAATCTGTGCATACGGCATTAATTTAATAAAATTAACATTTTAGTTTTCAGATGAATTATTCCCATGAACAGGGCCAGGGGCAGTGGCTCACACCTGTAATCCCAGCACTCTGGGAGGCTGAGGCAGGAGTATTCCTTGAGCCCAGCAGTTCGAGGTTGCAGTGAGCTATCATGGGACTGCTGCGCTCTAGCCTGGGCAACAGAGCAAGATCCTGTCTCTAAAAAAACTTCTTTTTTTAAAGGAGTTATTCCCATGAACAATACACTTGGACTTAGCTTAATTATTCTGGGATGTGTTGTGTGCATGTTCTAATCTGGAAATCATAATTTTTTTTTTTTTTTTTTTTTTTTTTTGAGACGGAGTCTTGCTCTGTCTGCCAGGCTGGAGTGCAATGGCCGGATCTCAGCTCACTGCAACCTCCGCCTCGCGGGTTCACGCCATTCTCCCGCCTCAGCCTCCTGAAGTAGCTGGGACCACAGGCGCCCGCCACCTCGCCCGGCTAATTTTTTGTATTTTTAGTAGAGACGGGGTTTCGCCGTGTTAGCCAGGATGGTCTCGATCTCCTGACCTCGTGATCCGCCCGTCTCGGCCTCCCAAAGTGCTGGGATTACAGGCTTGAGCCACCGCGCCCGGCCGGAAATCATAATTTTTAAGACAAGTAAAAGCCATCTAAATATGTTGCCATGTTTTCCACTTGCTCAGTTCTTGAGGAATACAAACCAAACTCTTTCCCATGACCTGTAGGGCTTGTTGAGGTCTCTGCTGGCTCCTTGGCTTATTGTGCTCTACACATACTGTCCTTTTTCATTTCTTTGTTCAAACAAGCTAAGTCCCTTCTCTGATGGCCTGCTCACAATCTATTCACTTTGTTTGGAAGGTTATTCCCTCTGTCTTCTCCTGGTTGGCTCCTTATTTTTCAAGCCTCAGCTTAAATGTCACTTCTGCCAAGAAGCTTTCCCTGACCATTAAATCTAAAGTTGGTCCGTACCCCAGTTACACATCGCCCGCTCTCTTGCATGGCTCTGTTCTTTACCACAGTTTATAAAAACATGTTTGCATTCATGTTTGTGGGTTTCCTCTAGATTGCAAACCATCTAGTGCATCTGTGCATAGCAGAGGCCTTGCACATAGTAAGTGCTTAATGAATATCTTTGAATGAACTTGTTTTAAGTGATACAGCTGTGCATCTGACATTTATGGACAATGGTATGTTATATTCTTTATTTTTGCTGTATAATAGTAAAAATTAAGGAGGATTGAAACAAACTAACACAATTCAGACTTTTTTTTTTCCTTTTTCAATTTTTATTTATGAATCAGGAGGTACATGTGCAGGTTTGTCTCAAAGTTATATTGTGTGATGCTGAGGTCTGGGTATGACTGAACCTTTTTGAAAACTTCTTAAGAAACTTCCAAGTCATAATACATCCTGTCTCATTTAAGCACTAGCCCTTTATTATACAACAAATTCAGAGCAAGGTCTAGATTTTGAGTACTTATTGATTGAAGGGGCTATACTCAGACTATACTCAGTCTCCTTAAATCAAACATTTTATCATTTGTAGCTTAGTTGATTATGAAAATTTTACAAATCAGAGGATTAATTAATAACGTCATTGATCCATACAGTAGGCATATAGTCATATAATCAAGTTCACATAAATATAATTTCCTCCTTTTCAAAATACTTGGTATTGAGATATATTTAGCCTCGTAGTCACCATAATACAGTTAAATGTTTGACCAAAGTGACTTGCTCTATATTCAATGGATTTTACTTAAAGAGATCCTTTCATGATTTTTAATCTTTGTCATTGTGGCACAAGAGGGCAGGGTTTGGTGGCTCACATCTGTAATCCTAGCACCTTGGGAGGTCAAGGTGAGAGGATTACTCAAGGCTAGAACAGCCTAGGCAACATCTCTACAAAAAAAATTTAAAAATAGCCAGGTGTGGGCCGGGCGCCGTGGCTCACGCCTGTAATCTCAGCACTTTGGGAGGCCGAGGCTGGTGGATCACGAGGTCAGGAGATCGAGAGCACGTGAAACCCCGTCTCTACTAAAAACACAAAAAAATTAGCTGGGCGTGTTGGCAGGCGCCTGTAGTCCCAGTTACTCGGGAGGCTGAGGCAGGAGAATGGCGTGATCCCGGGAGGCGGAGCTTGCAGTGAGCCAAGATCGCGCCACTGCACTCCAGCCTGGGCGACAGAGCGAGACTCCGTCTCAAAAAAAAAAAAAAAAAAAAAAAAAGCCAGGCGTGGTGGCATGTGCCTGTGATTCCAGCTACTCAAGAGGCTGAGATGGGAGGATCGCTTGAGCCCAGAGGGTTGAGGCCACACTAAGCCATCATCATGCCATTTCACCCCAGAGCAAGTTCCTGTCTCAAAACAAACAAACAAACAAACAAGAAAAAAAGCACTAGTTTATTTTAATTATTTCAGTAATATTATAGCTTTAATATGATTTGTAGTATAATTTTCTATAAGCAGCAATTTCACGTAAAGATTAGTTTTATAAAAATCTTTAAATTGTATTTGGATAAAATCGGATCAAATATGTAATGTGTTTACCACAATGCTTGGCACATAAGGAGTGTTCAACAAAAATTAGTTTCTTTCTCTGCCTCTGGCGACACAAGTAGTGATACAGCCGACTCTCATTTATTATAGTTCATTAAAACTCCAATTTTGTACTGCACAGTTGCTTTTTTTAAGCTAAGACTTATCTGATTTATTTCAGCTGATTGTTTTGATACTTCATATTTTAAAAAATTTCCTTCATATCTTTTTTTATGTATCCAAATGAGTTTATTTCTTTCAAAAGAATCACAACACATTTATTCTTACAAAGTTGCCATTATTTAATTATTTTTGAATCTTGATTTTGTCAGTTCTCTTGCACACCCTTGGGTGAATGGAGTAATTTGTTTTACTTGCTAGAATCTTGAGAAACAAAGCAACCTACTGTAAACATTTTAAAGATAATTTCAGTAAAAATATCCATTAATAAATTAAACAATTTTGAGGTTATCCAGAAATTGACTCTATTATAGTATTATTTTAACTCTGGATTTGACCAACATAGCTAGAAAAGAATTATTTTGGTGTTCCTAAAAGTAAGAAAGTTGCCAATAATAATAATATTGTGATGGTTAATACTGTCAACTTGATTGGATTGAGGGATACAAATTGTTAATCCTGTGTGTGTCTGTGAGGGTGTGGCCAAAAGAGATTAACATTTGAGTCAGTGGGCTAGGAAAGGCAGACCCTCCTTAATCTTGTGGGCACAATCTAATCTGCTGCCAGTGAATATGAAGCAGGCAGAAAAACGTGAAAAGGAGAGACTGGCCTAGCCTCCCAGCCTACATCTTTCTCCCGTGCTAGACACTTCCTGCCCTCAAACATCAGACTCCAAGTTCTTCAGTTGTGGGACTCGGACTGGCTCTCCTTGCTCCTCAGCTTGCAGACAGCCTATTGTGAGACCTTGTGATTGTGTAAGTTAATATTTAATAAACTCCCCTTGAGGTATATATATATATGTATGTTAGGTTTTGGCAACTTCCTAAGAACATAAACATCCACAAAGTGGAGATTATAAGTGGATTTTATAACTCGAAACTTTTCAGCTTTGCTCGAAGACATTCACTATAATAATAAAGAAAAAAATATACAGAAAGTTTTGATGAATGATGGAAAATTAAAGAAATGAATCTGAAGTCACCTCAAGGATTCTGCAATGTGCTGTGTTTAAAAGATTAAGAAGAAACATTTATGATTTATCATCCTTTCAAGTTACATTACTTTATATTTTAATGCATATGCCACTATTGAAGGCTCTTCATTAAAGGACAGGTCAGCATAATGTAGAGGAGCACAGGACAGGCATCAGGAGGGTTGGAATCAAGCCTTAGTTCTGCTATTACCAGTATAATTTTGAAAAAAAAAAAAACCCAAAAAACTATTGATTTGAGCTTCTGCTTCTTGTCCATAAAATAAAAATAATGGATTCCATAGTTTTCTTTTTAATCTTTTGAAATTTCACAAACCATTAATCAACCCATGAATAAGACAAATCATCTATTGTTGGGATAGAATAGGAACTATGTTTTATTTATCTTTGTAATCCCAACAGACCTAGGTATCCCACTAGGTACCTAGTAATTTATTTTTTGTTCAATAAACATTATTGAGTATCATCTAGTTTCCAGGAATAGCACTGAATCCTGGGACTTTAGAGATGATTTAAATCTGGTCTCCACCTTTTAAGATTTTACAGTACAAAAGAGGACAAAAGTATACAGGTGATTTAAACATCAAGAATGATGACAGAGGTAGCCAAAGAGTGTTACTGGTGGCACAAAATGGGCACAATCTTAAAAGGGTTGGAGAAAGGCTCCCTGGAGGAAATTACACCTCTGATGAATCTTGAAGGAATAGTTAGCCACATTGATGAGGCAGCAGAGGTTAATAGCAAGAGCAATAACAAAGAAATGTAAAGATTATAAATAAATGAATACGTCATACATTCATTCCAAATTCCTTCTAAATTTTTAAAATAAAATATATCCTGTTATATAAAATGAGTATGAAACCACTTTTATCATATGATAACTTATGCTACTTTATTTTCCATATTTCCTTTAGATTCTCAGAAATAGCCACATGTTTATTTTATCTGGGTAAATGTATATATTTCTTTAGAAAAAGTAGAAAACCTGGGTTTTATATTTATATTAACAACATTTTATCAAAACAAATTTAGGGAAGATTGAATGTCACTTCTGTATAACAATTATTCCCATGCAACTTTTACAATAGTAACACATTACAGTTTTGATCAGGGTTACACCTGAAAGTAAAATAACATTATGGACAGGGAGGGCACTGAAAAGTGCCAGGGACTTCCCATAAAGCACACAATTTCTGAAATATTTATATTAATAACATTTTATTTAAACAACTTAGAGAGGGATGAGTATCTTTTTTGATCTAACAACTATTTCCAACATCTCTTTTTATAAGGTCAAATAATGAATCTCTGTGATTTTCCAACGGCCCTCTGAGAAATTTCAGTGGTTTTAGGTTAAAACTTTTAGTTTTAGGTATAAAATATATCCTAAAGGGCCGGGCGCAGTGGCTCACACTTGTAATCCCAGCACTTTGGGAGGCCGAGGCGGGCAGATCACGAGGTCAGGAGTTCAAGACCAGCCTGACCAACATGGTGAAAACTTGTCTCTACTAAAAATACAAAAATTAGCCGGGTGTGGTGGCGCATGCCTGTAATCCCAGCTACTCAGGTCTGAGGCAGGAGAATTGCTTGAACCCGGGAGGTGGAGGTTGCAGTGAGCCGAGATCGTGCCACTGCACTCCAGCCTGGGGGACAGGGCAAGACTCCGTCTCAAAAACAAACAATTTTATATATATATATATTATATTATATATATTATATATAATATATATATTTTTTATATATATATAATCTCCTGAAATGTTTATTTTATTTGATCAAATTTAGAAACTGATTTTGAGAGGGCAAAATTAAGAGTTGTGGAGTTGATTAGGTGAGATCATGAGTGCCTGAGAAATAAGACTTCTTTACCTATTTAATCAAAGTAAAAATAAAGCATTTGGAAAAAAACACAGAAGGTAACACTATTGTAAAAATGTTCGTTATTTCATAAGTAAAAACCATATGTTCTATGGGATTTTTTCCCATAGATAAGGACATAATAAAGATAATTTAATCATAGAACATTTTTCTTGAAAGGCACAGAATCTCTTCTATTTACATAGATTACACAGAAGATAAGGATTAATTTTTTACATTGCAGGTAGAAGCATTAAGTTCTAAATAAAGGAAGCAAAACCCATCTAAGCAGAGGGACCATTGTAAATATCTTACTATATTTAATAGCTTATTTTCAGACTCAGGTATTATAAATCAAGGCAAATAAAATGCACTTTCCAAGTTTTGTTTTACTTTCTGCTCTTTCATATTTGTTTTAGAGGATCTGTGAGGTCAAAACAATTTTCATAATAATGAGATGTCATCTGCCTTTTTGACTCTCATTTTCTCATGAGTATACGGTGTTCTTTTCCATAGGTTACTTAATATATGATATTGTAAAGGATTAAAAGTAGAAGCTAGGTCTGGCATGGTGGGTCTCACCTGTAATCCCAGCACTTTGGGAGGCTGGGGTGGGTGGAACACTTGAGGCCAGGAGTTGGAAACCAGCCTGGCCAACAAGGCAAAACCCCATCTCTACTAAAAATATAAAAATTAGCCGGGCATGGTGGTGCAAGCCTGTAATCCCAGCTACTTGGGAGGCTGAGGCAGGAGAATCGCTTGAACCCAGGAGGCAGAGATTGCAGTGAGCCAAGATCACGCTAATGTACTCCAGTCTGGGCAACAGAGTGAGACTCCATCTCAAAAAATAAAATAAAATAAAACACAACAAAATAAAATAAAATTAGTAGAAGCAGATACAAGGATCCAGCTGCCTTCTACCAGCCAAGATAAGAAAGAGATATGCAAATATGTGAAACAATTATATTCTTCTCATAAAATGTTCTGTTTTGAAAAATAGTTACTTTTTGTAAAAAAAGATCATTTATGTCAACATGCAATGTGTTCATCATTGCTATTTTTCACTGAATCAATCAATATTTTAAAATTTTCTTTTTTCTCCGATATGGTAAATATCAATAATTATAACTCACATTATAAATCACATAAGCAAAAGCTCTTTGAGGTTCTCAATAAATTTTAAAAGTGTAAAAAGGTCTGGAAACCAACAAGCTACTTAAGGAAAAACCTAATTTTTTCCTTTGAAAAACAAAAGCACATATACTGTTGTAATTCTCTGTCAGTGTTATTACTTAAAGAGTTTAAACCACCCATATTAATTATAACTTTTAATCAAAGTAACTAATTTCTGTTTTAAAAAGAAAAGAGCCAGAAGGAAACTACAGTGTCTGGTATATACAACCATTTTAATAGAGTAGCAGAGGTTAAGAATACATATGACAAAACTTTCTATAGCCACACAAATTCTTTTTATAACTTCCTAAAGTGGCAAAAATAAATGCATTCATGACATGACTCCAAGATATAGCTAGCCACTTAACAGCACTTAAAAATAAGAAACAAAAACATTTAAATTTAAAATTATGTTTAGGTTAAGCCAGTGTTTAATATTCTATTTTACTTAGAAAATAAAATATTTCTGGCCAGGCACAGTGGCTTACGCCTGTAATCCCAGCACTTTGGGCGGCTGAGGCAGGTGGATCGCAAGGTCAGGAGTTCAAGACCAGCCTGACCAACATGGTGAAACACCGCCTCTACTAAAAATACAAAAATTAGCCAGGCGTGTGCCTGTAATCCCAGCTACTCAGGAGGCTGAGGCAGGAAAATCACTTGAATCCGGGTGGCAGAGGTTGCAGTGAGCTGAGATCGCACCACTGCACTCTGGCCTGGGCAACAGAGCGAGACTCCATCTAAAAAAAAGTATATATATATATATCTGTCCAATGATTGCCCATTAATTAACTCAATTTAATGTCAGTCCATGATTTTGAGTTGCTTAAAGATCTTGGAAATAATCTTCAATCTGGCCTACTTCAAAGCATAATAGTTGTTGATATAAAATTTGTCAGAGTAATGATTTCATTTTCTTGAATACAACTTTACATCTTTTATAATCATAACATTTTTTGGAATAATGTCAACTTATTTGATCAGTAAACCTATGCAAGTTTAGGAAAAAGAAATCCAAGTAAAATACAATTTATGTTTGTATTTCACTTTACACTAATAAGTCAGAAAAAAACCATAATTGTCAAAATAATGTTAATTATGTAATCTTGGTTTCTGAATTAGTTTCTGTAAGAGATGTTTTGTTAAAGTCTAGTACATTTAAAGTATTATAAGTCAATTTGTTTGTTTTCTGGGAACTTAACATTTAATTCATATATGTACTTATGTTCTCTATTCAGAACAGTGCTCCTTTAATTTACGTTTTTATTTTTAATATATAAAAAAATTTTTTTAAAGCCAACAACAGCTTATATTCCCAGGCAGTCTCCCATCCAAGTACTAACCAGGCCCCACCTTGCTTAGCTTCACGAGATCAGATGAGATCAAGCACATTCAGGGTGGTATGGCCATAGACTAATTTAATATCTTATAGGAAAAAGTTTCACAGATTCAATGAGATGTAAAGGTCTTTCTGAATTATAGCCACACAGATTCACAGAGAACTTATAACTTCAGATCTACAACTTCAGCCACAGATCAAGATTAAACATAGAAACACAAATATTTGCCAATCCTGATATCAAAAAACTATTCTTCTTCCTGGCAGCATAAATTTTGAATTGACTTGAAGACAAAATTGGCAGACAGACAAAACTCATAAGGGAATTCTGTTGTCTTTTGCCTAACAGGAAATAGTCCTTTATAATACATTACTATTAATCTATATAACCCATTAATGCAGAGATTGAATAATCATGCAATAATATCAGATTCCCAGCTATTGCTGCTACCAAATGGGAATAACCTAGTGGTCATGTATAAATTAGAAATAAAATAATAACCCCCAAAATAACCCAGGAAGGAGAATAACAAATGAAACAGAGTGTACAAAGTTAAAGTTCATTGGTTGCTTTGATTTACCTCAGGGAGGCAAGAAAAGACCTGCCCAGGCTTAAACAGCTCAAGAGCTGGACTTCTTCAGTAAGTTGCTTCCTAGCTATGTGATCTTGAGCAAACAGCTTAACTTCTCCCATTCTGTTACTCCATAGGGAAGTTGCGTAATTAAAATATGATGATGAACATGAAGACATTTAATAAAACTGTAAAGTGCCATACAAATGTTAGTTATAAATATAAGAATCAATATGATCAGTACAAGATATGACATTAACATTAAATATGGATTTATATTATGTATTAAGAATTTTATTTTTTCCTGCTTTGTCATCAAACAGCAGAATATTTGCTCTTGGAGTTATAGAGTGCATAGTTAAAAGACCTAATCTAAATCTGTTATTTTCATTATAAGTGAGAAAACTAAGGCTCAACAGAGGTTAAATGATTTCTTTGAGGTCATATAGCTAGAGTAGTGGGGTGGTGTGATATCTAGGACACATTGGTCTATTCTGCTTCTATTCTAATGTGTCTGCTAGAAGTTGTTTTGTAAACTATTTTTAGGGTTTTATTTTAATAGTCAATATATTTCTTTATTAGTCCACATATAAGAAATGGTCTCTGTAGCTTATTGTGCTTTGTGGTATAATTCATAGCAAATGAGGCATTATAGTCTCTGATTCATGTGTAGAAATCTTAAAAGTCTTGGATTTTTTTTTTTTAGGACAAGTAATACTTTTGAATATTTGTGTCTTTTTATTTCACTAAATATTCATATTTTATTCTCTATTTGGGCAGAAAATGATTATGCTTGTTTCATTATTCAACAATGACCTTTCTATATTTATTGTTATAAAACTGTAGTTTCACCGTTATCATTAATTTTGTTAACAAAAGACCATGAGGTCTGCAAAGGAAAAACAAAGAAGAGTTTTCTTTTTTCTTTTTCTTTTTTTTGAGACAGAGTTTCACTCTTGTTGCCCAGCCTGGAGTGCAATGATGCGATCTTGGCTCACCACAACCTTCGCCTCCCAGGTTCAAGCGATTCTCCTGCCTCAGCCTCCCAAGTAGCTGGGATAACAGGCATGCACCACCATGCCCGGCTAATTTTGTATTTTTAGTAGAAACGGGGTTTGTTCTGGTTGGTCAGGCTGGTCTCGAACTCCCGACCTCAGGGGATACACCCGCCTTGGCCTCCCAAAGTGCTGGGATAACAGGAGTGAGCCACTGCACCTGGCTGCAGAGTTTTATTTTCTAAAAAAACAATCACAGCCTCTGTTGTAAACTGAAGGCATGCTATCGGGAAAGTTCCCACCCCAGCCCTCAATCAGGTCCATATGTGCAAATGAAGAATTCAAACTCTTTCAGCCCGACTTGGTTGAAGACTGCTGACTACCAAATGGGTAGTTTTCAAACCAGAACCAGAAGTCTCTGTTGGATGCTCCTTTCAGGCTGCTGGTGGGAGTTTTCCTGCCACTGTGTCTCAGCTCCAATTACTGGTTACAGGAACTGCCTTAGCTCAGAGGCTCAAATAGGATGTTCATCTGGAACTGCCCTGTCTGGGAACTATTTTAAATTTTAATATGTCAAAAAATGTCTAAAATACAGAGAATTCCCAAAGCTATGACAATCAAGGCAAAAATAAAGTAAATGTAAGGGCTGAGCATATTACTGATACAGGCCTGGTCTGGAATCCTGGGTTAGTTGTCAACCTTATATGTTGTCTTCTTGGCCTGGAGATGGGGTTTTAGTAATCTGAATTTGGTATTAAACATTGGCATTGATGTCCAAGATTCTCCAGGAGTTGGTGCCATTTTTAGGTGAGATATATGTATCCAAGAGTCAGTACACTGTAACTTGGCAGCACAGAGATTGATTAACAGTGCCTGAAAAGAGTTCTTCTTCCAACAGGGCTGAAGGTAGTCTTTCAATTGATGTCTCTACCAACGTACATAATCACTAGGCTGGAGGCTGCGATGCTAGAGGTCACCATCTGATTTGGGCCTGTAAAAGGATTCCACAACCTGGTGGCGGTTAGTCTTTAAAGCTTTGACAAGGCCTTGGTAGTAGGTTAGGAAGTCTCCCTGTAACTGAGCAGGGAAAACATTTCTTCAGCCAGGTACACGAGCAGACCAGAAACAATCTCAAAAGGGGAGAGACAGTGTTTCCTAGTAGGTGTGGATTGTAAAACTAGCAATGTCATTGGGAGGGCCTTATGCCAGGGCAGGTTAAAAGTACTTGGGTTCTTCGCAAATTGGGTTTTTATAACCCCATTTATCTATTCAACCAGCCCCAAAGATTGGAGTGGTATGCATAATGAAAATGCTGCAGAATGGGCTACATGTTCCAAATTTTTGCTAATACTTGGTCAGTTAAATGAATGCCTTGGTTACTATAAAGGGAGTTACTTGTAGGGCTGTAGCTTCAGCAGCTGCATCATCAAGATGATGGCCTCTCCACATGAAGGTGAAAAGAAACTTCCAGGTAAACAGGGATGCCGAAAAAGGCAACACAGAGGTCAAGAGTAGAGACATATTGGGTGTCAGAAGGCACATTATGTAAGAGTGTAGGTGGATCAGGCACAATGGGGTGTCAGGAATAACAATATTGGTTACAGCTCTAAGTTGCTGAACAAACCTCCATCCTCTCCCATTATGTTTCTGCACGGGTAAAATTGAGGTATTGCATGGGCTAGTACAGGGGACAATGAGTCCCTTAGAAATAAAATAATCAACGATAGGTTCCACGCCTGCTAATGCCCCAGAATTGAGGGGGTATTGTTTCGCATTTAGAAGAGAATTGTTAGGATCTATCTGAATGAAAATTGGTGGTACTGAGTGAAAAAGACAGACATTGGTATTCGTTTTTGCCCATAGGGTCTCAGATAATTCCCTTAAGGTAGGTTATTCAGAAATGGCTGGACAGACATGGGTTCACAAGGGAAACACGTAAGTGATGTCTTAGACTGGGCACAGTGGTTCATGCCTGTAATCCTAGCACATTGGGAGGCCAAGGCAGAAGGACTGCTTGAGCCCAGGAGTTTAAGACCAGCCTGGGCAACATAGTGAGACCTCGTCTCTATATGTAAAAAATGAGTCAGCTGTGGTGGCACCCACCTGTGATCCCAGCTACTCAGGAGGATGAGGTAGGAGAATCACTTGATCTTAGGAAGTCAAGGATGCAGTGAGCCATGGTTGTGCCACTGCACTCCAGCCTGTCTGACAGAGCAAGTCCCTCGTTTTTTTTTTTTTTTTAAAGTAGAGGTCTTGGCCGGGCACGGTGGCTCAAGCCTGTAATCCCAGCACTTTGGGAGGCCGAGACGGGCGGATCACGAGGTCAGGAGATCGAGACCATCCTGGCTAACACGGTGAAACCCCGTCTCTACTAAAAAAATACAAAAAACTAGCCGGGCGTGGTGGCGGGCGCGGTGGCGGGCGCCTGTAGTCCCAGCTACTTGGGACGCTGAGGCAGGAGAATGGCGTAAACCCGGGAGGCGGAGCTTGCAGTGAGCTGAGATCTGGCCACTGCACTCCAGCTCGGGCAACAGAGCAAGACTCCATCTCAAAAAAAAAAATAAAAAATAAAAAATAAAGTAGAAGTCTCAGGTGAGTTTATTCCTAAAATAACACATTTCCCTTATGGGTAAAAAATGTTGGCTTGACTCTTTTCAAGGAAGTCCTTTCCTAATAAACGTACGGGAAGAGAGGGGAGAAGGAGAAAGCTATGGTATCCAATGATGGGTTCTATCTGATAAGGAATTGGATTTGGCTTGACTATCATTGGCTGGCTGGGGACCCCTATCATCTGGGTGGTTTGACTATTCTAGGGAAGACGATCTGAAAAAGAGTTGGAGTTTAGCACTGAGAGTGTGGCACCAATAGCCATGCCTGGACCAATTTGTTATTTATTTGCAAACCAACCTTCTACAGCTGGTTCACAGAAGGAATAAGATTGCCCTTATCTCCCTGAAGCACCCCAATCTTGTAATGAAGAAAAATCTTGCATTTTTCTTAGCTTTATCTGGGTTCTTCTGAAGCCATCATTTGTTTTTTTTTTTGAGACGGAGTCTCGCTCTGTCGCCCAGGCTGGAGTGCAGTGGCCGGATCTCAGCTCACTGCAAGCTCTGCCTCCCGGGTTTACGCCATTCTCCTGCCTCAGCCTCCGAGTAGCTGGGACTACAGGCGCCCGCCACCTCGCCCGGCTAGTTTTTCGTATTTTTTAGTAGAGATGGGGTTTCACCGTGTTAGCCAGGATGGTCTCGATCTCCCGACCTCGTGATCCGCCCATCTCGGCCTCCCAAAGTGCTGGGATTACAGGCTTGAGCCACCGCGCCCGGCCTGAAGCCATCATTTGTATTTTTCATAACCTCTTTTGTAGTGATAAAAGCCCTTGCGAAAGAAATAGATCCTGTTTCCCAGAATCTTGAGAACATTTTGGTTCTGTGATTGTTTTTTAAATTGCTGAATATGTAAGGCCATGAACGTGGTGGTCTTTTCCTGATAATCAAGTGTCTTATTTATTCTTTCTTTGTCTCTACAAAGTCTTAGAGAGATAGTTTGCCAAGGAGGCAATTTTGTTAAAGGTCCAATTGAGGTTATATTGTTTGACTAAGGCATTAAGAGTTTAGTTAAGCTCTGAAAGAAAACTGGAATCAAAAAGATTAATGGTATCCTCTGTTAAGTCCGTGATACCAGAATTTTGCTGGAAAGATTTTTATTTTTATTTTTTCAGACAGAGTGTTGCTCTGTTGCCCAGGCTGGAGTGCAGTGGTGCCATCTCAGCTCACTGCTACCTCCGCCTCCTGGGCTCAAGTGATTCTCGTGCCTCAGCCTCCTGAGTAGCTGGGACTACAGATATGCACCACCATGCCCAGCTAATTTTTGTATTTTTAGTAGAGATAAGGTTTCGCCATGTTGGCCAGGCTGGTCTCGAACTCCTGACCTCAAGTGGTCATCCTGCCTCAGCCTCCCAAAGTGCTGGGATTACAGGCATGAGCCACCGCGCCCAGCTTGGAAAGCTTTTTTGAACCAGTCAAAATAATCTAAGACAGACTCATCTTTTATTTGAGTGAATCATTGAATGGCTTTCCAATTAATTTGCCAGAGGAAAAGCACTGGAATGACCTTCAACAAATCACAGGTTATTTTCTTTGCTTTTGTTACGGCCATGTCCCTTTTGAAATGGAAGTCCTCTAGAGGTTTTATCCATTTAGTTAGGCATATACATGTTTGAGCCACAACAATGACCCCCAGCATGTGAATTAATTGATAGATTTTGGTGAGTCTGTGCTAGTACGCACTTACGATGAAACCAAAGTGGCATTCAAATTCAAGGAAGTCAGTTTTAGGACAATCGCCAAGAGTTCAGATTTAGACTAAGGAATTAAGATATGGTCTTACCTCCCTATGCATTTTCACTTATTTTAAATGGGTCAATAAGAGGAGTTGAGGGGTTATGGGTAGTGTGCCTGGGATAGACAGTGAGGAGAAAAAAGGAAGTTCAGAAAGTGAAGAAGGCAGTGGCAGAGGAGAATGAAGTAGAGGTAGTGCAGAGGGAGTGAAAGGAAGAGGAACAAAGGGTTTGAGTCCTTGGGAATAGAATCTGGGCTAGGAGGATTTTCAAGTTTTTGGAGGCACTAACTGAGTTCAGAATTAGTTTCTCTCAAGAAGGCAATCTGAAATTCCTGATTGCATTTAGAGTTTTCATAGTACCTATTAAAGAAAGCCTTGTATTGTCTCTGAGAGACCTAGATTCCTCTGTTCTAATTGCATGCATAAACAAATTTGATTAGGGATACAGAAAGTTCCCCAATGTAGTCAAAAGAGTTTTAAATTACCCTGGGTTAATTTTATCCAGAGCCTTAAATAGGCACAAGAATTTTCTCCACAGGTTTTAAATATAAAAGTCATCGGTGCACCGTAAGGTGGCTGGTTGGAGACCATTACCTTAGAACACGGGTTACCCACAGCACTGTAACAAAGGCATCCCTTTGAGTGCAACAGAAGCATGAGTGTCCCCACAAAACTTGAAATGTGAGCATACTCCACCAAGCACAAGTACATTGCAAAATGCAAAAGTACTCCACAAAGTGTGAGTGTACCCCGTAGGGCCCAGAGAGCCAGGTGAACGTGCTCCCTGGAGAAAACAAAGTCTCGGAGACCTCAACCTAAAAGCAGGAGATCTGCAGATGGCGAAACATAGCCTCCAATGTAAACTAAGTGTGCTCCAAAGAACAAAGAGTGGGTCTGGCTTAAACAGGGAACGTTCTCCTCCCAGCCCTTAATCAAGTCCGTGTATGCAAATAAATAACTCAAAAGTAGTCCCCATTAGTTGAAAACAGCTGAGTCCTGATTGGGTAGTTTCCAAGTCCCAACCAGAAGCCTCTGCTGGATGTCACTTTCAGAAAGGCAGCTGGTGAGTTTTCCTGCCATTGTGCATGTTACTCTTCAAAAGGACAACTGCCTAAGCTTCAAGATTTAAAGGAAACACCCTGTAGAAATAGGCCCAAGGGTCTTCTCAGGCTATGTTCTAGGCTCAATTTACCTCCAATCCTTTTTCTCCTTGAAATAATTTCTTCTCACAGCCTGTCTTCTGTATATATCCAGACAGGGCAAAGCACAAATATAAGCTAAGGTGATATTTTAAATAGGGAATACACAAAACATTAGAAGGAGATAGAGTGAGCAATTATCTTAACAATGGTATGATGGTGGTAGGAGAAAAAAGGAGAGTTTTGAGAAATAACCTCACCTGTACATGCCTGCCTAAGTGTAAGTTATCTGTGGTACTTTATCATGCTAATGTGTAATTTTACATTTAAATGGTTCAGTGGAATAATTCAATAGATTGTAGATCAAGGCTTCAGGCTTTATCACCTCTATTTTACAAGTCATGCTTGCTAATGGAGGTTAACTGCGTGCAGCTTCCAGGGGACCCTAGAGGGCCCTGGTTTTCTGAGAACCACAGTTTGTAGAAGAGCCCAAGTTCCAGTGATTTTTTTTTTTTTTTTTTTTTGGAGATGGAATCTTGCTCTGTTGCCCAGGCTAGAGTGCAGTGGCACAATCTCAGCTGACTGCAACCTCCGCCTCCCAAGTACAAGTGATTCTCCTGCCTCAGCCTCCCAAGTAGCTGGGATTACAGGCGTTCAACAGCGTGCCTGGCTAATTTTTGTATTTTTAGTAGAGACAGGGTTTCACCATGTTGGCCAGGCTGGTCTCGAACTCCTGACCTTGTAATCCACCCACTTCAGCCTCCCAAAGTGCTGTGATTACTGGTGTGAGCCACTGCACCCAGCCAGTTAGAGTGATTTTCTAAAAGCCAGTTTTGATGCACCTGTAGTTCCAGCTACTTGGGAGGCGGAGGCGGAGAAGGGAGTGATCTCAGACCAAACTGAGGGTGGGCCTACTATTTTTCGTGACCCAATAATAAGATACAAACGAACTGGGGAGGAAGAGAGTTTTTATTTCTGTAACTGTTTACAGGGAGAAGGCCTGGAAATTATCACCAGACCAACTCAAAATCACGATGATTTCCAGAGCTTATATACCTTCTAAGCTATATGTCTATATGTAAGTGTGCATTCATCTAAAGACATAAGTGATTAACTTTTTAAAATGTATAAATAAGGTCTGAATCTTGAAGACCTTCCTCTGGAGCCTCAGTAAACTTACTTAATCTAAATGGGTCCAGCAAGGTGCAGTGGCTCATGCCTGTAATCCCAGCACTTTGGGAGGCCGAGGCAGGCAGATCATGAGGTCAGGAGATGGAGACCATCCTGGCTAACACAGTGAAACCCCGTCGCTACTAAAAATACAACAAATTAGCTGAGCGTGGTGGTGGGCGCCTGTATTCCCAGCTACTCCAGAGGCTGAGGCAGGAGAATGGTGTGAACCCAGGAGGCGGAGCTTGCAGTGAGCTGTGATCATGCCACTGTACTCCAGTCTGAGTGAGAGAGCAAGACTCCATCTCAAAAAAAAAAAAAAAAACTAAATGAGTCCAGGTGCTGGCGTGATTACCCTTATCTTGTCTCCTGCTAAATCACAGAGGTTTGGAGAGTTCCTTCCACTCCCAACAAACTTGTTTGTGGAGCCCTGGGGGAATTTCTTCAGACCCACAATAAAACTTGCTTAATCCTGAATGGGTCAATAATTCCTTTGTTATTTTGTCATGTTTTAAGGTCCAGGAAAGGCCTAGGCAAAACTCTTGGTGGGCTTTAGCTACATTCCAGCCTTTGTATAAGGGCACTGACTTTTTTAGCTTTTAATATTAACTTCACCACTCAGTACTGAAACAGTTGTTATGGAGGCCTTCGTTAGTGAGACATGGCCTGCCATAGGAGGACTGCTTGAGCCCAGGAGTTAGAATCAAGCCTGGGCAACAGAGCAAGACCCCATACCTTATAAGATGCCTTTTATTTTTAGTTTTTCAAAAATTTTTTCAAGACAGGGTCTCAGTGTCATCCAGGCTGCAGTGCAGTGGTGTGATCATGGCTCACTGCAGCCTCAGTTTTCTGACTAGCTAGGACCACAGGTGGGTGCTCTCACCCCGGGCTAATTACATTTTTTTGTTTGTTTGAGACAGGGTCTCATTCTGTGTCACCCAGGCTGGAGTGCAATGGCAGGATCTTGGACTCACCGCAACCTCTGCCTCCTGGGCTCAAGCAATTCTCCTGCCTCAGCCTCCTGAGTAGCTGGGATTACAGGCGCCTGTCACCATGCCTGGCTAATTTTTGTATTTTTAGGAGAGACAGGGTTTCACTATGTTGCCCAGGCTGGTCTGGAACTCCTGACCTCAAGTAATATACCTGCCTTGGCCTCCCAAAATGCTGGGATTACATACTTGACCAATGGCACCTGGCCTAAAAATAATATTTTTAAGAGACAAGGGTTTTGCTATGTTGCCCAGGCTAGTCTTAAACTCCTGGGCTCAAGTGATTCTTCCCAGTAGCTTGGGATTACACCCACTGTGCCTGGCAAGGCACTTTTATTTCTCATATTCCCTTAGCCAACTCGAAGTAAAACCATCTCTCAAATGTATCTTGACAAAACTTGGCAGCAAACAAAAAAATCTCAAACTTGTCTGTCATTAAAAGATTGTGATACCCACGCAATACACCAACACAATGCTTAGGGTATGGTGTTTTTTACCCATCAGTTTTGAAAAAGTTAATTACATTTGGCAATTCCCCATCCCCTTATAGTGAGGGGTCTCAGGAGCTGGCTCCTACACATAAAGGGGCTTAGAACAGTGGCTGGCACCTAGGCCACCAATAGACTTTTGCCCCACCCAACCGGTGACACAGCCCGGGGCCCCGCCGCCCCCTGGCGGCCATTACGGATTTCCGCCTCCCTCACAGAAGACAGTCGCTGCAACGTGCGTGGCCTCAGTTGCGTCACATCCGGCCCTTGCGATCAGGGCTGAGGAGCCCGCGCCATGAAGTGCGCGTTTGTTACCGTAGGGACCACCAGCTTTGACGACCTCATTGCGTGTGTGTCGGCGCCCGACAGTCTGCAAGTGAGTGAGGGAGGCGAGCAGGCGGCGGCTTGGCTCGCCACCCGCCGTCTCCGGCCTTACTAAGCCAGCCGCGGTAGCCTTGCCTGACCGTCACGCTCGGAAAGAAACCCCGGCAACTCTACCACAGGTGCCGCTGTCCCTTAGCTGGCTCCTGCCTACGCCCGGCGGGGCCCTTCGGCTACCCGGCTACCCGGGGTCGCATGTTTCCTCTTCCCATTACCCAGGCCGTTCCTTTCCCTCATTTCTTCGGCTCCTTTCCCAGGCATCCCCCGCGCTGTGTTCTCCGCCTCCGCGTCCTCCGCCCCTCCTTCCAACGGCTCCGCCCCTCCGAGCCCGTGTTTTCCACAGGGCTAGGCAGTTTCTCCTCAGCCCCCTTGTGGACCGCCAGTCGGCGCCGGCGTCTCGTCAGTCGAGCTCGCCTCAGAGCCTGGCTCCTTCCCCTCAGCGCTTGGCGGGAGCCCGCGCGGTTCCCCTCAGCGCGCGTCGTTCCCTCAGGGCTCCCGATTCTCGCAGTTCAGCAAGTGAGGCAGAAGGGGTAGTCCCTGGGTTCCCCCCAAGTTTGCGACTCCTTTTCCAAAGTCTTTTCCTGCTGTGGCTTTCGCGGGACTCTGTGAGCTGGGTCGCTTGGGAGGTTCCTCGTCGGGTCCCGGACCGGAGAATAGGTTGGTTTTGAAAACTAAGTGAAATTAGCCACAGGTAGGCTCTTTGGCGGCCGTGCTCCGGTCTTAACGTCAAACTTTAGTAGTGGTGGTGGTTCCTGCTCTGTTTTACATAGCCAGTTTAAGAGGCCCTCATGTTCTGATTTCCTCTTACAGAAAATCGAGAGCCTTGGTTACAACCGACTTATCCTGCAAATTGGTAGAGGAACGGTGGTACCTGAGCCCTTCAGTACTGAGTCGTTTACTCTGGATGTTTACAGGTACAAGGATTCCTTGAAAGAAGACATCCGGAAAGCAGATCTTGTTATTAGTCACGCAGGTAAAGGTGCCTTAGAATCTCAGGGTTGGGTCTTTTAATTTAAATTTTTTTTTTTTTTTTTTTAAGTTCTGGGGTATTCTGGGGAACATACGCAGGATGTGCGGGTTTGTTACAAAGGTAAACGTGTGCCGTGCATCATCTAGGTGTTAAGCCCTGCATCCATTAGCTTTTTATCCTGATGCTCTCCCTCCAATAAGGAACTGACACTTGAACCATTTCGAGGTGAAATAAAATCGCTAGCTGAACTCGCTGTAGCCCTTTTTGAATACACAACTTATTTGAATATGACAATTGAGAACTTTATTGGAGAGAACTTAGTATTTTGGGGTGAGAGAAGAATGGGAAATTAATCACTGTAGCCCATCTTTACAATAAAAAACCCTAAACACTGAGGGGCAAAATAATTTACCCAGTGAAGTGTAATAAATTGTCAACTTGACATTAGTACTTGGACTTAGCTAAAGGAGTGTTCTGCCTGCTGATTGGTTGGATTGGTCATGGAGTAAGTGGAATTGTAAGATTATTTACATTTCTGTTGAATGTGAGTGAAATAAATCCAGTCAAAAATAGTGACAGCTACATACTGTGTAAATTGTTTTCTCTTCAGAGGACCGCCCTGATGGGCTACTTAATTAGACTTCTAGTGCATTCAGAAGAACCGCTTTTGGGGAGCAGTGCAGTTTTGACTTGTTAAAGAAGGTGTTTTTTTTGTTGTTGTTGTTTTTTTTTTTGGGAGACAGGGTTTCGCTTGTTGCCCAGGCTGGAGTGCAATGGGGCTATCTCGGCTCACTGCAACCTCCGCCTCCCAGGTTCAAGCGATTCTCCTGTCTCAGCCTCAGGAGTAGCTGGGATTACAGGCGCACACTACCACGCCCGGCTAATTTTTTTTTTTTTTTTTTTGTATTTATTAGAGACGGGGTTTCACCGTGTTGCCCAGGCTTGTCTCAAACTCCTGAGCTCGGGCGATCCACCCGCCTTGGCCTCCCAAAGTGCTAGGATTACAGGCATGAGCCACTGTGCCCCTCCGGAGTTAACGTTCTTAACTAACCACCCTAGCGTGAGATACCCAAAAAGGATTTATCTATTCACTTATCAATCTCTTTGCTCTCATTTAAAATAACTAGATGATTTTACGTTTCAGAATTTAATTGATCCTAATATTGTATTTTTGCATATTCATGGAAATCCATTCTTGACTGTTTCTGGGATAGCACTTCACATGTAAACCCATACAAAGTGGTCAAGGTTTTTCGTTATTGATGCCTGCCTGTCTCTATTGTAGGCTTGCTTTTCTACCTGGGGTTGAATAGAAACGAAATATAATTTCACATACGGTATGTCAAACCTCGATCTTATCTGGATTGAAGGCCATGCCCAAAGCATACTCCAGATGGCCCAACGTACAATGGTTTCACTTAGAGTTTTTCAACTTTATGGTGGTGTGGAAGCAATACACATACACATTCAGTAGAAACTGCTCTGCGAGTACCCATGCAACCATTCTGTTTTACACTTGCAGTATTCAATAAATGGCATGAGATATTCAACACTTTATCATAAAATAGGTTTTGTGTTAGATGATTTTGCCCAACCACAGGCTAATGTAAGTGTGTTCTGAGCACGTTTAAGGTAGGCTAGGCTAAGCTGTCATGTGTGGTGGGTTAGGTGTATTAAATGCATTTTCTACTTAGAATATTTTCAACCGCTTTTTTTTTTTTTGAGGTGGGTTCTCTGTCACCCAGGATGGGGTGCAGTGGTGCAATCATAGCTCACTGCAAGCTCCAACTCTTGGGCTCAAGCAGTCCTCCTGCCTCAGGTTCCCCAGTAGCTGGGACCACAGCCACCATGCCTTATTAATTATTTTTCTTTTTGTTTTTTAGTAGAGACAGGGTCTCTCTCTGTTGCTGAGAGTGGTCTTAAACTCCTGGGCTCAAGCGATCCTCCCACCTCGGCCTCCCAAAGCGTTGGGATTGTAGGCATAAGCCACTGCGCCCAGCCTGTTTTCAACTTATGATGCGGTTATACCCCATCATAAGTCGAGGGTCATTGGTACTAGAGAGCAAGTAGCATAGCACTGAATCATAGGCCATAATGTCATCATCAGTGATAAAATAATGTATTTTTCAAATAAAGTTTCTAACACTTTTTATTAGAGAGCAACTGATAACTATACTCTTGTCATTTTGAATGTATAATTGAAACACCTAGCTTGTAGTTCTGTCAACTTAAGTTTTTTAACTTTTGCGTTCTAGCTATAAAGCTTCGTGGGGACCTTAACTTATTTTAAATTGTGTTAAACAAATTTGATTTATATTTGTAGGTGCAGGAAGCTGTTTGGAGGCTCTGGAAAAAGGAAAGCCACTCGTAGTGGTCATAAACGAAAAGTTGATGAACAATCATCAGCTGGAACTGGCAAAGCAGCTACACAAAGAGGGTCATCTCTTTTATTGTACCTGCAGGTATACTAGAGAGTGATTATTTTTGATCTCTTGCTTTAATTCATCCCTTGCTGTTCCTCTTATCCACCTACCTAACTCATCTGTCTCTTCTGCCTCTTACCTTCTCCCACTTACCAAACTTTTTGATTTTCTCAGCTCTAAAACACTCCCATTTGTTTGTCTCCCGCTTTGCAATCTCTGTGTTGTATTTCTATGTGTATCTGTGGCTGTTTCTTTGCATATGTGAATATCTGAGAGAGAGTGTGTATGTGTGTTTAGGCGCACATGTCTCCGAGACACTAATTTTGGAGTTCTAAATTTTGAGTTCATTATTTAGAAATTCATTATTCAAGGAAGACATTTGCTTATTTTAGTTAAAAGTTTTGCCTATAGTAAATCCACTAGAATCCCTAAATTATGTTTACTCTTTCATTTAATCAGTTACACCGAATATATAAAAGGCACTGTTTCAGGTGCTGTGGATACAGTAGTAAACATGAGATAAAGTCCCTGTTCTCATGGTGCTTACATTCTAGTCGTGGAAAATTGATAGTAAACAAGTTCACAAATAAATGATCAAGGTATTTCACATGGTGAAATGTACTATGAAGAAAGTAAGACAGGGTGATGGGGTAACTGGGGTGAAGACTGATTAGAATTGTCAGAGAAGGCTTGGCAGAGTACCTAACATTTTGATCTTAGACGCGAAATACAAGGAAGAGCCAATCATATGAAGATTTAGAGGCAGAAGGAACAGGAAGTGCAAAAGCCTAAGTAAGGAATGAACTTGGAGCTTGGTGTGCTTGAGGAACAGAGGGAAGATTAGTGTTGCCAGAGCATAGTGAGCAATATAGCAATATAATAGAAGATGAAGCTGGGTGGGGGTAGCTTATGTAAGATTTCTGATTTTATTCATGTTTATTGAGAAGCCATTGAAGTATTTTAAGCAGAGAAATTATGGTAAGGAGTATTATTTTCTACAAGTATATTAGAATTCAACAGGAACTGATCATCGTAATAGAAGGATGAAGAAAATTGCTTGTTTGTTTTCTATTAGTTCTTCTTTGAGACACTAGAAGCTTGCCAAAGGGCCAGGTCAGTAATTCCCAATTGTTTGACTTTAAAACCTATCCTAGTTTGATGTTTCAAGAAATAAATGCCTCATAAAATTACTATATATGTGTATATATATGTTTATTTACGTTATAGTAAAATGAAATTAATTTTAAAATAAAAAACCTGAGAAGAAACTGGCTAGAGCATAAGCTTTGCTTTTAGTTTTACTGCTTCTATCTCTTAGGCACTCAGTAAATACTTATTCATTCATTAAATATTTATTGAGTACCTTCTATGTGCCAGGCATTGTTCTAGGCACTTGGTAAATACATCAGTGAACAAAACAGACAAAGACTCCTGTTCTTATTGAGAGGAGGCAGATTCATTGCTTATTTCAGGAGTAAAATTGTTGGTGTCAGTATCACTATAATGTTGGAGAAGAGGGAATGTCAGGGTAGCTGTGTAATATAGAAGCCAGTCTTGAACTATTTAGTGAGTCAGGAGAGAAGCTAGATTAAAGAGGAATAAACTTATCTTCCTAACCGGTTTATGCAAGTCAATTTTTTCCAGATATTTTTAATTGGTATTTTCATTCTAAATGTTAAATCAGCTTTGATTTTATGTTAGCACATTAAAAGAAAAACATAAACATATCCTGATTTTTTACTCATGCTGAAAAGGAAGGAAACTGTACAAGTTTTTCTTTTTTTTTTTAGTTTTAAATGGCTTTTTTTCTATATTAATTTCAAGAAAGTCACATAAAAGTAGTAAGCAGTAAGTCAATAATTGGTTATATTTTCTTTTCTTTTCCTTTTTTCTTTGAGTTTCGCTCTTGTTGCCTAGGCTGGAGTGCAATGGTGCAATCTCGGCTCACTGCAACCTCCACCTCCCGCCTTCAAGCGATTCTCCTGAGTAGCCAGGATTACAGGCATGCACCATCATGCCCGGCCTAATTTTGTATTTTTAGTAGAGATGGGGTTTCTCCGTTGGTCAGGCTGATCTCAAACTCCTGACCTTAGGTGATCTGCCTGCCTCGGCCTCCCAAAGTGCTGGGATTACAGGCATGAGCCACTGTATCCAGCCAGTAATTGGTTATATTTTCATTTTAGGTAAATCATTTATTTTCCCCAAACCTAGGCTGGGGGGTGGTATGTATGTTCTAATTTAAGCGATTGGTTTAAATAAATTTCTGAAGTAATAGTTCTATGTTTAAAACCTTATTTCTAGCATACATGGTGGTGTGGTATATTGTTTAATTATATATGAAGTCATGGTAGTAAATTACTGGCAAAGATTATTTCACAATCTTCATGCATGGTCTAGTAGTTTCCCCAGCTTATTATCTTGTCTAGCAGCTATTACTTTTGGTTTCAATTTTTAAATTCTGTTTTCATGAATGAATTGTGCTTCAGTTTAAATATGCCCAGTCCTGAGAAGTATTACAAAGCCATGTGAAGACATTTTTCATGAAATATCGTTTCTGAAATAGTTGACATAGGAGATGAGGTATCTGCTGAATTTATATTGACATTTTATAGTACTCTTTGTATTGCTTTAATAATCCTAGTATGTATACTTAAAATATTAAAATATATGCAAATTCACATGTGCAGTTTTTAGAAGTACCACTATATTCTTGGAAGTTAGATTCAGTCATCAGTGGGCAGCAGATGAAGTATGGAATTTTCTCCCATGTTGCCTAATATTTTTCTTCTTTTGTTTTAGCACGCTTCCTGGGCTGTTACAGTCAATGGACTTATCAACACTGAAATGTTATCCTCCTGGCCAGCCAGAAAAATTTTCTGCATTTTTGGATAAAGTTGTTGGATTACAAAAATAAACACTAAACTCTCAACACTTTAAAAGCAACCCCCAAATTCAACCTATGGAATGTGATTAAATCAAATTAAATATATATATTTACAAAATAATATAATTAATAAACTTCCTACATCTATAGAATGTATAGGAAATTTTATGGTGTGCACATTTGCATTGGGTCCAAATCCTAATTGCAGTTTAGTAAACTTTCTAGATTTTTTCTAATATTCAGTATGTAGTGAGCATTCACAGATTTTCTCCTAGAATCTCAAGTGGAATTGGAATCATGAAAATGAATGAGATTTGAAAACTTTCACAAAGATTATAAATGTAGTTTGATGTTCCTTAGAATAAAAAATGAAACAGTAACAACTTTTAAAAAATTTTACATAAGAGTCAGCATCTTTAGCTTTATAATCTAAGGAACCAAATTTAAAAAATGATGGATTACGCTCTGTGAAATGAAAAGTTCCGTCATTGCCTAAAAAAGACTATCAAGTTAGTTGATCTCTTGTACTTGGAAAAGCTACTTTTTTCCTAAAGAACACAGTGGAGTGGATATGTTCACTTTTTTTTTCTAAAACATATATACAAAGTGTTAAAAGAATCGTGCCTAATGTCAAAACTTTACTGGTTTGAGAAGAACATTCAAAAAGGATTTATACCAATAGGACTTACTATTGTTTTTTTAAGGATCCTCTCTCACAGTGGTAATGAAACATTAACTGTAACAAATTTATAATTTATGTGCTTATGAAATTAGTTTTATGAATGAACAATAAACTGATGCATATAATGGCTTAAATATATGGTTTTAAAATTGACTTAACTTGAGCAAGATACATTATGAAGTTCTTTGATCAGAGTGTGTGGTCTCAAGACCTTTACAATAGATTATCCTTAAGTGTCCACAGCTCTCTGGTACAGTGTTTAGATATAGTTTATCTATCAAAATAGAATATTCACTATAAAGACCTCCCTTCCATTCCAGTCATATTATCCCAAAATGCTAAATGTTCCAAACATTTTATTTGGAATGCATTTTATGTTTTTATAGGTTTATTTTTCTGATTGTGTTTTATTTAGGCTAATATTTTAAAAATGTATACTAGTGGTAGAAGGTGGTGACAAAGAAATACTCTGGGTAGCAGGAGGAAGCCTACTTGGATTAAAATTTTGCTGAGAATAATCTAAAAAGTGAGTAATCTGGTTGAGAATTCACAGCACCATAATCATAATTGCATATCGGTGTTATACTAATGTTTTAGGAAAGGTCCTATTCAAATCCAGGGAGAGAATCTTTAGTGTTTTCTGGGCCCTCATAAATACGTTTTTCTCATTTGAGAAAATTGTGACTTAAAGTTTATGTTGGTCACTTAGTTTATAGTTTATGATGAAGAATTAAAGAGAAACAAATGAAAGGCAAGGTCTACTCAAATATCAGACAGCTAAAAGCCTATACAGCCCCTAAATCCTTTGCTATCTACTTTCCCAGAATAATGCATAACCTAAATTCTATTATTTCATTTAGCAGAGGCTTAAGCCATTGTTGTCAATTGTGTGCGGTAACATCTCTGACTATGCTTTTGTGGAATTTTGTATCAATTTTGGATTTTTAAGTCAAAGGAGACTTTAGAATCATTTTGATTTGGCAGGGATTCTTGAAATTATCTAGTCCAATTCCATCATATTCAGATTTTACCATTTGCTTAAAGTAATACCTTTTGGCAGAACTGCCCCTAGGAGCAGCTCCTTGATTCCCAGTCCCCTGCTCTTTCTACCATATATAATATATGTTGTAAGCTTTTTGTTTCTTTATAGTGGTTTGCCTAGTATTCATTTTAGTTACTCGAATCCTTTGCAAGGTAGGTTTTGTTTGTTTATGAAAGTTATTTAGTAGGAATTTCACACTTAACTGGGTTTTCCTTTGGCGTATGACAACCTTACCTAGGACTTAGAAATCTGTGATTTCTGAGTTTTTGGAATTTAGGAAAATGCTCTGGGTAGGATTGATAGTAGATTGAATAGATTAAGACTTTAAGACATAATTGTAGACTTTGGAGTTGGGAGATAATTTAAAGAATATTTTAAACCACCAGTTTTACAGATGAGGAAACATGCTAAATTAATCACCACATTTACATCTTATTAGTCCTTATTAAAGAATGGTAACCAAAAGTCTGTTTGAAATGTTTGCTCAATTTGTTTGGTTTCATTACATGATAGAGCTGCAGGTTCTTGATATTAATGAGTAAGAGGAATGCAGTTTATTTCGCAGTTTTCTATTACAGATATTGAAATTTTCAGGGACAAAGAAATGAAAGAGTTCAGTATTGGGAAATTTGCACCATGGATAGATTAAGAGGTAGACAGTTAATAGAACATTTATGGGTTGGAGTAGGTGAAAAGAGATGTGATGTTATGGGATGACCTTGGGAATTAAGGATTTTAGATACTTATAATTTGGGAGGAAAGAAAGCCTGAAGGATTTGTTGGTAAGATAGTATAACCAATGAATTTGACCTAGGGTTCTGGAACATTTAAAAGTAGTCATTATCTGCAAGTACCGTCAAGTATCTGATTTTGGACACCTTAGACCTCTACTTTTTTAGTAGAGACGAGGTTTCACTGTGTTGCCCAGGCTGGTCGCAAACTCCTGAGCTCAGGCAATCCGCCCACCTCAGCCTCCCAAAATACTGGGATTACAGGCGTGAGCCACTGCACCCGGCTCTACTTTGTATTCTTTTAAAGGCAAGTCATATATAGGCACAAAAAAGACAGTACAAAAAGGTTGTTTGCCACTTTAGTATTTAGTTTGTGGAAGTTTTACAAGACTAAAGTAGGTAATGACTAGCAGTAATATAAATATTCTTCCTGGCCTTTTATTATGGTATAAGCACATAATTCCTCTGATTTGTTCATAATATAAAATTTGTGGAGATGGCCAAAACCCTGCATATAGTCTGAGAAATAACACATATGGACAGATTATTTGAAATTAATTTTTGGGAAAGATTTGGAAAGGGTCATCATGATAGCCATGTGGTGATCAGTTTTCTGCTGTACATGTAATACCATTTATTTATTTATTTATTTAGAGACCAAGTCTCGCTCTGTCACCCAGGGTGGAGTGCAATGGCGTGATCTCGGCTCACTACAACCTCCACCTCCCAGGTTCAAGTGATTCTCCTGCCTTCGCCTCCCGAGTAGTTGGGATTACAGGCATGTGCCACCACGCTGGGCTAATTTTTGTCATTTTAGTAGAGACTGGGTTTCACCATGTTGGCCAGGCTGGTCTCGAACTCCTGACCTCAGCTAATCCTCCCGTCTCAGCCTCCAAAAGTGCTGGGATTACAGGCGTGAGCCACTGCACCTGGCCGTAATACCATATTTTTATTGGGGAGTGGGGAGTGAAAAATAATTTTGGTTAACAGTGCTTTCTTTGTATCAGGTACTGTTCGGAGCACTTTATGCGTATATACTCATTTAATCTTTAAATAACCCTATGTCATTCTACAAATGACGTAATGTGAAAAAAGTTGTATTCCATTTTAGGGTCCAAGAGATGTTGTGGAAATTGTAATTTGAACACAGAATTCCAGTATACCTCCATCCTTTATGGGGACAGTAGGAGAGAATATTTGAAATCAGAGGATTTTCCTAAGAAATTTGGATTGTATGCTAGCCATAGGTGTATAACCTTTTTGAATTTTTACATTGTTACTTAAAAAACCACAGTGATGGCTACTCGTAGAATCCATGTGGAGAAACTCTTCCAATTCGTTTACCTGATTGAAAGTTATTCACAAATCTTTTTCTTTTTTCTTAAATATTTGTATTTTAAAGTTTCATTTTGGTCCTTGCTTTATTTCTTTTCTTGGAATTTTCATCATTCCCACAGCTTCTACTGTTGACTCCCTTATCTGTATCTCCCAACTCTGATTTGGACTCCTAAATGGTATTTCCAGTTGCCTTTGGTCTTGTCTGTCTGTTAATTCTGTAAGCACCTCAAACTCAATGTGTGCCCCAAACTGAAATAATATTTCTTTTCATTCTTCTGAGGTGCTTATCTTTATTAATAGTATCATCATTTAGTCATTCTTCTAGCCTTTAACTCTGTCTCCAACCCCTTATATCTAATTGGTTTCTAGGTACTCACAGCTTTATTTCCTAAGTACCTCAAGCTCATGTATTCATCATTGAGTCTTTTAATATAAATGCATAATGAGAATCTACCTTTTGTATCGGCAGGATCCAAGACGTGATTCGTGCTCTGGAGGACCTATGTCTTACTCATTTTTGAGTTCTTTGCCTGAAACACAGTAGGCTTTCCATAAATGATGAATTCACTTCTGTAACTTAGTACTCTTTTTTGATTACCTTGATTAGGATTAGGTATTGTTCTAGGAAACACTGTCATCTTGCACACGTTTATTTCATACTGACTTTGATTTGACAGCAAAGTATCTAGTAAGTCTCTTGTTCAGAAGGTGTGACCATCATATTGTATGGTAAGTTTGTAGGATCAAGCACATATAAGAATAACATCCCAAATATAACAGTGCTGATTCTATGCAGTATCTCAATGGTATTTAAGGGTCTGTCAAATAATGGTACCTGTTGGGGATTTGTGGCAAAACATGATGTTAAAAATTAGGTATATAAAAAGCAGTAACTATAGTGTTTTCTAGTAAAAACTTACATAGAGGTTTAGGATATTACCAAATGATTTTTTTTTTTCTTTGAGACAGGGTCTCTCACTCTGTCACCCAGGCTGGAGTGCAGTGGCAGCTCTTCTGCCTCCCCTGGTCAAGTGACCCTCCCACCTCAGCCTCTGGAGTAGCTGGAACCACAGGCATGGGCCACTACACCTGGCTTATTTTTTGTAGAGATGGGGTTTTGCCATGTTGCCCAGACTGGTCTTGAACTCCTGGGCTCAAGTGACGTGCCCGCCTCAGCCTCCCAAAGTGCTGGGATTACAGGTGTGAGCCACTGCGCCCAATCGTCAAATGATATTTAATTACTTATTAAATGGCTAATGGCTAATTCCCTACATTAATGCTGTATTTATTGTATAGTTTTTAATTCTTTTTTTTTTTTTCTTGTAGGCAGCTAAACAAAAGGTAGACAAATCTGGCTAGGTTCAAACAGGAATGTAGAATACATGCTGCTATTTTTTTTTTTAATGGAATCTCACTCTGTTGCCCAGGCCAGAGTGCAGTGGCGTTATCTCAGCTTACTGCAACCTCCACTTCCCAGGTTCAAGCATTTCACCCTCCTGAGTAGCTGGGATTACAGGTACCTGCCACCAATCCCGCTAATTTTTGTATTTTTAGTAGAGACGGGGTTTTGCCATGTTGGCCAGGCTGGTCTTGAACTCCTGACCTCAAGCGATCCACCCACCTCAGCCTCCCAAAGTGCTGGGATTATAGGCATGAGGCACCTTGCCCGGCCAGAATACATGCGTCTTAATGTTGATACTGAGTCCTGAAAAATATTTTGACAGGCTTTTAATACCATTATATACTATCTATGCTGGTATTTCTAGATCTTCATTGTCTTATAAATTTTTTACCATATCATGGCCAAAATTACTTATTTTGATTGACACTTGTATCATAGCTTTGAACATGATTTTATTAGATGGCTGCAGTCCTGTTGATTCAGAAAGCAGATTTTTCATTGAATTTCATATTTAAACTCATACTCAGTTTCTAATTGGGGTTATAGTTAGATAATTTAAGTTTATTTAGAAGTTTAAGTGAATGGGTCTTTCCAGTGCTTCAAATGTTCTGGATTTTTTCCCTCCTTCCCCTAATCCTGTCTCTAGAGTGATCAGACACTGCAGGTATCTTAAGTCAAAAAACAACCCTCCGCTGGGTGTGGGGGCTTATGCTTGTACAATCCTAGCATTTTGGGAGGCCAGCGCGGGGCAGATCAGCTGAGGTCGGGAGCTCGAGACCAGCCTGACCAACATGGAGAAACCCGTCTCTACTAAAAGTACAAAATTAGCCAGGCATGGTGGCACATGCCTGTAATCCCAGATACTCAGGAGGCTGAGGCAGGAGAATTGCTTGAACCTGGGAGGCAGAGGTTGCAGTGAGCCAAGATTGCGCCATTGCACTCCAGCATGGGCAACAAGAGCGAAACTCCGTCTCAAAAAAATCCGCTCAGTATTTCTGTGCCAGTGTGATATATTTTAAAGCAAAGTAGTATTTTCCTTTTGTAAAAAAATCTGTATTGTCATGCTATCAGGTGGAAATGGGGAGGAGAAGAAAATGAAAGCAAGTGGTTCTTGGTAATATTTTATTTTGCATTTCCAAACAAGGATCACTTCTTCGGGAAATCCATTCTTTATTTTGCCTTTATTTTCTCCTTCCTAAAACTTGAGGAGGTTGAACAGGGCTGCCAGGCCACGCTTTGTTTTAGAACCATTGTGTTCCCTTCCTTCATAAATCTTGCTTTACTAATTCTGCTTGAATGTTCACCCTGAAAAGTTGATAGGCTGTAGTTCCAGGGTGCTGTTAAAATACACTTTTAAAAAACATTACCATTATATTTTCAGTAATGAAAGACCCTAAAAAGAGGTTCTGTAGAGTTATTTCCCTTAATTGGCTTCATGTTATTTGGTACTAAAAATAATTGAAGTAAGTTATTTACGGCTAATTTTTAACATACTGGCTTTTCAGTAGGTTCTGTTATAAGTTGTTATGTGTTAATACATGGGTTTGTTATCTTTAAAAATCTAGGTCTGTTTATGTGGTGATGTCAGATTTATTCATTTTTATGTGGGCCAGTCATCCCCACTTTTTGCCAAGATAATTGGCTAATACCCCAAAAGCTATTTTTAATATTGATCACAAATTTGATCACTTAAAGGAAAGTGTTATGAATATTTTAATATTGATTACAAATTTTACCACTTAAAGTCTGTTATCCACTGTTGAATCACAGAGTAATTCCCTACATTTGGAAGAGTGCTAGAGATTATGCAGCCCATCTACTTTATTTTACAGATGAGGAAACTGAGACTTAGAGTAAAGTGGTACAGCCAAGTTCATAATATTCTTTTCATGATACCCTATTGCCTCTCAGAAACTAATAACTCATAGCATTTTGTCATACACATTTACAACTATACCTTGTGTGTCACAGGTAATGTATGCTTTAAAAAAATAATTCCAAGGCCGGGCGCGGTGGCTCAAGCCTGTAATCCCAGCACTTTGGGAGGCCGAGACGGGCGGATCACAAGGTCAGGAGATCGAGACCATCCTGGCTAACACGGTGAAACCCCGTCTCTACTAAAATACAAAAAATTAGCCGGGCGTGTTAGCGGGCGCCTGTAGTCCCAGCTACTCGGGAGGCTGAGGCAGGAGAATGGCGTGAACCCAGGAGGCGGAGCTTGCAGTGAGCTGAGATCCGGCCACTGCACTCCAGCCTGGGCGACAGAGCGAGACTCCGTCTCAAAAAAAAAAAAAAAAAAAAAAAAAAAAAAATAATTCCAGACATATACCTCATTTAATTGGTTGAAACGTGAAGTGTTATTTTATAATTAAAATCATTAGTATTTATATGTCACACTACAGTTTCCTCTTTTGATAAGTGAAGAAATAAATATAGCAAAAGGACAAATTACATATTCTAGCTAAATTTCAGTATAAAAAGTAGTCATAAAATTAAAGCCCATCAATTTCATGACAGGTAAACTATGTTATTTAAAGTTACTTTAATATTTTTTCAATTTATTTTAATTTTTACCCAGAGGTACAGTGCTTAAAACGTCCTTTTTAAGACAATCGTTTTCTTTCCATTATACTTAGATGTCAAAGGGAATAATTCCATTAGGGATGGAGAAACAGGATATGGACACATATTAGAACTTTCATTTACAGTAGAATTTCAGTGAAATTGCTCTGGTTCTTACCTTTTTTTTTTTTTTTTTCTTGGACCAAAAAATGATTACTTGGTGAATGTTTTGTCAGGTAGCAGCTAACAGCAATCCATATTTAAGCACGAATGTTCTAAACACTGATTATACAGTATCTTATGTATTATTCTAACAACGTTAGGTTTAAGTCACAAAAATTTCTAGAGCAGTGTTTCTCAAACTTTGAAACATTGATAGGTGATCTATGGAGGGAAAAAGGTGTTTGGTAAAGGCTAGATCAAAAATGTGAAGCATTTACTGTAAGCATTCCTTAGGACCTTTATTGTTGCTAATGGGCACTGTGAATCTCAAGGATAGGATTATAATATGCAAAGTTTGCTGAAATTTTGGCCTTGAAATTCTCTTTTTAGTAATACATTATTCTAGAGCAGTGGTTTTCAAAGTGTATTCCCTGGACCAGCATCATCATTATCACCTGGGAACTTGTTAGAAATGCAAATTCTTGTGATTCATCCCAGACCTGCCTCGGAATCCCCTGGGCAAGAGGCAGTCTTTTAACAAGCCCTCCACTTGAGAACCACTGTTCTGGAGGTTTACAGGACTGAAGTAGTTTGCTGTGGAGAAAGCCAATTGGGATTTCAAGTGTGATATTTCAAAGGGCAGTATTAAACACCTTGAAGTGGCTTTTTATTATATGCGAGACAAAGTCTAGCATCGACCCACAGGTCTCTTTAAAATATCCTGTTCTACTAATCTGCAGAATGGAACCTCTGCTTTACCACTTCTGGGCCTTTGTTCATGTATTTTCTGTCTTGGTATGTAATTCCTCTTTATGGCAATTGTGCAAACATCAGGAGATTTTATATAGTTTTAGTTTCAGTACTGTTACTGATTGGATGTGAAAACTTAGGTAGGTCTTAAAACTATTTCAGACCTGTTTCTTCATCTGTAAAATAAGAGGTCCTTTGGAGCTGTAAAATTCCAATTACTTGTTTTCCCAGTTTATGATGCTATTGTTTCTTGCTCACTAATGATAAAATGTTTAAATTTACTTTTTAAAATTAAGGTAATACATGTGAATAGTTAAAAAATGTTAATTAATTCTGCAAGGCTTACAACAAGGAACAGCAGTTGTATGTCTTACTCCTTCCCGTCTCTGTTACTTGCTTCTTACAGGTGACCATATTACTTTATGTTTTATAAATAATATGCTTAAACTGGTTTTGTTTTGATTTTTAAATTTGAATATCAGTTTAGGCTTCCTATATGGAAGAGGAGACTTTCTTTTTTTTTTTTTTTTTTTTTTTTTTGAGACGGGGTCTCGCTCTGTCTCCCTGGCTGGAGTGCAATGGCCGGATCTCAGCTCACTGCAAGCTCCGCCTCCCTGGTTTACGCCATTCTCCTGCCTCAGCCTCCAGAGTAGCTGGGACTACAGGCGCCCGCCACCTCGCCCGGCTAGTTTTTTGCATTCTTTAGTAGAGACGGGGTTTCACCGTGTTAGCCAGGATGGTCTCGATCTCCTGACCTTGTGATTCGCCCGTCTCGGCCTCCCAAAGTGCTGGGATTACAGGCTTGACCCACCGCGCCCGACCAGAAGAGGAGACTTTCAAAAATTAATGTTTTTAATTTACTAGTCACGATTGTATATACATTTATAGGGTACAATGTAATGTTATGCTATTTGTGTACAATGTGGAATGATTATGTCAAGCTAATTAACATATCCACCTCACTTACCTATCATTTTTTATGGTGAGACATTTGAAATTCTTATTTTGAAGTACACAATATATTATTGACCGTAGCGACTCTGCTGTACAAAATATCCCAGAACTTGTCTTCTATCTGAAGTTTGTACCCTTTGATCAACAACCCCCATTTTCTCTTTTCCCACTCACCCCCCAGCTTCTGGTAACCATCATTCTAACTCTCTACTTCTATGAGTTCAACTTATTTAGATTCCGTATGTAAATCTTGCCCTCTTTGTCTTTCTGTGACTGGCTTATTTCACTTAGCATATAATGTCCTCTAGGTTCATGTGTGTTGTCACAAATGACAGAATTCCCTTTTTGTAAACACTGAATAGCATTCCATTTTGTATATGTACCACATTTTCTTTATCCATTCATCCACTGATGGACACTTAGGTTGTTTCCTTATCTTGGATACTGTGAATAATTCTGCAGTAAACATGGGAGTGCAGGTATCCCCTGACATACTGATTTTATTTCCTTGGGATATATATCCAGAAGTAGTATTACTAGATCATATGGTAGTTCTATTTAATGTTTTGAGGAACTTCCATACTGTTTTCTATAATGGCTGTACTAATTTACATTCTCACCAACAATGTACAACAGTTTCCTTTTCTCTGCATCCTTGCCAACACTTATCTTTCATCATTTTAAATAAAAGCCATTCTAATAGTTGTGAGGTGATAATCTCATTGTTTTGGTTTGCATTTCTCTAATGATTAGTGATGCTGAGCGTTTTTTCATGTACTTGTTTGCCATTTTTATATTGTCTTTTGAGAAATGTTCATTTAGTTCCTTTGCCCATTTTTAAATTGGGTTACTTGTTTTCTTGCCTTGTTGAGTTGTTTGATTTCCTTACAGGGTGTTTTTTTTTTTTTTTTTTCTTAGGTTTATTTATTTGTTTTCTTTACATATTTTGGATATTAACCCATTATTATATGTATAGTCTGCAGATATTTTCTCAATTTCTGTGGGTTGTCTCGTCACTTTGTTAATAGTTTCCTTTGCTGTGCAGCAGCTTTTTAGTTTGGTGCCATACCATTTGTCTATTTTTGCTTTTGTTACCTGTGCTTACAGGGTCATATTCAAAGAATCATGGCCCAAAGAACTGTGGAGCTTTTCCCCTATGTTTTCTTCTAGTAGTTTTGCAGGTTCGGGTTTTATATTTAAGTTTTCAATCCATTTTGAGTTGATTTTTTAATATGATGTAAAGAATCCAACTTCATTCTTCTGCACATGGATAGTCAGTTTTCCCAACACCATTTATTGACGAGACTGTCCTTTCCCCATTGTGCATTATTCTTAATACGTTTGTTGAAAATTGACCATAAATGTGTAGGTTTCTTTCTGGGCTTTCTATCCTGTTCCTTTTTTCGATGTGTCTGTTTTTATACCAGCATGATGCTGTTTTGATTATACTCACTTTATATATGATTTGAAGCCAGGGAGTGAGATGCTGCTAGCTTTGTTCTTTTTACTGAAGATTATTTTGTCCATTTGGGATCTTCCGTGGTTCTATATAAATTTAAGGATTGTTTTTTCTGTTTCTGCAAAAATGTCATTGGAATTTTGATAGAGATTGCATTGAATCTGTGGATCACTTTGGTAGTGTGGACATTTTCACAATATTCTTCCAATCTATAAACATGGGATATTGTTCCATTTATTTGTGGGTTTTTTTTTTCAGTTATTTTCATGAGTGTTTTATAGTTTTCAGTGTTATATCAGTCTTTTACCTCATTGGTTACATTTATACCTACGTATTTGTTGCTATTGTAAATGGGATTGTTGTCTTGATTTTCTCTTTGGATGACATAGAAACACTACTGATTTTTTGTATGTTGATTTTGTATCCTTCAACTTTACTCTTTTTTTTTTTTTTTATCAGTTCTAACCATTTTTTGTGTGTGTGTAGTCTTTAGGTTTTTCTATATACAAGAGCATGTTATCAGCAAATAAAGATAATTTCAGTTCTTCCTTTTCTAGTAGGATGTGTTTTCTTTCTCTTGCCTAATTGCTCTGGCTACAATTTGTTGAATAAAAGTGGTGAGAGGGGGCATCCTTGTCTTGTCCCTGATCTCAGAGGAAAAGCTTTTGATTTTTCACCGTTAAAAATGATCATAGCTATGGGTTTATCATATGTGGTGTTTATTGTACTGAGATACATTTCCTGTATACCTAATCTGTTGAGAGGGTTTTTGTTTGTTTGAGACGGAGTCTCATCCTGTCACCCAGGCTGGAGTGCAATGGTGCGATCCCAGCTCACTGCAGTCTCCACCTCCCAAGTTCAAACGATTAACCTGCCTCAGCCTCCTGAGTAGCTGGGATTACAGGCGCCCGCCACCATGCCCAGCTAATTTTTTTTTTTTTTTTTAGTAGAGATGCGGTTTCACCATGTTGGCCAGGCTGGTCTCGAACTCCTGACCTCGTGATCCGCCCACCTTGGCCTCCCAAAGTGCTGGGATTACAGGTGTGAACCACCGTGCCCGGCCAAGAGTTTTTTGTTTGTTTGTTTGTTTTTTCATTATGAAGGGGTGTTGAATCTTGTCAGATGCTTTCTCTGCCTCTATTTAAACGATCATGATTTTTATTCATTCTGTTAATGTGGTGTATCACATTTATTGATTTGTATATATTGAACCCTCCTTGCAGCCCAGGGATAAATCCCACTTGATCATGGGGAATGAGTCTTTTAATGTGTTGTTGAATTTAGCCTGCTAGGGTTTTGTTGAGGACTTTTGCGTTTATGTTCATCAGGGATATTGGTCTGTAAATTTCTATTTTTGTGGTGTCCTTGTCTGGCTTTGGTATCAGGGTAATGCTGGTCTTGTAAAATGAGTTTAGAAATATTCCTTCTTTTTCAGATCTTTGAAAGAGCTTAAGAAGGATTGGTACTGGTTCTTCTTTAAATGTTTGGTAGAATTCAGCACTGAAGCCATCGGGTCTTGGACTTTGGTAGGAGACTTTTATTACTGATTCAATCTCCTTCCTCATTATTGGTCTGTTCAGATTTTCTATTTCTTCATGATTTAGTCTTGGTAGGTTGTATGTGTCTAGGAACTCATCCATTTCTTCTAGACTGTCCAATTTGTTGGCGTATAATTGTTTATAGTAGTTTCTTGTGATCCTTTGTATTTCTGTGATATCAGTTGTAATGTCTCCTATTTCATTTCTGATTTGAGTCTTTTTGTCCTAGTCTAGCTAAGGGTAGGTCAATTTTATTTATCTTTTCAAGAAACTAACTTCTAGTTTCGTTTATTATTTTTCTATTGTTTTTCTAGTCTCTTTCATTTATTTATGCTCTGATCTTTGTTTCCTTCTTTCTGCTAACTTTAGGCTGTTCTTCTTTTTCTAGTTCCTTGAAGTATAATTAGATTATTTGAGATCTTTCTTCCTTTTTAGTGTAGGCATTTACCACTGTAAATTTCCCTCTTAGAACTGTTTTTGCTGCATCCTGTAAGTTTTTGTTTATTGTTTTCCATTTTCATTTGTCTCAAGGGTTTTTTTTATTTCCTTTTTGATTTATTCTGTGACACATTGACTTGTTCAGAAGCATTTTGTCTAATTCCCACATATTTGTGTATTTTTCAAGATTCTGTTACTGATTTCTAGTTTCATGCCATTGTGATCTGAAAAGGTACTTGATATGATTTCAGTTCCCTTAAATTTGTTAAGACTTGTTTTTTAGCGTAACAATATGATCTCTCCTGGAGAATGGTCCGTGTCTGCATAGCAAAAATGTGTATTCTGTTGCTATTGGATTGAATATTCTGTATATGTCTGTTAGGTCCGTCTGTTGTAAAGTATAATTCAAGTCTGATGTTTCCTTATTGATTTTCTGTCTAGGTTATCTGTCCATTGTTGAAAAAGGGGTAATGAGGTCCCAAAGAGCAGACTTTTTCTTTTTTCTCTTCCCCATTTCCCTTCCCATCCTCCTAATTTAGTTTTATCAGTTCTGTGAGATTCATTTTCAATGTTGATATTGCCATGACTGCTTAACTATAGTATTATTCACATCTGAGCCATGTAGTGTTCAATGATTTGTTTCCTTTCCTGTAAAACTTCATTTTATCTCATTTTGTTATTTTCTCATTTTCCCAGTTTTTGATAGTAACATCTCCAAATTTTCCAACAGAAGTGTACATCTCTCATTATATTCAAATACATCGAGTTATCTAAACCTTTATTATCTTTTTCGAGATATCCACTCTGGAGTTCTCCGTCCTATTTTTGGAAATGCTTATTTTCTAGTCCTACTGAGTGTCTGTCTTCCTGTGATTTCCCCTTCATCCTTATCCTGTAATTTCTTTTTGCTTTTCTCTTGTGTTGAATCTCCTATTTCCAAGATTGCTCCCTGCCACCCCCAGACTTTAAAAGAAAATTCTTTATTTTGGTTTCACATATCTTCAATAGCTTTCTGAGAAAGGGTGGCAACATTTTTAAATCTTTTTTTTTTTTTTTCTGAAAACACCTTGTTTTACTCTTTCATCTGATAGTTTGCTATAGAAATAAAGGTTGGAAATAACTTCCCCTATAATCTGGAGCTTCATTGTTTTCCGAATCCCAGTTTTTTGAGAAGTATATTGTGTTCTTATTTGTGTTCTTTTGTGTATAAACTGTTTTTCTTCTCTGAAAGCTTTAGGATCTTCTCTTTTTCCCCTGACTTCAGAAACTTTATTGTTATGTCCAGGGATGATGATCTTTTTTGCTTTCATTGTTGTGACTACTTCATGAGCCCTTTCAATTTCAATATGGATACTCATGTTCTACAGTGCTAGAATTTTTTTATATTGTCATAATCATCATCATCATCATCATCATCACCATGATCATTTCTTTCCCTCTGCTTCATCTCATTTTGGGCTTCCTGCTGGTTAGATGTTGGCTTTCCTAGATTGATAATCTAATTTTCTTATTTTTTCTTCCCAATATTGTTGACTATTCTGTGAACTCCTCAACTCTATTTCTTCTGCTTTTTTGTTTTACTTAACTGTTAAATTTAAATACAGTAAAATTAGCCTGTTTTCTTATATAGTTCTATAATTTTGACAAACGCATAATCATGTAACCACTGCCACAGTCGAGATGCAGAACAATTCCAGTGCCCCCATTTATCCTTTCTCTTTGTAGTCAGCTCTTCAACCCCAACTACTGACAAAAACTAATCTGTTTTCCCTTCCTATCCTTTGGCCTTTTTCAATATGTCATATAAATGCAGGCATACAGCGTGTAGCCTTTTGAATCTTGTCTTTTTTCGGTTCACATGTTTCATTTGAGATACATGTTCTTTTATGTATCATTATTTCCTTATTTTCTATTCCTAGGAAGTATTCTTTTGTTTGAATGTACCACAGTTTTTGTCCATTCACCAGCTGAGAAATGTTTAGATTCTTTCCAGTTTTGAGAGTTCATGATTATGGATAAAGCTACTATGAACATTCACATAGAGGTTTTTGTGTTACTATTTCTCTTATGTAGATACCTAGAAGTGGGATTGCTTGATCATATGGTAACTCTGTTCAATTTTATAAGAAACTGCTAAACTATTTTCCACAGTGGTTGTACTATTTTACATTCCCACTAGCAACATATGAGAGAGTTCCAGTTGTTTTATATCCTTTTCAATACTTGGTATTGTCAGTTAAAAAAATTATTTTAGTTATTCTAAGATGTATGTAGTGGTATCTCATTAAAGATATACAAATGGTCAATAAGTAGATGAAAAGATGCTCAGTATCATTAGCCACTGGGGAAATGCAAATCAAAACCACAGTGAGATACCACTTCACACCCACCAGCTTGACTATAATCAAAAGATGGAAAATAACAAGTGTTGATAAGGATCTAGAGAAAAATTGAACCCTCATCCACTATTGGTAAGAATGTAAAATGGTGCAGTTGCTCTGACAAACAGTTTGACAGTTCCTAACATTAGGTTAAATAGAGTTACCATATGATCCAGTAACTCCACTCATAGGTATTATGCCTAAAATAATTGAAAACATAAGTCAAAACAAAAAGTTGCATGTGAATATTTATGGAAATACTATTCATAATAGCCCAAAAGTGGAAACAACCCAAATTTCTATCAACTAACGAATGGATGAACAAATTTTGTTTTATACAGTGGATTGAACTATGTAGTGATGCACCATGCTACAACATGGGTGGACTTTGAAAACCTTATGCTAAGTAAAAGAAGCGAGTCACATAAGACCACATATTTTATGATCCCATTTATTTGAAATGTTAAGAATAGTGAAATCTATAGATTCAGGAAGTAGATTAGTGGTTGTCTGGGGTTGGTGGGGATAGAGGGATTAGAAGTTGACAGCTACAGGACGCAGTTTCATTTTGTGATAAAGAGAATGCTCTAAAGTTGATTATGGTGATGGATGCACAACTCTATACAACAAACCATCGAATTGTATGCTTTAGGTGAGTGAATTATATGGTATGTGACATACCTGAAAGCTGTTAAATTTACAGTTTTAAGAGTACAATTTAGTTTTTAGTGAATATACAGAATTGTACACATATCACCACAAAATAGTTTTAGTAGATTTTTGTTACTCCAGAAAGATTATTTGCGCTTATTTGTAGTCAGTGCCTATTTTCACTCCAGCCCTGGGCAACTACTTCATCTGCTTTCTGTCTCTAGATTTACCCTTTTGGCATATTTCTTATAAATGGAATCATATTCCTTTTGGAATCATACAGTTTTTGCTTCCATCTTCTTAGGACCAGTTTCTCCAATCCTTGTTAATGCTAGTTATTGTTTGTATTATTTATTATAGCTATCCTGGTGGGTATGTAATGATGTCTTACTGTGATTCTAATTTCCATTTTCCTAACGATTAATGATTTTGAATATTTTTTTATGTGCTCATTAGCCATTCTTGTATCTTTGGTGAAATGTGTATTCAAATCTTTTGTCTATTTAAGAAATTGGATTTTTTTATTGTTGACTTTTCAGAGTTCTTTACATATTTTAGTACAAAGCTTTTCTGGTTAGATATGTGATGTAAAAATATTTTCTCCCAGTCTTGGCTTGTGTTTTCATTCTCCTAACAATGTCATTTGCAGAGCAAAAGTTTTAAATTTTGATAAAATTGAGTTAATTTTTTTCCCTGTTATGTATCTGAGAACTCACTACCTAACTCAGGATCTTAAACATTTTCTCCTATATTTTATTTTTAAAAATTTTGAAGTTTTATTTTACATTTATGCCACTTAGAGTTAATTATAGTACAAAATGTGAGATATAGGTTGAGGATCCTTTTTTTTGCATGTGGATGGTCAAATTGTTCTGGCACCACTTGATGAAAATGCTATCTTTTTTCTACTGAACTGATTTTGCACCTTTAACAAAAATCGATGGACCATATTTATGTGGATCTACTTCTGTGTGCTTCCCTGTGTGTTTTTTCTTTTGCTCTGTCTCCTTTTGTCTTCCTGTCCCTACTTGTGTTTTTCTTTTTTCAGTTTTCTATTACTTTTCTGATTCTCTCCCTTCCTCTCCTGATTTTCCCTTCTCCCATTCCCTTCCTCAAAATGAAGCATTTAGATTGCATTGTTTTATATATCATACTTATTTTTAGTTTAAAAAGCAGATGTGAAGCATTTGTGTTTTTCTCTACAAGTACAGTATGCTGGAAACAAATTAACTTTTAAATTATCCTTTTTTTTGAGATGGAGTCTCGCTCTGTTGCCCAGGCTGGAGTGCAGTGGCGCGATCTCGGCTCACGCCATTCTCCTGCCTCAGCCTCCCGAGTAGCTGGGACTATAGGCGCCCACCACGCCCAACTAATTTTTTGTATTTTTAGTAGAGATGGGGTTTCACCATGTTAGCCAGGATAGTCTCGATCTCCTGACCTTGTGATCTTCCCTCCTCGCCCTCCCAAAGGGCTGGGATCACAGGTGTGAGCCATCACACCTGGCCAAATTATAACCCTTAATTAATTTTTCTCAGTGAATTAGTGACCTTAACGAAAGATGGCAATCTCTCTTCTCAGTGTTTCAGAACTTTTGCAAAAGGCATCACTTCTCCAGGGTTACAGTATCTTTACAAAAGAAATTAGTGGCTGGACACGGTGGCTCATGGCTGTAATTCCAGCGCATTGTGAAGCTGAGGTGGGAGGATAGCTTTAACCCAGGAGTTTGAGACCAGCTGGGCAATGTGGCAAGACCCCAACTCTACAGAAAATACAAAAATTAGCTGGGTGTGGTGGTATGCACCTGTGGTCTTAGCTACTTGGGAGGCTGAGGTAGGAGGATTGTTTGAGCCCAGGAGGTTGAGGCTGCAGTCAGCTGTATTCACACCACTGCACTTGCACTTCAGCCTGGGTGACAGAGTGAGACCATTTAAAAAAAAAAAAAAAAAAAAGAAATTAAGGTAATTTCAAATTGGCATGCTAAGGAAGTCAAGATTTATACTTTTTTTTTACCATGTCAAACATTATTTCAATCCTAAATTATAAAATATTGCTCCTTTTCCTAGAGGGAGCAGTCATGATTACTACTGGATCCACAGATACAAAAAAAAAAAAAAAAAAAAAAAAGAAAAGAAAAGAAAAAAAGGAAAAAACAATTTTGAAAACAGCTAAATGTTGTGCCTTCTTTAAAGCCAACTTTTGACCTTTTTTTTAATACTTAAAAAATGTAAGAAAGGAATTGGATTTTTGCGTTTAAATAAAAATAAAAGACGCTAGATAGCATAGATAATAGGAACAAATAATATAAGCAATTGGGCCTGCCTTTGGCACTTACTATTTTCTTTGGTTTTTCTCAGAATCCAGAGTTATGTTTCTGGAAAAGTATGTTAGTAAAACATTGAAACACATCTCTCATTGTCTAGCTCATCTCATACTGTACCATACCATTTCAAATGTAGTCTATTAGAAAGTTTATGGATATTTTCATGCTGCTTCCATTTAAATTTTTATTTCCATTTTTAAAGAAACACATTTTTTTTTGCATTTTTCTTTTTTATTGGTGCCATGTGATACTTTGGAGGCATTAGTCAAGAATTGTATAAGGTTTCCCTAGCATGGCCAATAAGATTTAGTTTCTGTGATCCTGGCAGAGATTATTATCTAGAATTAGAATATTACTTCAACCCTATATCTGGAATATCCAGGTAATAGCTTTGATACTTAGCTTGAACTGTGCCCTCTGCCACTATAGATAAAGGGAAGTTCCTTCTCCTTTTTTGTGTGTATTAAAAAGATATTAATACAAATGCTCACAGGTTAACTAGGTTCATGATGATTCCCTCCCTCCATGTTTCCCTGAAACTATGAAAGGAGCAGGGAATTTGGGGGAGAGACTAGTTGAATATTCAGCTAGATATCTTAAAGCAATGTAATGTTGACCACGCTGCAACCTACACACCTGAGCCTTATGTAGTCCCTTTTCAGCCTCCTGCAGCAGTTGCCCTGAGTTAAGCTGCAAAGTCAGTTTCCTTCTAGTCCCAAAGCTCAGCTGCTTATGCATACTTTTCTCAACCTTGGTCTGATTGGGTTAATCCCACTCTTTCCCAAGGAGGTAACTCTAAGCACTTTCTCCCTCCCTCCCGCGTCTCCTCCTCAGTCTGAGTTCCCTATTCCTAGGAGGATTGGCTCTTCCTCTTCTTTTCACAGGGTCCTGACTTGTCCTGGGCAAGCCAAGTCCATTGCTTCTGCTCCTGGGAAGTGCCAAGATTCTGCAGCGCTGACTTCAACTGCCTTCTCAGGCCTAGACTTTGGGCTGCTTTCCGGATACCTGCATAAGCAAGCCCTTGTTACTGCTACCCATCCTACCTGCACCCTGCTTTTTCCCTCTTGCCACACTTTTTTCCCTCTCCCTCTCACCCCCACCCTGTACAAAATGCATAAAGGATGGAAAAACTACTGCAGCCAGAAGTCTTTGAATGAGGCATCAATGGATGAATATTTAGGCAGCTTAGGGCTGTTTCGAAAGCTGACTGCCAAGGATGCCTCTTGCCTCTTTCGGGCTATTTCGGAGCAGGTAAAAGGAAAACATATCTTCCCTGTACTGAGTTTTCAGAGTTTGAGACATGGGTGGTCCTGTAGTTTGCCAAAAGAAACAAAAAAATTCCCCTGCTTTCTAGTGAGAACATCAGGCCTATCAGGTCCTAGAGAGAAGCTGCTTGCTCTTCTTAGCTTGGTGCATGCCTTTGCTTAATAGTCTATATTGCTGTACCTTTGCTATCTTTTCTGTTTTTTAAATGCTAGTTTGTAATGTAGGAGGGGTAAGATGAGGCTAAAGACAACTTTGAAATATATCTTGATCCTTTGTAAGCATCCCCTGCTTCCTCTAATACCTAAGAAAAAAATTATAGGCTGTGCACATAAGGAGTAGAAAAGGGGATGGGGCATGACAGTCATCCTACCCCAATTTCGTTGAAGATGATATTAAGAAAAACTTAGAGTAAGACAATTTAATTTCCCAATTTCCTACATATGTTCTGAATAAGGACGGCTTAAGTGTCCAGTTCATAGTCTTGATTTAGAAGTGCCTATTTTAAATGACTACTGACAGTAGGCTGGTCTTTCTCTTCTTTTTAGTTGTTTTGCAGCCAGGTCCATCATTTGGAAATCAGGAAGGCTTGTGTCTCATATATGAGGGAAAATCAACAAACTTTTGAGTCTGTAAGTAGAATACATACCCAGGGGAGAGCTGGTAGAATATGTAGCAGGTGGGAAAGTAATTGTGAGCACCTACCAAAATTAAACTATATCATGTAGTCTCCTCAATAGCAAATATTTAATTCCCAACTGGCTCCCTTCCCAGTAGCTAACGTGCTTCTGGACCCTCTGCTAGAATTAGGTTGTTTAAAAATCAAGGTTAATTAAAAATCAAGAATAATCTACATTTTCCCACTACTTACCTCGTCCTACACCAAGAACTCCAGACCCTAAAAAGTTACATTTTGATTGCTGTTTTATATTATCCATACAGTTTTATTGAACAATTAATAATAGTTCATGAAAGGTTTGGCTCTGTTAATGTTTTGAAATGCGTATTTTAAAATATGTACAAATGGGAACCCCCTCTATTTTCTTGCTTAATCCTGTGGACAATAATCTTCAGCCAGTCAATTTGAGGAATCTTGTAAAACTTAGTTGTAAGGGAACAAATGAGTCTAAGTATCTAGCCTTTCCATGTGACAAATTGTGTAATTAGAGCTCTGCCACTAATGATTAACTTTAGGTAAAACAACTTACAGAAGACATTTGTATACCTTCATGTATTTGAATTCTTGTTAATGAAATTGGAGGCTTCCTTTTGTGTGTGTGTGTGTGTTGTTTTTTTTTTAAACACTTCTGGCCCTTCCAATGCTGTTTGTTTCTTCTATTTATTGTGGGTATTTTTCTGCTGTTCGAGTTTTACTCTTAATTTTCTCAACTGGTTTCAGTGAATTTTAAAACTATGTGAAGACTTCTTGACTTAAAAGCTTGTTACCTTGAAGTTGATTGTAGTCTTCTCTACACCTGGAGAAAGGATTATTCGTGACATTACTTCAAATGCAAGACCACAGTGTAAAGCAGTGCAGCTCAAGTGTTTCTGTGCATACAAATCACCTGGAGATCTTGTTAAACTACAGGTTTTGATTCAGTAGGTCTGAGTTGTGGCCCGAGATTTCTTTTTTTTCTTACCTTGAGACAGGGTCTTACTCTGTTGCCCAGGCTGGAGTGCAGTGGCAGGATCACGGCTTGCTGCATCCTCTGCCAGGCTGAAGCAATCCTCCCACCTCAGCCTCCAAAGTAACTTGGGACTACAGGCACACACCACCTCACTGGGCTAAGTTTTTTGTGTTTTTAGTAGCGGTGGGGTTTTTGCCATGTTGTCCAGACTGGTCTCAGACTCCTGGGCTCAACTGATCTGCCCGTCTTGGCCTCCCAAAGTGCTGAGACTACAAGTGTGAGCCACTGCGCTCAGTGGAGATTTCTGCATTTTTAACAAACTCTGAAGTAATGTTTGCTATTGGTTTGTGGACAACATTTTGAATAACAAAGATGTGTGTAAAATTTTAAAACTACATAAATGAATCTCAATTCAATACTGAGTGATAGAAACCAGATCCCCTGCAAAGTTTATACTGTTTGATTTCCCTTATATAAAACTCTAGAAAAAATACAAGCCAATCTATAGCGACAGAAAGCAGATCAGTGGTTATATATGAGTTATAGAGGGGCACAAGGATACTTATGGAAGTGATATATTCACTATCTCAATTGTGATGATGATTTCATAGGTGTATACATAAGTCAAAATCTGTACTATTTAAGTTGGGCAGTTTATTGTCTGTCATTTATTTATTTATTTGAGACGGAGTCTTGCTCTGTCACCCAGGGTGGAGTGCCGTGGCATGATTTTGGCTCACTGTAAGCTCTGCCTCCTGGGTTCATGCCATTCTCCTGCCTCAGCCTCCCAAGTAGCTGGGACTACAGGTGCCCACCACCATGCCCGGCTAATTTTTTTTGTATTTTTAGTAGAGATGGGGTTTCACCATATTATCCAGGATGGTCTCGATCTCCTGACCTCATGATCTGCCCACTTTGACCTCCCAAAGTGCTGGAATTGCAGGCTTGAGCCACTGCACCCGGCCTGTATGTCATTTATATCTCAAAACTTTTTAAAAGGAAAATTTAAATGATTTTTTAAAAGTCTAGTGATATGTATCCATGGAACTAGAAATAAATCTATTACAATCCTGGGTTTAATTTCATTTTTATTGAGGCATATTTTACATACAATAAAACTTATCATTTTAAGTTTACCGTTTTTAGTTTTGGAGATAATATGCAATCATGGAACTACCACTACAGTCGAGATATAGAATGTTTCCATCACCCCTAAAAAGATCCCTTGTTCCATGGTCTTTTTAGAAACTAATGAAATTCTCTTTAAAGTTCCTCAGTTTAATTTTGTAAATGCATGTCTTGTCAAATTTGAAATCCTTAGAAATACTGGTCTTGCTTGATTTTTGAAAATTGTCATTACTTAAATTGGCGTTTCAAATGTAACTCAAAAGCATACCATTTGATGAAATGCACTGGTATGTGGATATGCCAGGACCAATTCCTAAGATACTTTTATACTCCAGCTTTTCTCCACTCATGACTTTTGTGTATGTGCAAATCTTGAGGTGCTGTGCAAAGTAGAAACTTACTACCATAATTGTTGAGCTGAGCAAAAAACCCATTGCAGGATAATATTGTAGAATATAATCAGATTTCAGTAATGCTGTGTATTTGGTTAAGTCGAGTTTGTTTTATTTTTGAAGTATGTGGAGGGATCTTTTGAGAAATACCTGGAACGGTTGGGAGATCCCAAGGTAAGATGAAATATGGGGGTTTTATCTTTTCAGAGTTACTTGGAATAGTAATGTAAATTTATTCATTCAGCTGTATTACTTTAGCCAGACCCCAACTATTTTATTTAGTAGCCAGCTGTGTTGAATCCAATAGTTCTTACATAAGTTTAGAGGCTGAAAATTGACATATTGGTTTATGTCGAATATTGATAATTGTGTGTTAAGAATCCCATCAACCATAGACTAGCAAAAGAGTATACACTACTTGGAAACAGGAGAAGCTTAAGCCTTTTCACTTTAATGGGGGAGGAGGGTGGTAATGAATTTTACCAAGAGGTCATTATTTTGTTATTAAACAATTCCCCTGATTTGTAGTTTTCTTGCTTTTTTGTGGGAGTAAAATTCATAAATTCATACTTTATTTAGAAATAATTTTTATGTGATAAAGTTAATTCCATGGTTCTGGACTTAAAAAACACATTTACTAAATCCCTACTGCCTTTTTATTATACTAGTTCCATCTTTATTGTGTTTTTAAAATCTCTCCTATTAACTGTCCTTATTACTTAATAGCTAAGTAGGGCTTTAGATCCTTTTTTCAGGATAAGTTTATGTTAATAAGTAGCTATCACAGTATTCCAAGCCTTAAAACAGGTTATAGTGTGTTCTACAAATTCTTCATCTAAAACAGTGCTAAGCAGCTAAAAATTTGTTGAACTTGAAAAAACTACCTCCTAGCTACAGAATGTATTTTTAAAACTCTATACACTATTTTTGTTTAGGAAAGTGCTGGCCAGCTGGAAATAAGAGCTCTTTCTCTAATTTATAAGTAAGTTATATCCTCTTTTCTTTGAGAGTGGGTATTTGCATGCATGTGTGTATAAGATCTCAATGGTCTCTTCGGGACTGGGGAAATTTGAGATTTGATGTGTTGATATCTCGAATGAAGAAAGCTAAGAGAGAGTGTTAAAATATTTTAAATGGTTGAAAAGTCAAAAGAAGAATGTTTCATGGGATGGAAAAATTATATAAAATTCAGATTTCAGTGTCTATAAAGCTTTGTTGGAACACAGTCATGCTCATTCACTTACGCATTATCTGTGCTGCTTTCATGCTACCAAAGCAAAGTTGAATAAACCATATAGTCTGCAAAAGCTGAAATGCCTATTTTCTAGCCTTTTGCCAAAAAAATAAAGGAGAGCACCACCCCCACCACCCTCACAGCCATACATACAACTAATAATTCGTTGTCTTTACCCCTTCTTCTCCCAAATTAAGATACATTAAAAAAAAATCCATAGGATTTTAGGGGCAGTTAGCTGTCTACTTTGAATTAACATCATTTAGCCCTTTTGGATTATTTTAAAGCCAAATATTAAACCGGATATTTATATTACTTTGTATGAATAAGATAGGCAATTTAAAAGCAGAAATAGTTGTTCCTATAACTATCTCTTACATATGCCAAATTATGTCTTCCCACTTAACCTTTGTTTTCCTCATGTAGTCGGGATTTCATTCTTTATCGCTTTCCTGGAAAACCTCCAACTTATGTCACAGATAATGGCTATGAAGACAAGGTAAGAAGATGAGTGAATGTTGACTTATATAAAAGAAGTTGAATGATGCTTCTGGCTTGCCTGGATATTAAATCATTTTTTTTAACTTAATTAATGAAAAGCATAGTCTGAATGACAGGTTTCTCTGTTACTAGCATTTTCCTCTCTAGTCAGTTAATCTCAGTGTTGTTAGCCCTCTAAACAGATCTGATTGTCATTTCTCTGTGGTAGGAAAAAAACCACCCCAAACCCTAATTGGCTTCTCAATGACTAAAAAGGATAAGGTTCAAACTTTGAAGCTAGGCATTCAGCATCCTGAAAGGTTCCAAAGCAGCTTTATTTTCTTCCATCCTTATTATGCCATGCTTCCAGGTATTCTGCCTTTCATACTTTGTGTCTTTGTATTTGAAACTTTCCCAATTCGCCTGGAGTCATTTTCTCACTTTGTTCTCCCCTAGCAGTTCCCAACTAATTGCAGTATTTATTATATTGTGTTTGTCTTCATATGTATTTCTTTCATTATCTGAAAGTTTCTTGAGGGAAGTGACAGTGTCTACTACTGCCTGGTAAAGTACTTGATTGTTAGTTGAGAATACTCAGCAGATAAATTGTTTTTCAGCATACAGTTTCTCCTCCAAAAAGTTTATAAAAGAAAAGCCTTTATCCTGATTATTTTATTAGTGAAATATAGACTACATAATGTTTGAGTTTTATATGTCTTATTTCACAACATGGAACACAATTTAGACAAAATTTTAATGATGGCAAGACAAGACTAGAGACCAGGAGAACTGTTAGGATGCTGTTATGGTAATTGAGGGGGAATATCTGAACTAAGGAGAAGTAGCATTAGGAATAGAGAAGACTGAGTAGGAGATAACTTAGAAGATAAGTATGAATGAGGTACATTAATTATCTCTTTTCTGAGCTTTGGGGACACCAAAATGAATACAGTGAAATCCTTGCCCTCCAAGAGCTTAAGGGGCGATGAAGACAGAACTGCAAAGGGTTAATTACAGCAAAGTGGTAAGTTTTATAATAAAAACTGTGCTAAAAGCACAAAGGAAAAACCCCTTCTTTCTGCTTGAGGGAGTTTAGAAAGCTTCATGGTGGTAGTGACATTTAAGTGGAGTATAGAAGAGTCCATCAAATATGAAGAGCAGTGTATTCAGAGGAAACACTATATACAGAGGCATAGAAGCAAGAGACCCTTTGGGACTTAAGTAGTTGGATGTGAGGAGGGTGATGCTGGAAAGATAGGCTACAGTTACATTGTAAGAGGTAGAACAAGCCATGCCAAATAATTTGTCTTTTCATTGTACAGAATAGTCATTTGAAACTTTTCCCCAACATTTTATTATGATGTTCAAACATACAGAAAAGTTAACAGAATTTTACAGTAAGCATCCATATACTTACCCACCACCTAGAATCTGCTGTTAACATCTTAGTGTTCTTATAACATATCTATTCCTCGAGCCATTCATCTGTCCATCTTTCTTTTTTTTTTTTTTTTTTTTTTTTTTATTTTTTTTTATTGAGACGGAGTCTCGCTCTGTCGCCCGGGCTGAAGTGCAGTGGCCGGATCTCAGCTCACTGCAAGCTCCGCCTCCCGGGTTCACGCCATTCTCCTGCCTCAGCCTCCCGAGTAGCTGGGACTACAGGCACCCGCCACCTCGCCCGGCTAGTTTTTTGTATTTTTTAGTAGAGACGGGGTTTCACCGTGTTAGCCAGGATGGTCTCGATCTCCTGACCTCGTGATCCGCCCGTTTCGGCCTCCCAAAGTGCTGGGATTACAGGCTTGAGCCACCGCGCCCGGCCCCATCTTTCTTTTTTGATGTATTTTAAAGTAAATTTCAGACACCAGCACACTTGAACCCGAAACACTAATGGAAAGTTTTTAGGCAAAGGTGTGACATAATCTGAATTGTTTGAGGAAGAGGAGTGTTAGCTTTTGTATCTAAGCAGTTGTACATAGCATTGCTTGAGATAAAATTTGGATCTTTACCAGGGATCTTTAAACTTCCAGTTCAGTTTTTCCCCAACATTGTATTCTGAAATTTTTCATACAGAGAGAAGTTTGAAGACTCATGTAGTAAACATTCATGTACCCACCACTTAGTTCCTACAGTTATACAGTTCCATTTTAAATGTCGTGTGTGTCTTACAGAGAGATTATTTAGCTAATTTAGGGGGAACATTACCCATTGGGAACCATGAGAATACAAAAATGTCAGACCTTTTGAGTGTGTACAACCTACAAATGTCCATACATGTATACAGAGCTAATGCTTACCAGCACTTGGGTATTTGCATGTACAGGATAGTGCATATATATGTCTGATTTGGGAATTTATAGAGTGAGGGGGTGTGTTTATATTGAAAAGCCAGGTGCTTTTATTCTGTGATGCTTTGCTTTCCCTAAAACTTTGTTGCTTTATCTCAGTTCAAGCTCCTAAGATTGGCATCAGGACCAAGTTTTTAAAAATGAGGCCGGGTGTGGTGGCTCATGCCTGTAATCCCAGCACTTTGGGAGGTCGAGGCAGATGGATCACTTGAGATCAGGAGTTTGAGACCAGCCTGGCCAATATGGTGAAACCCCGTGTCTACTAAAAATACCCAAATTAGCTGGGTGTGGTGGTGCATGCCTGTAATTCCAGCTACTCGGGAGGCTGAGGTAGAAGAATCGCTTGAGCCCAGGAGGCGGAGGTTGTAGTGAGCCGAGATTTCGCCACTACACTCCAGCCTGGGCGACAGAGCAAGACTCCATCTCAAAAATAAATAAATAAAAATGACTTTATTATAGGCGTGAACATTATTAACGAACCTTCTAAAAATATTTTAGAACAAACTTTCATAGAAATGTCTAATATTCACTTCAGTATCTTTCACCTTCTGTGTTGACTTAATTCTGCATTCTACATAGTTATCTTCAGTTTCTTAAGTGTATTCAGCTGAAATCGAGCCATCTTCACTCAGCTCATTTGCTCTATCTAGATAGAAGTACATACTTATATTAAAAACAAAATAAAATTAAGTCTGGAAACGTAGAGTAAGAAAGTCCCCACTCATCCTCTTCAATCTTATGCACTTCGAAGTAACAAGTATTGGTTCTCATGCACTTCAAAGTAACAAACTATTAAGTATTGGTGAGTATCTTTCTGTATCATTTTCTTTGTGTTTGTCTTATAAATGTAAATGGGCTCATATTTAACATTGTTACTTGTTCTTTTTAAATATCCTTCTTAGTAATATAGATCTACCCCATTTTTTCACTAGTTTATTGCCATTAATTACATCCCATCTGCCCACTCCCAAACAAGCCACCCACAAGTATGTATGAATTACTATTTCATGTTGGGATACCATGAGAAACATAAAAGCCATCATGCCTTGTTTTGCCTCTTCCAGTCAAAATGGAAATTCTTGCTACTTTAATAGAGAAATTATATAGTTGTCTGTCTTCTTTCTATAAGAACTACTTGTTCATCAGTCTGGTTAACTGAATGCCTTTATTCCTTAACAGCTGCCTCTAGTTATTAATACTTCTTAGAGTTCCCAGTTCTTGTAGCCCAAAGTACAAAGGGTTTCTCTGCTCACAATCTGCTCACTGTTCTTATGGGTTAATAAACTCTTAAATGCAAATACCTCTTGTGGTAGGAGAAACTTATAACTTAAACTTTACTGTGAGTTACTTTAGCTTGATACTTGACTTCGGTACTTTGAAATGGATTATTACTGAAATAGAATTGTGATTTCCAAAAAGACGAGTGAAGAATAATAGACCTGGGATCAAATAACTGGATTCTTGGGAGAAGTTAGCTCAGGGAAGAGTAGGAAGATAGAAAAAAAGAATGCTTAGGATAATTATTTTTTCTGCCAAGGAGGCTTGGTGGCAACATCTTTCTACAGATTGCAGAATCATTTTGAGTAACTCAGGTTGCTGATACCTTCAAAATGGAAGAACCTTAATCACTAGGGATTATATCCCTTATATAAGACAGATTTTTTTTTTTAAGAGATGGGGATCTCACTATGTGGCCTAGGCTAGAGTGCAGTAGCTATTCACAGGTGAGATCATAGCACACTACAGCTTCAAACCCCTGGGCTCAAGTGACCCTCCTGCCGTAGTAGCTGAGACTATAGGCACACACCACCCCACCTGGCAAAGACAGATTTTTTTAACAAAAATTCAGAAAGGTTTTGGAACAGTTATGTAAACAAATTTCATCACATGCAACATTTTGACTGACAAAATTTTGCTTAATAAGCATGGCCTTTGAATTGTTTTGGGAAAAAAAAACTCTAGGGATTCAAGGAATCAGCTCAGACATTAAACTGTCATTTTTGTAGCCTGAGATGTGCCTTAATTCATTGAGGAAGTCTCTCTAGCAGTATTGGTGCTATATAGTGTATTGATATATTGCTATTCAGTTAAATGGATAACTTTTTTTTTATTTAGATTAATTTTATTGACAAGGTTTATAAGAACAAATTAAATATTTAAAATTGAAGACCAATTATTAGGTCTCATTTAGTTGCTTATTTTGTTCATGTCTATTTACCTTTCCCTAGTGTCTGAGTAACTATCAAACAAGTCAAACCTGTGAAAATACCTATTAACATTCAACATATATATTTCTGTTCCATGATGCAAAGATATTTTTCAACCCTTAATTGGTACATCAAATGGGTCATTCTATCATAAGCAGCATGTTTTAAAATTCAGATTTAATAAACTGATTTAAGACAGTAAATTTGAAAGACAAAATTAGTCTCATTCAGGAGTGGTCCATTATGTTGATCATCTAGAATCAACACTGATTAGCGAAACTTTAAAAGCCAGAGCCCCAACTCCAGAGAAACATTAAATTTCTTTAATGTAAAAGTATATTATTTTTGAGACACACTTTGTCAGAGATATCCACGATTGCTTGCACATTATATTCTGGCATTATAATCTGGTACTTTAATCGTAATCATGAAGGTGGCTAGGTTTCCGGTAAATATCAGCATTTTATATGGGTAAAAGCAGTTAATAAAAATCGGTTCATTCACTATAAGCCAAATGTGCTTGTACTTAATCCCACCCCTTCCCAAAGTTTTTGAAGCTTTGATATGTTGATTTTTGGTCTGTCCTTAATATAAAACGTACTTACAGACACTTTTACAGAGTTGATACTAAAATTACAAATTGATGACACTTTCGAGACAAAGCAGGATAACTGTTCCTTCATGTTCCATCACTGAATTGACTTTCACTGCTCCGTTATACTGTCTGGCTGAACACTGACATTCCATAGTCTACAACTGTAAAGATACCTACTTATGTGAGTTTAAAAAGTGGTCTGCACAAAAGAAATTTAAAAACTTTGTATACAACAAATTGTTTTTTAAAAATACAAAAATAACATCTGTCACTTTTGTCATGCTGACAATCTGACATATATACACATGCAGGAGAAAAGTTCCAATTCAGTCATCTGGATAACTGTAGCTTGTATATTTTTAATATGATGGACACACTGCCGCTGAATTTTCACACTGACAGAGATGTGTATTCAAAATATTTCATATACTAAATACTGCAATCTCTGTGTGTATAAATCCCAGTCATAATAGGTTTTGTTCTACTTGATTAAAAGTATGCCTTAAGCAAGCTAATATTAAGTGCACTAAAAACCACAAGAGTTCAAGAATCTATGACCTTATATAAAGAAACCCAGAATGTACAAAATACAACTATAAAAGCAAGGAACAATTAATGCCATGTAAGATTTTAAACTAAAAATGGCATAGAAATGCAATTTAAAATAGCAAACTCAAATTCACATAACACTCAACATAAAAAGGTCAGCAGTAAGTTCTAACGTTGCTTAACAAGGATTTAGAAAAGGAAATACATTCTCTTTGCTGGTATAATGGTATAAATCAAATCTTCAAATCTGTGGGAACGAGTCATCTTCTCTGTCCTCTATCTCAAGAAATTAGCTCTTTTACAGTTTTTATGAAATATTCTTTCAGTTAAATCATAAGTAGGATAATTTTCATAGACCTTTTTGCAAATCTGTTTCATTGTGACTTCTTCCAAGTTAGCACTGGCCAGTAATTTCTTTATTGTTTCCTTTAATTCTTCATCTGTAGGGGGTATCTTCAACTTTTTCATTAAAGGTTCATCATCTGAACTATCCTCAGACTCACTCTCTTTTTTGGAACTGTTTTGATTCTTCTTGGTGGTGCTGCTATCTGCTTTCTTAACATTGGCACTTTTCACAGATTTTTTACTTTTAGAAGTAGCTTTCTGTTTAGGTTTTTCTCTTTTGGCTGTCTTTTTTGGTGGCTCCTCTTCACTTTCTTTATCTTCATCATCTGAAGACTCTTCCTTGTTCTTCTTTTCATCTTCATCACTATTAGATTCAGCTGACAGAATTTCAGGACATTTGGTTCGCTTAGCCTTCTTTGCCATTCCAGAACTGTTCTGTTCCTTTTTACTGCCTTTGCTAGAAGTTTTTTTAGATTTTGGCTATGGTTTGCCAGAAGGCTTTGGATGCATTGAGAAATTCAAGATCCTCTTCACTAGTTCACTATGTATACCTGATCTCTCCAAATCAAGAACCTCACAGATGTTCTTTAGCATGGCATTTCTAAATTTTTTCAACATTTCTTCCTTCTTTTTATATTGGACACTTCCTTTTTCAAACGGAAAGCCACTGAACTGACCCACATTCTTCTTTAATGAGGACACAGTGCCTGGCCTGTTGTAAAGCAGTTTGTGTAGATTTCTAACTTCATCGGTTTTCTTCTTACATAGAAAAAAAATGTATCCTCTCAATTTCACAAAGTTTCTGCCTCTTTCCTTGTGCAATTGTAAATGGCTCTCTCTGTAAGGAAGAGACTTGCATTGTCAACCTCTCTACTTTCTTCTTTTCCCTCTTGCCTTCCACGATGAGACTCCTCCTCCTGGTTGTCGTCCTTGTCCTCTTCCTCCTCGCTCTCCTCTCTGGGACCGGGCATTTCGGGTTCTTTCTCGTATGCGGGCTGGGTGGGGGTTCCCTCTCCCTCCGCAGCAGGGGCTGAGGCTGACATGTTGTGAACCCCGGATCCCGGCGCCGCGGGCCTGGCATACGAGGGCACTAGGAGGTTCTGGGAGGCTGCGGCGGCCGACGCCCAGGAGAAGGCGAGCGGGCCGCTGTTTGGCATGACGCTTGTGCTGCGCGCTCGGCTCCCCAGAATCAACAAGATTTTCAAAATGGATAACTTTTTAAATAATTGAATAAAATCCCTTTCCTCCCTTAGTCTGAGTTTGGAGTATTTGGGTATTTGACCTAATTTTTCCAGTCATTCTTAGAAGTTAGCTGGGTCTTTTGGCATCTGTTAGGCTTTCTGTTATGTTCAATAACTCAATTTCTAAGTGTTCCTTTTTTTTTTTTTTTTTTTTTAGCAAATTTGTAAATCAGGACTTGTTTGGCATATTAATGTGATTAAGGCTCACAGTGTAACCTTAGTAGTAATTTTAATCTTGGCATTTAAAAGTCACTGCCAAGAAAATCTTTATGAGGTACAGGTTGCATTTCCTTATATTTAGATTTTAAAAATCACTTTTAAAAAAAGAAATTCAAATAGTTATCAGTTACTGACTACTGACTCAATTTCAAGTTAATTATCATCTTAATAATTTCATGGTTTTAAGATGTGTAACATTCACGTAATTGTTCTGTGTGTTTTTCTTTAGATTCTACTCTGCTATTCAAGTAGTGGTCACTATGATTCTGTGTACTCAAAACAATTTCAGTCAAGTGCAGCTGTTTGTCAGGGTATGTGAAGGCTTTATAAATTTTGGGTGTGATTTCAGATGACTTGTTTTCACTTGGACCTACCATGAATAGCCCCTTTAAAACCTTGTTGGTACCTATTTGCATGCAGGATTATGACTATTTGCACATAGTTAATATAAATCTTATTTTGACAATTGGAATTTCGGCCATTTTTTCTTCAGCTGTATTGTACGAAATTCTCTATAAAGATGTGTTTGTTGTGGATGAAGAAGAGTTGAAAACTGCGATTAAATTGTTTCGAAGTGGTTCTAAGAAGAACAGAAATAATGCTGTGACTGGAAACGAGGATGCCCATACTGATTACAAGAGTTCAAATCAGAATAGGTAATAAAGGGAAAGGGAATATCATAATAATTATGTTTCATACTTATGTGCATAGTCATTTGAAAGTGGAAGGGGCCTGGCAAGCTTATGAGTTAGGTTATATATTCAGACATACACATATGTTAGGATATATATTTTTAATGGGGGGAGAGTTTTACTAAAGAGATGTATTGTGAGATGCCCAGACTTTGGGGGTTTTGTTCTGGTTCGTTTTGTATTGCTAGAAGAAAGTTCAGAACTATCTAATTACATGGTTCTCAAACTTTATTTGTGTAAGAATTACAGTGCTTGTTAGAAAGGTAGGTTCCTGCGCCTACTGTCACAACATTTGAGGTCAGAATGGGACCAGGAATCTCTTTTTTAAACAAGTGTGCCTAAGCATTCTGATGTAGGTAGGCTGTGGATCATACTTTGAGAAAATACTGATTCTAAAGTAGCACCAAGCTTATTTGGGACTGCCAGGAGTGGCAACCATGTATTAGGGTAAAGGTTGCTTCATTCGTCACTGATCACTTGTCTTAAGGACTTTAGGCTTATGGAAACTACAGTAGTCGGAAGGCAAGGTGTGTTAGTTATGTTTTGCTCTGTAACACTGTTACTACAAACTTGGCAGCTTAAAACAGTACACTTTTCTCACAATTTATGTGGATTAGGAATCTGGGCATGGCTTAGTTGGATCTTCTGCTGAGTGTCTCATAATACTGTAATGAGGATGATGGTCAGGACTGAGTTCTTATCTGGAGCTTTGATTGGAGAAAGATCCACTTCCCCACTCATGGTTCTTGGCAGAATTCAGTTCCTTTGAACTATAGGACTGAGAGCTTCAAGTTTTTGCTGTCAGTTGGCCGGAAGTAATTACCTCAGCTCTGCTACATTGTGGTGGTGAACATGGCTGCTTGCTTCCTTACAGGCAGCAGAGGAGAGAGAGAGAGACCAGTAAAATGAATGAGGCAGGGATCATAGGGATCACCCTAAGAGTGTGTTCTCACAGGAGTTGTAAAATACAGGAGGTAATCTGCTAAGTATATTGTAGCACATACTTATACAAAGGAAGCGTAAATGCAAATGTTGGAATGAAAAAACATTTGCCTTAGTTTTAGAACTGAGCTAATTTACCACTAGGTGGTGGTGTAGTCGTTAGGCTTAAGATAAGTAAATTCTGCATTTATAAAAAGCTCTTTGCTCTAAATATTTTGAATTAGGATGGAAGAGTGGGGTGCCTGCTACAATGCTGAAAATATACCAGAGAGCTGCAATAAAGGAACAGAAGAAACAAAGGTTTGATATTTTCTAAGGCAAAGAATTTCCATGCCCATGACAAACTAGTTAAAGTCAGGTAGTATATTCTGGTTATATGGGTTGAGGGAGGAGTTGGTCATTTTCCTTTGTGAAAGTCTTACCTATCTTTAAACTTAAAATGCATGCTTAATGTTCTTTGAATTCCTATTTTTACAGAATTTTAGATTTTTCAGAACAAACTGAAGTCACTTCAGAAATTTCCGGAGCAATATGCTTTTAAGTTAAATATTAGAAACCCAATATTTAGTTTGTAATCAGTCTTGTGACGCTAAGGTTTTTTTCATTAAGGAATACAATGCCTGTCTTTATTTTCTTCAAACTAGGTGATAATCATGGTTTAAAGTTAGAGAAACAGGAGAAATTTCACCATCCATATAGGACTAAAATCAAATAGGCCTTCAGTTTGAGGCTAGCTAAATAAGTCAAATACTATTACAGCAATCTCTGTGTGTACCTGAGGTGCTTGTAATTTTGGAATAGTATTGAATATAGTGAAATTCTAGGAAAGCAGAAGAAAAATGGTAGTTCCTCTGGAAATTTTAACAGGATTTGACCAAAATGAAGTAAGCTTCAGATATTTCCAGGTATTGTAGAGTACAGAAATACTTGCACCTCCATGTCTATATCATAACACTTCCTGAATAGCTCTGAATTTTTAATCCTGGTTTGTGTTGCATTGGTTTATATGGGATGTGTCCTGAGTCATTGCCTCATTTAGACATTATTTCCCTTCTGCCATCTAAAACCTTTTAGATTACTTGCATTTTGCTACTTTAGTCTCCTGATTTTTAAAATATATGGCAAAGTTTATTGTGTGATTTATTTCTTGTTTTAATAAAGAACAACTTTTCTTAAGAAGGAAGCAACTTAATTTTTCCTTCTTCATAGAAGGAAGACTAAGGATTGTGAGTTTCTAGCATGATTATTTTTGTTTTAGTCTCCAGAAAATCCATCAAAGATGCCCTTCCCCTATAAGGTGCTCAAAGCCCTGGATCCGGAAATCTATCGTAATGTAGAGTTTGATGTTTGGTTGGACAGCAGACAAGGTAATGAAATACCCACAGAATACTTTTGAATCCTGACAACTTCAGGAGTATAATTTTGCAAATTATGGTGAACACCTCTTATAAGAAATACTGTTATAAAAAACAGCCTGATGCTTTTTATCTTTATATATGATTTAAATCCACAGGAGGGAACATAGCTTCAGATGTGGGAGGGATCTTTTAGAGTCTGATGTTTGCCTGGGACTTCAACTTTGCAAAGACTGTGTAGAGATAATTTTTAGATAGCTTTAAGAAACTTAGTGACTGAAAACAAGCTCATCTTAAATTCCGGGTGTTAAAACCACCTTCCTTGATAAATGAGTAGGTTAGGCCTGTGGGTCAAATCTGACACACCAACAGTTTTTATGTGGTCTGTGAGCTAAGAATGGTCTTTAATTCTTAAATGGCAGAAAAAATTAAAAGAATAATATATTGTGACACATGAAAATTATATAATTCAAATTTCAGCGTTCGTAACATTTTACAGCAGAGTTTGAGTAGTTCTGAGAGTCTTATGTATGGTCCAAGAAACTGAAAATACTTATTATCTGGCTCTTTACAGAAAATGTTTACCAACCCTTGAAAACAGGTCATTGTTTCTCTCCTTATAAGATAACTAAAGTGATCAACCTAGGCCTTAGTTTTGCCTTCAAGATAAGCCTTTAGTATTTCACATTCAACTCCTTGATCCCTGGTAAACTTAGCTGTAGTTAATAATCTAGAATGAGGTTAAGACCTTGGGAAACACAGTAAGTTGTTTAAAAAAATATAGGTTGATTTGAAGAAGCTGAATAGTGTTACTTTCAAATTGTACCTCATTAGTGTTTGACTATCTCTGATTAGAAACTCCCAATTTCCACGTATTTGTTTTTTTAAAGCACAAAATTATTCTGGCAGATCTCTTTAAATTAACTGCAGAAATAACTCATCTAGAATGATAGGATGGCCCTTTGGCACTTTACCCCTATTTTCACTTATAGTGGTAGCATTGTCAACGGCACTATGATAAAACGGTAAAAGTAAATGAGGAAATTAAATGATCTAGGAAAGGAACCAGTTTAGTTGAGCTTGAATCTTCATTTTCTTTTAATAGAACTTCAAAAATCTGATTACATGGAGTATGCTGGGAGACAGTACTATTTGGGAGACAAGTGTCAGGTTAGTTCCTTCTTCAAGAATCAGTAGTTTGTTTAAGAATGTGCTTGTAGTCATAATATGAGTTGAGCAATACTTATTTACAAAGTACTAGAAACTTTTTTTATTTTTATTTTTAAAGAGATAGGGTCTAGCTCTGTTGCCTCAGCTGGAGTATAGTGGTATGGTCATGGCTCACTGCAGCCTCGAACTCCTAGGCTCAAGTGATCCTCCTTCCTCAGCCTCTCTGGTGGCTGGGACTACAGGCACATACCACCATGCCTGGCTAAGCTTTTTAATTTTTCTTTTCTTTTTTTTTTTTGAGACGGAGTCTTGCTCTGTCTCCCAGGCTCTGGAATGCAGTGGCGCGATGTTGGCTCACTGCAAGCTCCACCTCTCGGGTTCACGCCTCAGCCTCCCAAGTAGCTGGGACTACAGGCGCCTGCCATCACGCCTGACAAATTTTTTGTATTTTTAGTAGAGGCGGGATTCCACCATGTTAGCCAGGATGGTCTTGTTCTCCTGACCTCATGATCCACCCACCTTGGCCTCCTAAAGGGCTAGGATTACAGGCATGAGCCACCGTACCTGGCCTATTTTTATTTTCTTTTATAGAAAGAGAGTCTTACTGTGTTGCCCAGGCTGGTCTCATTCCTGGCCTCAAGCAATCCTCCCACCTTGGCCTCTCAATGTTGGGATTACAGGCATGAGCCACCACACCCAGCTGAAAAAAAAAAAAAGTTTCTTTAATATCTGTGTTAAATTTTAATTACAAATTTAGTGATTAGATGTAAGATTCTTTCAGTATGTGCTGCCTCCTTTGATCCAGACTGGCAGTGTTGATATGAATTACTTTAAAAAGTAGACACTGAACTCCATTTGGGGAAAAGTGGTATTTTGTTTGGCGGTAGCCGTATCTGTCACTAGTTTTGAGACTAGATGTATTCTCTTTTCAGGTTTGCTTGGAATCAGATGGAAGATATTATAATGCTCATATCCAGGAAGTTGGAAATGAGAACAATTCAGTAACAGTCTTCATTGAAGAATTGGCAGAAAAGTAGGAATATGATAATTTGTTGAATTACTGAAATCTTTGGTTCCTGGTTCTATTTTGTAATATTAAATTGAGAATTACCAGGCTGCTAGTAAGAGAACCAGAATTGTATCTAGTGTTGGCCTAGGATAACTTATCTTGAATTACAAAAGCATGTGCTGAAGTATGAAATCTCAATATAGGTATTAGATATGTATAAAAGTTTTCAAATCTTAGACACTAACCTACTTATTAGAAATATTAAGTACAACAGAATTCTGATACAAAACTGTTCACAGTAATTGCAAAGTTGGATTACTGAGCCTCTGCCAGTATGAAGATAAACTAATCTAGTCTTTCTCAAACTTTACCATGCACTGGAATTACCTGGAGGGCTTGTGAAAACACAAGATTAGTGAGCCCAGTCATTAAAGTTTCTGATTCAGTAAGTCTGAGGTGGGGCCCAAGAATTTTAATTTTGAACAAGTTTCCAGGTGATGGTAATGCTGCTGGTCCACTTTGAGAACCATTAAATGAGGCTATGCTACCCTAACAACCAAAACATTTCAGCAGCTTAAAACAATAAGGTCCTTTCTCCTTCATTTAGCGTGTCCGTAGTGGGTCAGCAAATGGGATCTGGTTCAACAGAGATCCTGTTTTAACACGTGCATCCATGATTATGGGGAATAAAATGAGAACAAACCGCTTGTCTGAATCTTAAAATGTCTCATACTTTATTAAGCAGAGTGGTTTACATTCCCAAGCCTCATGTTAATGGAGTGGGGAGATTTAATCCTCCAAGGAGGTGCAGCAAATATTTGTGAACTAATATGGTCTACCAGTCTTTCTTCTGAAATGTGATCGGTACTAGAAACAGCAGTGAAATTGCACAAACTACTCTTAGGTTTTCTAAATTAATAACAAACAAGGAAACTGGTGTCAACCAGGTTTTAATAGAATACACTTGAAGTATAAGGGGTGGGCTATGCGTATTGAATGAGAGTTAAGTCTGTGTTGCAGTATCTTCATGGTGATACCTTTAACTTTTAAGGCATGTTGTTCCATTGGCTAACTTAAAACCAGTTACCCAAGGGATGCCTGTTCCTGCCTGGAATGCTGTGCCCAGTCGGAAAGGAAGAGGTTATCAGAAAATGCCTGGGGGATATGTCCCAGAAATAGGTTTGTATGCTAAAGGTTGTTATTTTATTTTCCCCTTCATGTGCCTGCTTTTACTTACCTACGTTGTACTATTTTTTAAAAGTATGTCATATGTCTTGTTGTAGGGTAGGGTTTCTCAACTTTAACACTACTGATAATGGAATGGATACTACTTCATTGTGGGGGGGCTGTCCTGTGCATTGTAGGGTGCTTCATAGCATCCCTGGCTTCTGTCCACTAGAAACAAAAATGTTTCCAGACATTGCCAAATATTTCCTAGAGGAGAGAGAGGCAAAATTGTCCCTGGTTGAGAACCATGGTTCTTAAGGGACTTTGTATAGACTTGAGCACCATATTTGAGAGCTAAAAAGAAAAAAAATGATATTGTGGAGATGAGGAGTAGAATGATGGTTACCAGAGGCTCAGAAGGGTAGTGGGGGTGGGGGATAAAGAGGGATTAGTTAATGGGTACAAAACTAGGTAGTAGGATCAAGATGTAGTATTTGGTAGCATTATAGGGTGACTATAGTTAACAAATTACATATTTCAAAACAACTAAATTTGGAATGTTCCCAACATAAAGAAATGGTAAATGTTTGAGGTGATAGATATTCCAGTTACCTTGATTTAATCATTATACATTGTATGCTTGTATCAAAATACTGCATGTACCACATAAATACGTATTGTTCTACACCTATAAAAATTAATTTTAAAAACTTAAGCTGACATGGATCTTAACCTGAGGGGGAAAAATATTTCTTAGAGAACTAGGAAACACCTCATAGAAGCAGCTGGAGATATTAACAGGCATAATTTATTAGAGAATAGTAATGTATGTGATTGGATGACTCAGTGTTTTGGGGGCTTTTTGTTTGTTTGTCTTGTTTTTCTTGAGACGATCTCACTCTGTCGCCCAGGCTGGAGTGCAGTTGCGCAATCTTGGCTCATTGCAACCTCCACCTTCCAGGCTCAAGCAATTCTCCTGCCTCAGACTTCTGAGTAGCTGGGATTACAGGCACACACTACCACGCCTGGCTAATTTTTGCATTTTCAGTAGAGACGGGGTTTCACCATGTTGACTAGGCTGTCCTTGAACTCCTGACCTCAGGTGATCCACCCGCCTCGGCTTTCCAAAGTGCTGGGATTACAGGCGTGAGCCACCGGGCTTACAGGCATGAGCCACTGGCCATGGGTGACTCAGTGTTTTGATGACCTATACTAACCTGCCCATACTAGGGATAGTGCCGAGATATACCTATTGATACAGAAATTACCTGCTGGTTTTGTCCTTCCAAATAAAAGATTTAATATATCCTTCAAAAATACAAAAATTCCCTCTCTATGTTTATTTGGTTTGGTCCTAGGGGAAGCATTGGAAAGTTTAAGGCAGTGTGGTGGTGACAGTATACTGGGCCTTTTGCTTTGATTATGAGCTTATTTGCTACTTCTTTGTTTGCCGGAAAGTTATATCAGAGATGGACATAAAGCAACAGAAGAAGATGTTCAAGAAAATTCGAGAGAAAGAAGTTTACATGACTATGGCTTACGGCAAGGGAGAACCCGTCCTCCCACCCAGGCTACAGCACAGTATGCATTATGGGCATGATCCTCCAATGCACTACTCACAGACAGCTGGCAATGTTATGTCTAATGAACATTTTCATCCTCAACATCCATCTCCGAGACAAGGTCGGGGATATGGGATGCCCAGGTAAGACATTGACAGATTTGTATTTTCGTGGTGTAGGGAAATATGAAGCAGTTGAAGAGATCCAAGAAGATAGAATGCCATCAAGATGAGGGTCTGTGTGACATACAGACTGTATTTCATTAATAATAGATAGGACTAATGCCAGTATTGCAGAGAGCAGAGCTCTTTCTAGTTGAATGTTTTTAGAAAGGCAGATTATTTCTGTTTAACTACAGAGACTGACTACTTAGATATTGGTGAATAGAGAGTTTTATTTTCCTTTCTCTTTATTCTTAGGAATTCATCTCGGTTTATAAACAGGCACAACATGCCGGGTCCTAAAGTTGATTTTTACCCAGGCCCAGGTAAAAGGTGCTGCCAGAGCTATGATAACTTCTCTTATAGATCTCGGTGAGTATTGTGTTGAAAGTCAGAGAAAATGGGTAAGTCTGATTTCATTGCTGAACATTAATGTTTTAAAAAGCGTCAACTTTGAGATATTTGAACTGTTGTTTAGAAGTTAGGAACAAGTTATATTTCATCATTTTTACTTTTTTATTCTTTGAACCACTTAAGTTCATTTAGACGTAGTCACCGCCAGATGAGTTGTATGAACAAGGAGTCCCAGTATGGATTTGCCCCAGGGAATGGACAGATGCCCAGGGGCTTAGAAGAAACTATTACTTTTTATGAAGTTGAAGAAGGGGATGAGACTGCTTATCCAACTTTACCTGTGAGTGGATCAATGCTTTACTCAAAAAGCTGTTTACTTTTTTCATTTTTTTTTTGAAGTAAAGGCAATGTGGATAAATTTTAGATTTTGTACAAATAACCAAACAAAGCCTTTTCTGAAAAATGAAAATGAGAAAAGAGACATTTTCTCCCAGCTGTTCCTAGAAAAGGGAATAGAGGTAGACTTAATCTTGCCTATAGAGTATGTGTTAATATTTTCTGTTTTCTTGATTGTGACTTCATATTTTTTGTATTCTAAACTGCATGGAAAACAATTACAGAGTTCTTTTACAACAGAAGTTCACATTGTTAGGCTAGTTTTTAAACTGCCTTTTAAAACGTCCCTGTAGCTTTTTTCTCCTGACTATATAGTGAGAATTACAGTATATGTGTCTCTTTGATACAGAATCATGGAGGTCCCTCTACAATGGTTCCTGCTACTTCAGGATACTGTGTTGGAAGGCGGGGACATAGCTCAGGCAAACAGACTTTGAATTTAGAGGAGGGCAATGACCAGAGTGAAAATGGTGAGTCAATTACAGTTAAATATTTTTTAAAAGATTCTTGTGGCATTGGCACATCAGGACGGTGAAGTAGACCAATTTGGTTTTGGGGTCTCTCTCTGTTCCACTAGCTTAGTTTTGAAAGACTTATATAAGTTCTTAATGCTTGCTGGGTTTTTGAATATGTCCTGATATTTCTCAGAAGAATAGACTTCTATTTCAGTAGGCTGCTACATTGTTATAACTTGTTTTCAGCTCTCTGCATAGGTTTTTTTTTTTTTTTTGAGACGGAGTCTCGCTCTGTCGCCTGGGCTGGAGTGCAGTGGCCGGATCTCAGCTCACTGCAAGCTCCGCCTCCCGGGTTTATGCCATTCTCCTGCCTCGCCTCCCGAGTAGCTGGGACTACAGGCGCCCACCACCTCGCCCGGCTAGTTTTTTGTATTTTTCTTTTTTAGTAGAGACGGGGTTTCACCGTGTTAGCCAGGATGGTCTCGATCTCCTGACCTCGTGATCCGCCCATCTCGGCCTCCCAAAGTGCTGGGATTACAGGCTTGAGCAACCGCGCCTGGCCGAGGTCTTTAGTGAGTTTTTTACTTGGTGTCAGATACCAGTATGGAAAACATCTATTCGTTATTAGTAAGGCACTATTACACTATACAATATACAACTATACAGCTATACAACTATAATATACAACTATACAAATACACAACTATATAGTTGTCCTCATCATTTGCATATGTTAGGCTTTTTGTGTGACTGGCTATTATTTTTTAAGACTGCTAAGAAGTAACTTCTTTGCCCAAATAAGTCTATTTGATCTATGAACATTACTCTTTATTGAACCCTGTGTGATATCCACTCTACTAAGTCATTATATTCATAATGTAGTCCTTCATGTGTTCTTCTGAGGAATGTGCTGTCCCTATTTTACATATGAGGAAATTGAGATTCAGAGGGTAAATGACATAGCCACAGTCATATCCTTGGTAAATGGCAGAGATATAATTTTTTATAACTGTTTTATTGAGATATAATTTACATATCATACAATTAAACTATTTAAAGAATACAATTCAGTGGGTTTTTTATTTAGAGTTGCATACCATCAGCACAATTAATATTAGGACATTTTTTATCACCACAGTAGTGAAATCCTGTGCCCATTAGGAGCCATTCCCCATTTGCCCCAACCCCCAGCTCTTGGCAGCCATCAGCCTGTTTTCTGTCTCTATGGATTTGCCTCTGCTGGACATTTTATATAATTGGAATCATATACACACACATACCCTTAATAGTTTTTATATTGACTCCTACCATGGAATATGTTTATTTTTACCTTGTTCCTTTTCAAAGATACTGTAAATGCCTATTGAAACAATTGTGGAGCATTGAATGGCTTAAGGAGGTGTCAGGCATTCCCAATGACTTGACTTATGAATAAGTTTCTTATTTTCTTGTGGTACTCTTTTTTTCTGTTAGTATAGAAAAAAATAGATATTTTTAGGAATTTAATGAGTGAAAAAATGTAGTACAAGAATGATCCGTGAAAACTTTGTACATGTGTGCATGCATGCGCTTAAGGACATTTACTGTCTGCTCTCTTATTTAGAAGACCCTTTTGTCTTTTAGCTCTATGGGTGGTGTGGCGTATTTGAAATAACCAAATCTTTGCTCCCACCTTAAATCTGGAGGAGTTTCATGCATGTGTGTTTGATAAGTGGTGTGTTTAATAATCAAATTTAGTTTAGAACTGCTGGGTTATATTTGGTGGAAAACCATCTGATTGAATATTGACTTTCTCTGAATTTCAGTGGTACAGAACTCTTAAAAGTAGTTCAGTCTACTGAGCCATCCTTTGAGGACACACTGATTTTACATGTATTACTTACATGAAACAGATTGAAAAACAGATGAGGCATAACATATTCCCTTAATGTCCACCTAAGGAAACAGTGGATTATACTCATACTTTATAGTCACCATTGAGTATTTAGTATATGTAAAGCACTCTGCTAAGTTACTTTTACTTCCATTAACTATCCTCAAAAGGCCTATGAGCTAGGTACTGTTATTCCATTTTACAGTGAAGAATTGAGGCACAGAGATTAAATAACTTGCCTAAAGTAGTGTAGTTAATCAGAATTCAAATCTAGGCAGTCCTCATTTCAGAGCCTATGTGCTTAATCACCACACTGTAGCCTCACTGGAAAAATTGGACACAACTGAGTTTTCACCTCTGCCTGACCTCGAAGAGCTAAGTGGATTTTTGGAGGAGAAATTTGTACAGCGTACAGCTAATCTCTGGCTTCAATATCTGTTGACTAGTGTGAAAGCTTGTGTCACTTTCCAGGATGTATGCATTTTAGTTTTGAACATATAACCATAAAACTGGTGGAAAAAGCAAGTGCTGGCCATTTGGCTCTGCTGAGCTAAAAAGACCTATATAAACACATTTCTTCTGTCTTGTCTTTTTTCCCCAGGGGGATATCATGAAGAATATCTTTATCGTGCAGGTCAGTAAGATCTAGAAGTGATCTGGCATTCATCATTGTTTATAGAATTTCAAGCTATAAAATAATGCTCATTTTTTACTTTGGCTATATTCTCTAGAGCCAGACTATGAAACTTCAGGTGTTTATAGCACAACTGCATCTACAGCAAACTTGGTAGGTATTTAATAATAGCAAAGAGTTATAGCTCCTACTATGTACTGGGGCACTGTTAAGAGCTATACATATAAATGTATTTAAGTCAGAACAACCCTGTGAGGCTTAGTATCATTCTCATTTTGAAGATGAAGAAATTGAGACAGAAATTAACTCGTTTTCTAGAACTAATATATTTAGAGATATTCTAGAGATATTCTAACATAGGCAGTAATGATCTTTTAGAAGGTTTTATTTTTTTATTATAATGGATCATACATCTCAATATAACAAAAATTTGCTTCTCCTTTATGCTACATGTCTAGTAGAGGTCTATAGAAGGGCTTGCTCAAGTACTCAGTCTGATAGAAATTCATCCACGATTGCCAAGGCAGGAAATAAAATTTGGTAACTGGTGCACTGGCTCTTACAGCTTCCACCAGAGGTGATACATGTCACTTTCTTTTCCATTTCACTGACCAGAGCAGGTCCCACTGAAGAGTCTAACTTCTTTGTGCCTGGAAGGCAAAAAGAAACATTTTAACAGCACTGTATCATTCAACTTGCCTTCCCTCTCATAGGCAGAATACTTGTTTCTACGTCAAAGGAGGCATCCTAAAAGGTCCCATTCAGTGTAATCAAACTCAAAGCCTAGGATTTCTGAGCTATGTGTATACTTGTTATATTGGGTCCAGATGTAGCTTCTTGTGATCTTGAGACCTAAAACCAAAAATATGGAGGTTTTTTATTTTCCCCCCTCCCTCCCCAGTTTACAGTGCTGAAGCAGGGACTGAAATTTCTATTCAGAAAGGGAGAAAATGGGGAATAAAAAAACAGTTACTGGCCTGTAGCAATTCTGAGACCTTCATGGGCAGACGTTGTAAGGGCCCCCAATGTACTCATGGGACTCTTCCCTGGAGGAACTCTTGTTTGTTTATTTTCTGGGGCTCTTGGTTACTCCCAAGGCCCATCCTTCCTGGCAATATTTGGAGTAGGCATTGGAGAATAATCCTTCCTTGGCAACAGAGCAGCTTTCTAAGCTTGCTACTTATAGAAGATTGGAGGTGCAAGGGTGGTTTTATCTCAGTTGAATGGTTTTAGTTCTGACTCGTGATTTCTTTGGCTTTATTAATTTATTCCGCTTCTGTTTGATTTCTTTTGGTTTCATGTACCAATAGCCAAACTGCAATTCTTTTCTATATATATACTACTAAGATTTGCTATAATTCTTTGTGGTTTTATCCTTATTTCTCTCTATTTGATTGCAAGTGGCTTGAGTTCATCAGGCATTGATGGAAGAGCCATGACTTTTGGACATTTTTCTACAAGCCATTTTGTTGAAGTGCAAGGATTTACTAGGTGTTACAACCTTAGTTGAACTCTAACTTTGAGACATCTTAATGCACTCCGGTTTTAACCAAAGAGTTGATTCTTGCTGCGAGGTCAAGTTTTCATTGTTTGTCGTCATTGAAACCATTCATCAATACTACGTTTTATAGTTTAGGGTTGAAACAGTTATTCCTTCAACCCTGTGAGTCCCTGTATTCAAGGAATCTATTCCCTTTCATTCCTGCCTGCAAACTACTAATTCTGTCCTACACACACCTGTCTTAAAATAACTTGCTTTAAACCATACCAACAGTAATCAAAGCACAATACTAACATCCAGTCTTCTAAATTGCTTACCCTGAGAGCTGCATGTTCATAATCTCCTTCTTAATTAGGATTTTGTTATTGCTGTACCCTACTTCTAGTTACCAATTTCTGTTTTAGTCAAGCTAGGTTATGCTGCAGTAACAACCCCCAAAGTCTCAGTGACTTAACTCAGGAAAAGTTGTTCATGCTAATGTTATATAGTTCAATGCGAGTTGGCAGCAGGCTGCCAGACTGTGACTGTTCTTCATAGTCACTCAGGGACCCAGGCTGATGGGCACATGCTATCATGATCATCGCAGCAGGGCAAAAGGTACAGAAATTGAACAGTCTCATAACGGTTCTGTTCATATTTTATTGACCAAGTAACATGGTCATTCTTGACTTTGGATGGAGCTGGGAAGGGCAATCCTACCGTCTATTCAGGAGAACTGGAATATTTATGAAGAACTTGAATAACTACCTTAAATTCTCTAATTATGACTAATCTTAACTGTGGCAGCTTCGTGTACTAATTTTTTGTTTTTACTGTTTAGACAGTATACCTTAGGAAGGAGAAGAAAACTCTGATACGTAATTCTCTGTTTTTTCTCCTTCCCTTACTTTGCTCCTTCCAGAGAAAGTTTTTCCCCCATTTCCTGCCACCATTACTATTCTCATCATGTGCTTTTGATATCACCTTTTGAAGTAGCCATCCAAGTGAAAAGGCAAGTAAGAATCTTACCTTGAGGGATGACAATACTTTTTTTTCTGTTCCTTCAGTTTCACTTGTCACATGTTCCTTTTTGTTCTGAATTTAAACAACTCCAGTGGCTTTCAATCTCTTCATATGTTCCAAGCCCCCGCCCCCATCACCAAATCCATAGCAAATTTCTGTTGTTGCTAAAATAAAGGATAAATGTCTTCAGAATTATCAGCATACATTTAAAAAAAACTCATTTTTAATTTTTAATTTCAGTAGGTTTTTTGGAGAACAGGTGGTGGTTGGTTACAATGAATAAATTCTTTAGTGGTGAATTCTGAGATTTCAGTGCACCCATCACTTGAGGAGTGTACCACTGTACCCAGTGTATAGTCTTTCATCCCTCATCCACTTCCCACCATTTCCCCCAAGTCCCCAAAGTCCATTGTATCATTCTTATGCCTTTGTGTCCTCATAGCTTACCTTCCACTTATGAGTGAGAACATAGAGTGTTTGGTTTTCCACTCCTGAGTTACTTCACTTAGAATAATGGTCTTTAATTCCATTTAGTTGGTTCAAATGCGATTATTTTGTTTCTTTGTATGGCTAAGTAGTATTCCGTGGTATATATACACCACATTTTCTTTATTCACTTGTTGATTGACGGACATTTGGGCTGGTTCCATATTCTTGCAATTGCAAATTGTGCTGCTATAAACATATATGTACTAGTATCTTTTTTGTGTAATGACTTATTTTCCTCTGGGTACATACCCAGGAGGGGGATTGCTGGATCAAATGGTAGTTCTGCTTTTAGTTCTTTAAGGAATCTCTACACTGTTTTCCATAGTGGAAAATAGTGTACACAGTTGTGCTAGTTTACATTCCCACCAACAGTATAAAAACGTTCCCTTTTCACCACATCCATGCCAACATCTATTTTTTGGTATTTTTTATTATGGCCATTCTTGCAGGAGTGAGGCGGTATTGCATGATGGTTCTTATTTGCATTTCCCTGATAATTAGTGATGTTGAGCATTTTTCATATGTTTGTTGACCATTTGTGTATCTTCTTTTGAGAATGGTCTATGTCCTTAGCTCACTTTTTGATGGGATTGTGTTTTTCTTGCTGATTTGAGTTTCTTGTAGATTCTTGATATTAGTCCTTTGTCAAATGTATAGATTGCTAGATCGCGAAGATTTTCTGCCACTCTGTGGGTTGTCTGCCTGTTTACTCTGCTGGTTATTTCTTTTTGCTGTACAGAAGCTTTTTTGCTTAATTAAGTCCCATCTATTTATCTTTGTTTTTGTCCAACGCAGGGCTCTTTGAATAAAGATTTCCAGGCACAGCCTTCTAAGAACTCATGAACATTTATTTATACTTCTTATTTCCATGTCTAACACTCAAATAAATGTTTCTGTAGAAGCATTTGGTGTTCACTTGGGAACTTCTGAGCCAGGGGAAATGCTTGCTTTTTGGCAGGGGCTTTGGCTGTACTTGAACACAGACTTTGGAATTGTCCATGTTAAGTGGGGCTCACCTTTTCACAGTAAGGTACCTCTCATTGTTTCCTGTGATTTCCTTTCCCTGTTCTGTGCTCTTACTAATGTAACCAATCTCTGCTGCTAGAGTTCTTGCTGCCATGCCAGTCTTATCATGCATGAGTCCAGGCCATTCAAAATCATTTTTACTTTTAGAAAGACAGGGTCTTAAGCCCGAGGAGAATGATATTTTAATCTTACAGTATCTGTTAAATCCCACTTAGATAAAATGCAGCTGAATAACCAGTTTACCCTTGTACCAAGCTACATATTCAGATAGAATGCCTTTTTTTTTTTTTTAAGCAAAACTATTGTTGGTCCTATGGTACTTGAAGCTTTTAAGGCGAAGATCACTGAAAAGGTGTTTAGATTTCAATTATCAGTTACATTTTAGTATCTACATCAGGACTTGAGTTAGATGTGTTGAGGATTTCCGTAGATATGTAACAAAACAGTCACCTACATCACATTTTAGAGTGACAACTTTTGGAGCTTTGTCTTAGGAGTCACTTCCAAATTTGAATTATTTCAGGACTGAACACTTTCATATAGTTGAAGCAAAGTTATTGATGTGGTTTTTTTTAATGTAACTATATTTTTGTATTCATTAAAGTCTCTTCAGGACAGAAAATCATGTTCTATGTCTCCTCAGGACACAGTTACCTCGTACAACTACCCCCAGAAGGTAATCTCATAGTGTTATTAAGCAGTTACAATGGCCTGAACAGAGAAAAATGAATTTTCTCTTTCCATTTACCTTCATCATACTTCAAAGCAACTGCTTTCGTTCCTTTAGGTATTATTGTACCTTCCAGTGTCTGACACAGTGATTAGTAAATTAATTCAACAAATTATTGAGTATCTACTGTGTTCCAGACACTGTTCTATGTGCTGACTTTAGATTACTCATAGTTTACTGTGAACCTCTTTTATATAAAGAGTGAGTTAATCTAAATTACCTGTCAATTCTGTCTCATTAACTGAAACTTAGTTTTAAAGCTTTCCTGTAGAATGGAGAGTCAGCATTATAAAAAGGTAGCTGAAACCATAGGAGTAAACAAGATCATCCTGGGCAAAGGAAGAGGTTGAGAAGGGTATCTGGAACAGAGCCCATGAATTATCAAATTTTAGAAAATGGGCAGAGAAGGAACATCCAAGGAGGGAGGAAAAGCATGAGAGAGGAATGTTATGGAAGCCCTAAGAAGAGAATGTTTCAAGGAGCAGCCAGGTGTCAGTTGCTGCCAAGAGGTCAAGCAACATAAGGCTTAACAAAAGTCTATTAAGATTTGTTGCCATAGAGACCACTGGTGACTTTGAATACAGTTTCAGAGAACCAGTGTGGGTAGCAGCCACACTGCGATTGGGTGGTAAGAAAATGGAGACTCCCAGTGAGGACAGTATGTTCAAGAAGCTTCTGTTACCATTTATTGAATATCTTTCTGTGCACAGCCCTGTACTGGGTGCTGTGGAAAAATAGTTTATTCTCTTAAGGAGCTGTGGCCTAAGCAGAAAAAAAAAATACAGTCTTACAATATTATAAAAAATGCAAGGCACCTTTTCTCTTTAAAAAAGAAAAAAGTGTAGGCCAGATGCAGTGGCTCATGCCTGTAATCCCAGCACTTTGGGATGCTAAGGCGGGCAGATTGCTGGAGCCCAGGGGTTAAACACCAGCCTTAACAACATGACAAAACCATCTCTACTAAAAATATAAAAAATAAGCTGGGCATGGTGGTGCGTGACTGTAGTCCTAAGCTACTCGGGAGGCTGAGGTGGGAGAATCACCTGAGCCTGGAAAGTTGAGGCTACAGTGAATGAAATCATGCCACTGCACTCCAGCCTGGGCGATGGGAGTGAGACACTGTCTCAAAATATATATATATATATTACAAATCTTTGGAATAATATGCAGGAAGCCCAGAGGTTAACTGAGGAGCAGGCAACTAGGCAGATGGAGGACAGGGCTTGGAGGGAAACTTTTTTTTTGTATACGATTTAATACTTGATTTTCAAATCATATTAGTGTATTACCTTTTTAGGAATAAATGAATTAAAAAAATCAAAGCTCTCAAGTGACCTAAGATCTTCTGAAAGAAATAACCTTCCTATATAAGGTTTATATAAAGATTGATTTTCAGTGTTTTAGTTGTCTAATTACTGTTTTCTGAAGTTTAGGATCAGATAATCTACTGTTTGAGAAACCAGACTTAGAGTTTTGAACTTTCTTCCACACTTACAGGTGATGGGAAATATTGCAGCAGTCGCAGCTTCTTGTGCCAATAATGTTCCAGCTCCAGTCTTATCTAACGGTGCAGCAGCTAATCAAGCTGTTAGTACCACTTCAGTTTCCTCACAGAATGCTATACAGCCTCTATTTGTATCTCCACCTACACACGGCAGGCCAGGTAGGTTATTAGCGGATGCTTACTTTGGAAGCCTCTTTTCCTATTCATGAACATGCACATCTAGCTATTCTGGTTATTAGATACCATTACTTTAATTTCCAGAATTGAATTTATTTAACCTACTTAATAAATTATGTTCTGCCATTGAACATAATCTCAAATCCATGAGATCTGAGAGTCAGGGATTCAAGTTTATTGCACATTTCGTGCAGGTAAGATTTTATACCTTTCATTTTGCTACCTGTTGAATTAGGGGACTTGTACTAGTTTCTCAAACCTTGAGTTAAGTTTTATCATATAAGAGTTAAGATGATGTTTCTCACCTTATAGCAAACTTTTCAGGAATTTATTCTATAAAATATGTTCCTTTGTAATGAATAATTGTCCTGTAAATATCACAATAAAAGATACAGGCTCTGGAATTTAAAAGATCTGGGTTAGAATCATGGTTTTACAACTTATTGTATAATTTTGTACAAATTATTGAAGCTTTTTATCTGTGACTTGGTGGTACTGATAGTACCAATTCATGAAGTGGTTGTGGATTTTCAGTGAGTTAATAAAATTTTAAGTTATCAGCAGACTTTTAGGAAGGTGGTGGCAACAACAGCATTAGCTTTTCTGAGTCTCAGCATAAAAATGGAAATAGTGAAGTCAAAACCCATGACACCTACAAAAAACTAGGTGAAGAGGTATCCCCATGAACCCCAGGATTTAAGAAGGTAGGGACAAACCACCAGTCACAAGACTTGCATGCTATCAGGGTCTGTGAGGGAGCAGACCTCTTCTTACATAGAAGCATTGAGGATGTTGTCTTATGTACCTGAGAATTCCAGTGAATAAGAAGTTACTGAAAAGTGGGGCCGACAATTTGGAAGCAGCAGCCAAAACTGGGAAGGGATTTGGTCTCTCTAATACTAGACGAGTGCATACGGCACATAGTAGAAGAACTTAAAGGGCTTAAAACAATTTAACCTCTAACTCTTCAAAATTGACCTGCCAGAGCTCCCTTTTAGGATAGTATTCCTCACTGGGAAGAAACTGCTAAGAATGGAATCTGAATCGATCAGGATAGAGAAAAGAGCAGGTCAGGGAAAAGAACAAAAGAAAAAGATTAAGGTCAAATGCTACACAAATATATCAAGGAATAAAAAGCAGAATGTCCCTACAGACAATGAAAACATGTTAGAAGTGAACCACTAAACAGAACTAAACAAACTAAAACTGTGACAAACTATTTCAAAATGAGCTAAAGATTTTAATAATACAAAACATTAAGGAATAACGTAAATCAGAATTAGAAAAAATTACCCGAGGTAATAGAACTCAGGAAAGAATTATAAATGGGAGAAGGTCGTTTTAGTAATGGAGACTAAACTGTAATGAGCTTGAGCAAATTCAGGTTGAGTATTCTTTATTCAAAATGCTTGGGACCAGAAGTGTTTTGGACTTAGGATTTTTTTAGATTTTGGAATATTTGCATTATACTTGTTGAGCATCCCTAATCTGAATTTCCAAAATTCTCCAATGAGCATTTCCTTTGAGCACTATGTAGGCACTCAAAAAGTTTTGGAATTTGGAGCAGTTTGAATTTCAGATTTTCAAATTAGGGATACCCACACTGTATGTACAGCAGATAATGCTTTAAGAGAAATGAGTGCTGTAGGCTTTTTTTTTTTCGAGACGGGGTATTGCCCTGTCACCAAGGGTAGAGTGCAGTGGCATGATCATGGCTCACTGCAGCCTGGATCTTCAGGGTTCAAGCAGTCCTGCTGCCTCAGCCCCCTAGTACCTGGGACTGTAGGCACACTCCACCAAACTCGGCTAATTACTGTGTTTTTGTAGAGACGGAGTCTTGCCATGTTGCCCAAGCTGGTCTTGAACTCCTAGGCTTAAGTGATCCACTCACCTCAACCTCCCAAAGTGCTGGGATTATAGGCATGAGCCACCACACCCGACCATAAACTTTTTTTTTTTTTTTAAATTAAAGATGTAAGAAGAGGGAAATCTAAAATCGAAAGAAAATGAAGATAAAGATTTAAAAGCGACATATTTGAAGTTAGGCAAACGAGATCAAACACGGATAGAAGTCCCTGAAAAAGAAAACCAAAGTAAAGGAACAAAATATACTTAAAAGCTATAATTTAGAAAACTTTGCTTAAGTTTTGTATTAGGTTGTTTTCACACTGCTATAAAGAAATGCCTAAGACTGGGTAACACATAAAGGAAAGAGGTTTAATTGACTCACAGTTCTGCATGGCTGAGGAGGCCTCAGGAAACTTGCCATCATGGCGAAAAGCGAAGGGAAAGCAGACACCTTCTTCACAAGGCGCCGAGAGGGAGAGAGAGAGCAGGAGAAACTGCCATTTATAAAACTATCAGATCTCATGAGAATTTACTCACTATCACAAGAACATCATAGGGGAAACCGCTCCCATGATCCAGTCACCTCCCACCAGGCCTCTACCTTAACACCTGGGGATTACAACTCAGTTTACAATTCAAGATGAGATTTGAGTGGGGACACAGAGTCAAACCATAAGTTTAAAAAGTTTTAAAAGTACGTACTTGAAACAGCACCCTGAATACCTGAGAATATTGACCCAGAGTGACGGACAGCAGAATGTTCTAATAAAATTGTTAGACTTAAAAAGTCCTGAGTATCTAAGAGTTTATGGCATATAAGAGAAATACAATGATAATCATCAAACTTTGACAGCATTGTTTTATGCTAGAAGAAAGTGGAATAACATTTAAGATACCCAAGGAAAGAATATGTGAACCAACAATTTTGTGTCCATTCAAACTGATTTTCAAGCACAAAGGGCAACATGTGAGAACCCAACATTATTATTCCCATGAACCCTTCCTGATGAATCTGTGAGAGCTGTGCTGTCAAGCAGGGTAATCACTAGCCATGTGTGGAAACTAAGTTAATTTCAGTTAAATAAAGTAAATCTGTTGTTCCTCAGTTGCATCAGCCACATACCAAGTGCTAAAAGCCACATGTGGCTAGTAGCTACTGTATTGGACAGCAGAGATACAGAATATTTTTACCATCACAAAAAGTTGTATTGGACAACAGTGTACTAGAGAATGAACTTTGAGTTTTAGGTTACCAGAGTTTTAGGCTACCAGAACAATTAGAGACATTGTTCTGTTATTCTGTACCAGAACAATTAGAGGCAGAACAATTAAAGACATTAGAGACATAAGACGTGATGATAAGTATTAAATACATAGTTAACCATAGAAGTAAGACACGTGAGGGCTGAGAAGTTGAGACTGTACTGTGTAATAGCCTTATGTTTGGAGGGTATAGATGTAGTTATTTTTTTAAATGATAGAATTGAGAGACTATGGGCAAAGCATTTTTTCATGCTCTCAGTCACATCAGATTCTTTAATGTAGATACTCAGAAAGCTATTCTGACACTGTGTAATGTGGGCTAAAGCAAATGAGTAATTATGGGATATTCAAATTTTATCCCCTGTGTCCTAATGACCCAGGATTCTTAGTGTGGGAAAAAAGGTAATGCAGATGTTATAGAGACTAATTAAAAGCTTTTATAGTCTTGAATTTGAATTAGAAGTATCAGTATGAATTTGAGATATTTTATCTTTTAATATATGTAAATGTTTCCTCGCTCTGTCCACTGAAAGGCCTGAAAACAATAAGTATTCCTAGCACCTAGTTTGTGGTCTTAAAATTACATTTATTACTTTTAAAATAAACTGGGCTCTGTGGAGAAATGGCTGACTCCAGGTCTGGGCAGGAAATGTTCAAGATGACCCTGGAACATCCTGTCATACCAGATAGCAAGGAACATATCAGAGTACAGGCATCATGTCAAAAGGACTCAGAAACCATCACAAAGAGACATTCCCACTGGCCAAAGATGGAACAATTTGAGCCTCAATGATCATTGCAATAGATTGGAATATACCAAGTATGTTGAATATAAAAGTTCTTAGTGATATTTTAAAAATTGCTTACTTTAAGAGGATGACAGGAAGTCAATAAATTTTCTTGAAAACTGGAGCATGAAATAATCAAGCATTTATTCTGCCTTCCTTATATGAACTATACCACTGAATAAACAAATAGATGAGGGTAAGTATCTTTTTGTAATAGTATTCTAACTAATCAATTAAAAAGTGACAATAATTTTGCAGTCCGTATTAAATGGATGAACATTAAACATCAGTAGCTACTAAGATTGCAAAGTCAGTCAAACATTAGCTATAGATGTCCCAGAAGAATCAGTCCTGAGTCTGATTTGGTCTCCTGGATCTAGCTGCCTATTGACAGGAAATACAGAATAATATGTTGGATTGCAGCATGAGTATGTAATCTGCAAAATCCAGACTATGCGAAGTTTGTCAGATCAAAGGGCCCAGGTTCTTTAAAGCAGAACTTGTCAGGAAATGGATGGAGGAAGGACCAATAGATTAATACAGTCAAGAAATATCCAATTTTTTTAATGGACAAAACTAAAAAACTGTTCAAGGATGCACATTTGAGTGACAAAACTCTGAAAAGACCCCACGGAAGTAATTACTATTAAAGTCAAAACAACGGTTGGTTATGATAGGAGGGAAAAGTATTTCTAGACATGGGTAGTATCCACATTAAAATAACTCATTAAGCAACATATTTGATTTGTTTGCTATATCTGTTTTATTTATAAAAAGATAAAGTGGGCCGGGTGCAGTGGCTCACGCCTGTAATCCCAGCACTTTGGGAGGCCGAGATGGGCGGATCACAAGGTCAGGAGATCGAGACCATCCTGGCTAACACTGTGAAACCCTGTCTCTACTAAAAATACAAAAAATTAGCCGGGCGCAGTGGTGGACACCTGTAGCACCAGCTACATGGGAGGCTGAGGCAGGAGAATGGCGTGAACCCGGGGGGCGGAGCTTGCAGTGAGTGGAGATCGCGCCACTGCATTCCAGCCTGGGCGACAGAGCGAGACTCCGTCTCAAAAAAAAAAAAAAGTGGGCAGGGTGTGGTGGCTCATGCCTGGAATCCCAGCACTTTGGGAGGCCGAGGTGGGTGGGTCACCTAAGGTTAGAAGTTTGAGACCAGCCTGGCCAACATGGGGAAACCCCATCTCTACTAAAAATACAAACATTAGCCAGGCATGGTAGCACATGCCTGTAATCCCAGCTACTCTGGAGGCTGAGGCAGGAGAATCACTTGAACTCGGGAGTTGGAGGTTGCAGTGAGCTGAGATCACGTCATTGCACTCCAGCTTGGGCAAGAGTGAGACTTTGTCTCAAAAAAAAAAAAGTGCTTAGCACAGTGCCTGGAACAAAAACATACAATAAATGTTAATGATGATATAAATTTTTCACTGGAAATGTTAATGTAGACCCTGCTTTTACTACTTTATGCTAGTTATAAGGGAAAATGTTTGCTGTCTGCTTCTAGCAGCTGTCTGAGCTTAAATTCAAGTGACACATGAAGGAAGCATTGTAATGTTTTATTTATGTGGAATCATTGAAAGATTACCATTTAAATGCCAGATTTTTCTAAAAATGCATACTGCCTTCATTTATTTACTTTTTATTCTCTCAGTCACTTAATGAACCTCAACTATAGATCTTTACTAGATCTGGCTGCTTTTTAGTTGCTCTTTGTCATTCTTGTCAATCCAATTGATGAAACAACTCATTTTTCCCACTTTGTTCTTCATATGTCTCTCTGGCAGGCCCCTTCCATCCTTAAGTGACTGCTAATCTGCAAGGTAACAAGATGTGATGATTTCCTTTAAGTATGAGTCTCCTTTTAGGCATTAAATCCTGTCAACTTCAAACTCTGGATTTCAGTAAATGTTCCCAAGTCTTTTGCCAGGGCTGGGATCAGTGACTGTCCCTGAGTGCAAAATTTAATGGAATGCCAAAAAAAAAATACAGTAATCAAGATAAATAACACTTTAATGCATCATTTTTAAAAATAAAGATGATTATAAAAAAATTTGAGAACAAAGTGTCAATTTTAAATAAAGACAGGATCTGTGGATCAGGTTTAAGGTGAGTTGAGTAAGGCATATACTCTTGGGGTCATGTAAGTACAGGGTTAGATCCTGTCTTTATTGAAAATTTTGATGTTGTATTCATAATAGTTTTCTTTGTATTAGTTTTGGTAGCCCCTTAAATTTTGCACTGGAGCATCTCACCACACCTTGGCCTTCGCCCTGCTCTGTGATTTCTAGAGAAGCAGCAGTATCTTATTATAGTTATGTTCTCTTCTGAAGTGTCCTGGAGCAGACTACAGCTACATGGACAGGGGAAATCAGCATTCTGAATGCATTACATTGATTTCTACTAATATTTTAGAAGACGTTTCTGTAATTCTTGAGCCATCCCTTGAAGTGTATCTGTTAAGCCTGTGGAGCTCTTCTTAAGTCTGAGGATGAGATGCTCATGCATCTCTTTAGAAACTTGAAATTGTAAAAGCTTTTACTTAGAGGGTTTATTGTAATACTGTGCATTTATAAGGAAAGTGAATTCAGACAAAGTAGCCTCCAAATTGTGTCTACTCTTGATTCTTTCAGGCACATGAGAATGTATTTAGCCACTTCTATGTCTAGTAGTTGGTTTTTATCTAGTGATCATAATCACATGCTCCTGTCTTCAGCTAATTGCCTTTCTCCATTTGCTTTTTTTTTTTTTTTTTTTTTTAATGGTATGATACGTTTTCAGTGCTAGTTTAAAAGGAATAAGAGCAGAGCTTTGTTGGGGGAGCCATTTTATTAAAAAAAAATGTATGTCTAGAACATTTGGGGATATTCTGAAAATTAAATTCCTCTCCCAAAACTGTAAAAGTAGAGATTTCTAAAGATATGACAAAACTCCAAAACAGCTAGTTGAGCAAGCTTTAAAAATTTGCTGTTTAATTTAGATACAGTATAATTCATTTTTTTGGTGCCCAGTTCTGTGAGCTTTGACAAATGCATAGAGTTGTGTAACCACCACCACAATCAAGAGATAATTGCATCACTCCTAAACAGTTGTTTATCAAATTTTAGATCACCTGAAGACACAGATCTATTACTGTTAGCCTGTAAATGTACGAAAGATACAGATGAATATATTGTTAGTACTGGTCACTAAATGGAAACAATGTGGATTATGTCTTGCTAAAATATCAGAATAACAAATTCAGGTTGTGTGAATTGTTCCTATGCTAAATTCAGTGTGCTGAAACTCTGACTTTAAACATTTATAGAATGATAAGACTAAACTTTCTATGTTTCTTAGTGTTAAAATGATAATGCAGATAACAAAATGATGAAATTTTGTACTTGGATTTCAGCTGGCTAAAATGATTCAGTTAAACTTGAAGGGTTTGTATTATTCATCTTTTGTAAAAAAAAAAAATTAACAAATTTACATGTTATATATATATGCAGGTATGTGTTTTTACTAGGTTGTAACCACGTTGTTTCCTTTATCGTCACAGAGGATTAATATTTAAATATAATTACATCTGAATTTCTTATGTCGAAAAGAAACTTTTAAATATTGATTATTTCTAAGCTATAGTAACAGGTATAGAAAGCTAAAGGGATAACGTATTGTATCTATCCTGTTTTTAGGTTCTGTACCTTCTTAGAAATGGAACGTTCATGATTTAAAGTTCCCTATATTCCTGAGATGCTACCAGTAGAAACCTTCGAGGATTGCTAAAATCTGTAGTCTGTGCACTTAGTCCATCTCTTATTAGCTTCTGCATTTTGTGATTTGACTGACAGTGACAGATTGCTGAAAACATTCTTAAATTTGCATTGGGTATTAAACTAAGTAAAAATTTTGCTTTAATTATGTTTTATTTATGTACCTGTTAGCTAAATGTTCAAAGTCTGATAGTCAAAGCTCTGCCTCTTCCAGTTTTTTCCCTTTTAATTTCCAATACTTTTCTTAAATCAAAATGACTTGTTATGAACAAGTTCTCCATTGGTATGTCTAAGAGAATGTAGACAATTGACTGTCCAAGTTTTTTTTTTAAAGCCAAACCATAAGAATTAAGAGTTCTTTGACCATACTGGAGACAAGAAAAGTAAATGAGCCTGCTGTTCAAAAGGTGTTATAGTTGTGTATTGCTACTTTATGTTTTGTTTCTTCGTTAGTGATTGCCTCACCATCCTATCCATGCCATTCTGCTCCTATTCCTCATGCTGGTGCCTCTCTACCACCACCACCACCACCACCACCACGGCCACCACCACCACCACCTCCTCCTCCTCCTCCTCCTCTTGATGTGGGAGAGGCTTCAAACTTACAACCACCACCACCACCACTACCACCTCCACCTTATTCCTGTGATCCAAGTGGCAGTGATTTGCCTCAAGGTAAGTAGATTTTGAGACTTAGGTGAGGGGTCTGAGACTTAAAAAATATTGTTAGAGCATATCTGTCTTTGGTTGACCTATTGGGGAATGGGGAACCAAATGAAAATTGACTTGAGAACACAATGCTGGAAGTGACTAAGGAAAGGAGCAATTAAAAGCAGAAAACTGAGAATATCTTCTACATAATCAACAAGTGGATGGTTGAGTTGACGTGTGCTGCTGTTTTGTTTTTGTTTGTAGCTACATGCCTACCCTGAAGAAGATTCTCAAATGAATGTCTTTGCTTTTCTTAACTGTTTTTCTTTCATAACAGGACTTGGTATCAAATTTTTCTTTATTTCTTAAATTCTTTCCACAAGTGCATGAATTATTGCAGTCTTTTATATTTAGAATTTCAACTGAATTTTAAAGATTTGGGGGAGTGGGGATTAGGAGTCTTATCTGCCTTGAATTTCAGCTGTGTTTTCTTAAACATCTAAGGAGTAGTTTTTCATTGGAGGTTCTTTATTTCTCCTCAGTTTGGCATATTTCTCAAGAGAATTATAGTTGAGAATTGTTTGTAGCTTATGCTTTCTTGCTATAACATTTTCTTGGTTTTCCTAGCTGCTTCTCTATTTTTGCTTTTTTTTTCCCAACCACTAATCACCAAGATTTTCTTTAACTCCCTTCTGATTTTTTCCCTACCTTTAAACTTCACTGTTACTTCTATGTAGTTTATTCCTAAATCTAGCTAGCCTTGGCATCAGAAGTTTTAGTTACTTGTCTCCAGATACTTGCTAGACATTTTCACTTAGCTTTTTAGTTTTCATTTCAATAATGAAATTCCTTATATTTATCTTTTCCCCAGGCCACACAAAACGTTGGCTTTTCTCCTTGGTTTTTTATTTTGTTAATAGTGGTATCATTTCCACCTAATTTGCCCAATATCTAAACCCTGATTTCTTTACTACTCTTCCTTCCCTAACCTACATATGCCCGAGATGTACTTAGTCACCACATAATGCTGATTTTGTATTTTTTCAATATTTTACTATGACGATATTCAAATATTCATCCAAGTTGAATTTTAAAATGAAGTCATATCACTTAGATTCTATCATTAACGTGTATACTTTATCACATATCTATCCATCTTTCCCTCCATTCATCTCTATTAATCCATCTTCTTTTTGATACCTTTAGAAGTAAATTGTAGACATTTGTACACTTTCCCATAAAAACTTCAGGATACATATCATTAAGTAGTTTTTTCCTTTTGATGTACAGTTTACATGTAATGTACAAAACTTAAATGCACATTAGCTTAGTTTTAACATATGCATGCATGCACTTGTGTAACCCAAATCCCTATCAAGATATAAAGTATTAACATTGTCCCACAAATTTCCCTCATGCTCCTTCCCAGTTTTGTCTATGCTCCTCCTAGAGGTAACCACTGTTTGGACTTTTTTCTACCATAGATTAGTTTTACCTGTTTTAGAATTTTATAGAAATGTAATCATATAGTATATAATCTTTATAGAAAGCTTCTTAAACTTGGCATAATTTTGAGATTTGTCTGTTGTTACATGTGTCAGTAGTCCATTTGTTTTCATTGCCAAGTAGCATTTCATTGTATGACTGTTCCACAGTTTGTCCATTCTCCTGTTGGTGATAGATAGCTGGACTATTTCCAGTTTGGGGCTGTTATGAAAAAAGCTACTATGAACATTCTTGTAAAAGTCTTTGTAAACATACATTTTTATTTCCCGTGCATAGATACCTAGCAGTGGAATTGCTGGGTCATAGAGAGATATGTGTTTATTTTTATAAGTAACTGCCAAACAATTTTCCAAAGTTGTACCATGTTACACTTCCACCAGCAGTATATGAGAATTCCAGTAGTTTGTCTTGCTCACCATTTATTGTCGCCACTCTCTTTAACTTTCTCCGTTCTGGTGACTGATCATGTTTAAAAACAAAATCTATTTTATAGAGCAGTTTTCTGTTCCTTGCCAAATTGAGAGGGAGGCATAGGGATTTGCTCTTTTCCACCAGCCCCCACATGTCCGTAGCCTCCCATATTATCAGTGTCCCCCACCATACCAGAGTGGTATATTTGATACAATGATGAACCTACCTTGGCACATCATTATCATCCAGGGGCAATAGTTTATATTAGTGTTCATTCTTGCTCTTGTGCTTTCATGAGTTTGGACAAATGAATGATGACATGTATCCTTAATTATAGCATCACATGGATGCTATAATGAAGCATCTCTACCCCAGAAATCTGTGCTCTGCCTGTTAGTATTCATCCCCCAACTCCTGGCAATCACTGATTTTTTACTGTCTCCGTAGTTTTGACTTTTCCAGAATGGCATATAGTTGCAGTCATGCAATATATAGCCTTTTCAGAGTGGCTCTCACCAAATCATTATCCGAATGTACCACAGTTTATAGATCCATTCATCTACTGAATAACATCTTGGTTGCTTCCACTTTTGGTTACAGTTGCCCTAAACATTCGCATGCAAGCTTTTTTGTGGAAATATATATAGAGATACGGAGTCTTGCTCTGTCACCCAAGCTGGAATGCAGTGGTGCGGTCTTGGCTCACTGCAACCTTCGCCTCCCGGACTCAAGCGATTCTCCTGCCTCGGCCTCCTGAGCAGCTGGGATTACAGGCACCCACCACCATACCTGGCTAATTTTTGTATTTTTAGTAGAGATGGGGTTTCACCATGTTGGCCAGGCTGGTCTTGAACTCCTGACCTCGTGATCCACCCACCTGGGCCTCCCGAAGTGCTGGGACTACAGGCATCAGCCACCGCACCCTGTGGAAATATAATTTTAACTCCTTTGGGTAAACACCAAGGATTACAATTGCTCTATTGAATTAGAATATGTATTATTTTGTAAGAAACTGTCAAACTGTCTTCCAGAGTGATTATATCATTTTGCATTCCCACCAGCAACGAATTGAGTGTTCCTGTAGTTCCACATTCATACCAGTATTTGGTGTTGTCAGTGTTCTGGATTTTGGCCGTTCTGATAGGTGTGTAATGATATCTCATTGTTTTAATTTGCATTTCCCTTATGAAATCCGACGTGGAACATCTTTTCATGTGCTTATTTGCCATCTATATATCTTTGCCTGAAACATCTGTTAAGGTGTTTGGCCCATTTTTAATTCAAGTTGTTTACTTATTGAGTTGTAAGCATTCTTTGTGTATTTTGGGTAACAGTCCATTATATCAGGTATATCTTTTGCAAATATTTTTTCCAAGCCTGTGGCTTTTAAGTGTCTTTCGCAAAGCAGGTGTGTTTACTTTTAAAGAACTCCAACATATAAATTATTTCTTTTATGGATCATTCCTGTGGTATTATATCTAAAAAGTAATTGCCAGACTCAGGGTCATCTAGATTTTCTCCTGTGTTATCGTCTAGGATTTTTATGTTTTGCATTTTACTTTTAGGTCTGCAATCCATTTTTAGTGACTTTTTTGTATGCAAAGTATGTGTAGATTCATATTTTTGCATGTGGATGTCCAGTTGTTTGAGTACTTTTTTCATGTGCTTATTGGCCATTTGCATATTTTTTGTAAAGTGTGCACATATTTTGACTACTCTCTTTTTTATTGGGTGCTTGTTATGGAGTTGTGGACGTTCTCTACATATTCTCTATGGCAGTCTTTTGTCAGGTATGTTTTGTGAGTATCTGCTCCTATTCTGTGGCTTATCTATTTTCTTCATGGTGCCTTTTGATGGGTAGAGGATTTTAATTCTGATGAAATCTAATTGATCATTGTTTGGTATATATTGCTTTCTGTAATCTAAGAAACTGGCCGGGCATGGTGGCTCACACCTGTAATCCTAACACTTTCGGAGGCCGAGGCAGGTGTATCGCTTGACGTCAGGAGTTTGAGTCCAGCCTGGCCAACATGGTGAAACCCTGTCTCTACTAAAAATACAAAAATTAGCTGGGAGAGGTGGTGTGTGCCTGTAATACTAGCTACTTGGGAGGTTGAGGCAGGAGAATCACTTGAACCCAGGAGGTGGAGGTTGTACTGAGCCGAGATCATGCAACTGCATTCCAGCCTGGGCGACAGAGTGAAACTCTGACTTAAATTAAAAAAACAAAAAAAACAACAAAAACCCTTTGCCTTATTTGCCTTTCTCCAAAGTCATTATGATTGTTTCCTGTGTTTCCCTTTAAAAGCTTAATGCATTTAGTTTTATGTTTAAGTCCACTATCCATTTCAAATTCATTTTTGTGGATAGTGGAGGTGATTTTTTTTTTCTTTATGGATCTCCAGTATTCCAGCAGTACCATTTGTGCAAAAGATTTTCCTTTGCTCGTTGGATCACTTTGGTGTTTTAGTCAAAAATCAAATGACTGTTTTAAGTGCAGGTCTATTTTCATGCCCTCTTCTGTTGCATTGATCAATTTTTTAATCCTTACATCAGTACTGTACTGTCTTTTTAGTAAGGTTTGAAGTAAGGTAGGGTCATTTGCATGTCTCTTACACTATCACATCTTACCAAAAAAAAAAAAAAAACCTTCTGGAAATTAGGAATTGTGTTTATAATCTATAGCTCAATTTGGGGAGAATGCCAGTGCTTAACAGTATGGTCTCTTTGAATTCATGAACATGGTATCATAGTATACCTGCTAATTTATTTAGGTTGCGTTTGGTTTCTCAACTTTTTTTTTTTGATGTAGCAGTCTTCTACATCTTCTGTTAAATGTGTTCCTATGTATTTGGGTTTTTGGAGCTGTAGTAAATAGAATTTTAAAACTTTTATTTTTCCAATTTTGTCCTGTACATAAAAATAAAATTGATTTTTGCATGTTAACCTTGGCTGATTTATTAAAAATCAGTGTTTCACAGAGTGTCTTTAAAGAATACCCACTGCCTCTTTCCTAGGTCATGCCTTTATAACCTTGTCCCTGAACAGTTAGAGTAGCTTCTCCATTGGTCTCACTGCTCTGGTACTATTCCACTTTGTGTGTGTTCCTAGCTCAGAACTCTTCAGTGATTCTTTGGTTTCTGTAGATTAAAGTTCAACAGACTAAGTATGGCATTTATGACTTTCCACAATCTACTCTCTATTCCAACCTTATCTCTTTCTACTCCTGTGTGAACTCTATGTAGCAGGTTTTCTTCTCCTAAGGCTTTGCTGGCATGGTGATTCAACTCAAATTCTTTCCCCATTCAGTCTCCCATCTAAGTTCTATTAACCCTGAGAGTGTATCATGTATTCATTAGTAGGTGCTCCCCATTCTTTCTGGCCTTAACAATCACTCCTCTAGTTTGGCCATGGATTTGCCTATTCTGGACATTTCATGTAAATAGAATCATACAATATGTGGGCTTTTGCAACTAACTTTTTTCTCTAAGCATACTATTTTCAAGGTTCATGTTGTCGCGTGTATCAGTACTTTATTCTTTTTTATGGCCAAAAAAAATCCATTGTATGGATGTATTGGCGTACTCCATTTTGTTGCACTTTGCTTTATTGTGGTTTACAGGTACTGTGCTTTTTATTTTTTTACAAATTGAAGATTTGTGAGAACCGTGTGTCAAGCAAATCTATTGGCATTTTTCCAACAGCGTGTTCTCCCTTTTCTCCCTTCATTTCTGTCAGCATTTTTTTTTTAGCAGTATTGTATTGTATATTTATTTATTTATTTTTGAGATGGAGTCTCTGTCACCCAGGCTGGAGTGCAGTGGTGCAATCTTGGCTCACGACAACCTCTGCCTCCTGAGCTCAAGCGATTCTCCTGCCTCAGCCTCCCAAGTAGCTGGTGTTACAGGTGGCTACCACCATGCCCGGCTAATTTTTTGTATTTTTAGTAGAAATGGAGTTTCTCCATGTTGGCCAGGCTGGTCTCGAGCTCCTGACCTCAAGTGGTTTGCCTGCCTTGGCCTGCCAGGGTGCTGGGATTACAGGCGTGAGCCACTGTACCCGGCCAGCAATAACGAATTTTAAAATTAAGGTATGTACATTGTTTTCTTAGACCTAACACTATTACACTCTTAAAAGTCTACAGTATAGTGTATAAGCATAACTCTTTTTTTTTTTTTTTTTGCAATGGAGTCTTGCTCTCTTGCCAGGCTGGAGTGCAGTGGTGTGATCTCCGCTCTCGGAAACCTCCACCTCCCAGGTTCAAGCGATTCTCCTGCCTCAGCCTCCCGAGTAGCTGGGATTACAGGCATGTGCTACCACACCTGGCTAATTTTTGTATTTTCAGTAGAGATGGGGTTTCACCATGTTGGCCAGAATGGTCTCGATCTCCCGACCTCATGATCCACCCACCTCGGCCTCCCAAAGTGCTGGGATTACAGGCCTGAGCCACCACACCCGGCCATAAGCATAACTTTTATATGCACTGGGAAACCAAAAAATTGGTGTGACTCACTTCCTTGCAATATTGGCTTTATTATTTTCTGGAACCAAACCCATGATATCTTCAAAGTATGTCTGTATCATATTTTATCTATTGAGGAACATTTGGGTTGCTTTCACTTTTTTGGCTATTAATATTGCTATGTGCATTTGTGTATACAAGTTATTTGATACATATATGTATCAAGGAGTAGAATCCCATGCCACTCATGAATTTATGTCCTGCTATTTTTTAAAAATATTCTGTAGCTTGAGCACTGGGCTTTTTGCTGTGCTCCTATATAATAGTCAAAATACAAGCTGTTTTTTTTTTTTTTTTTGTGGTTTCACTTTTTCATTTTTGCTTATACTTTTTAAAGCTCATTGTAGAAAAGTTTGAAAATGCACAAAAGTATTAAATTAAAACAGCCGGGTGCAGTGGCTCACGCCTGTAATCCCAGCACTTTGGGAGAGCAAGGTGGGTGGATCACGAGGTCAAGAGATCAAGACCATCCTGGCTAACATGGTGAAACCCGTCTCTACTGAAAATACAAAAGTTAGCTGAGCATGGTGGTGCATGCCTGTAGTCCCAGCTATTCAGGAGGATGAGGCAGGAGAATCGCTGGAACCCAGGAGGCAGAGGTTTCAGTGACCCGAGATCACACTGCCGTACTCCAGCCTGGCAACAGAGTAAGACTCCATCTCAGAAAAAAAAAAAAAAAAAAAAAACCACCTATAGTCTTTCTCCCATAGGTTGCCTTTGTTTTTTTTTTTTTTTTTAAATTATACTTTAAGTTCTAGGGTACATGTGCACAACGTGCAGGTTTGTTACATATGTATACATGTGCCATGTTGGTGTGCTGCACCCATTAACTCGTCATTTACATTAGGTATATCTCCTGATGCTATCTCTCCTCCTCCCCTCTCCCCACAGTAGGACCCGGTGTGTGATGTTCCACTTCCTGTGTCCAAGTGATCTCATTGTTCAGTTCCCACCTATGAGTGAGAACATGCAGTGTTTGGTTTTCTGTTCTTGTGATAGTTTGCTGAGGATGATGGTTTCCAGCTGCATCCATGTCCCTACAAAGGACATGAACTCATCATTTTTTATGGCTGCATAGTATTCCATGGTGTGTATGTGCCACATTTTCTTCATCCAGTCTGTCACTGATGGACATTTGGGTTAATTCCAAGTCTTTGCTATTGTGAATAGTGCTGCAATAAACATACGTGTGCATGGGTCTTTATAGCAGTATGACTTATAATCCTTTGGGTATATACCCAGTAATAGAATCACTGGGTCAAATGGTATTTCTAGTTCTAGATCCTTGAGGAATCGCCACACTGTTTTCCACAATGGTTGAACTAGTTTACAGTCCCACCAACAGTGTAAAAGTGTTCCTATTTCTCCACATCTTCTCCAGCACCTGTTGTTTCCTGATTTTTTAATGATTGCCATTCTAACTGGTGTAAGATGGTATCTCATTGTGGTTTTGATTTGCATTTCTCTGATGGTGAGTGATGATGAGCATTTTTTCATGTGTCTGTTGGCTGTATGAATGTCTTCTTTTGAGAAGTGTCTGTTCATATCCTTTGCCCACTTTTTGATGGGGTTGTTTGTTTGTTTCTTGTAAATTTAATTGAGTTCTTTATAGGTTCTGGATATTAGCCCTTTGTCAGATGAGTAGATTGCAAAAGTTTTCTCCCATTCTGTAGGTTGCCTTTTCACTCTGATGGTAGTTTCTTTTGCTGTGCAGAAGCTCTTTAGTTTAATTAGATCCCATATGTCAATTTTGGCTTTTGTTGCCATTGCTTTTGGTGTTTTAGACATGAAGTCCTTGCCCAACAAGCTGATTTTTTTAAAAATGGCAATAAATGTATTTGTATGTGTAGGGAGTCTCCAACTTAAAGAGGGGTTTTCTAAAAGTTCATCTGTTAGTGGAACTCAGATTATATTACTTTGTAAATAAAAATATGTGTGGATCTCAGGTCAAGCAATAAAAATACATTTAGAGGTGCAATTGGAATGCTAAAAGCAGTTTTTGTTCATTTATGAAATAGTTCAGTTTCATAATGTCAAGAAAAATTACCTTGCTCATTGCCCTTCTCTTTGGAGTTCTGGTGGTGGTATGTCAGTCATGGCAAATAAAAACAGGATGAATTGTTTCATATTGTTCTGATTGTCTCAGCAGGCATCACTAATCTCTGTCAGTAGAGTGTTAGTCTGTATTGTATATAAGTGCTAGTAACTGAGGACCAAAATAATTGCGTATGTTCTAGAAGTTTATTAAAGTAAAAATTCCATTTTGAAACAAACAAGAAAATGCCTTTATTGGATTCTTCCTAAATATTACCCAAGTGACATTCTTTTAACATCTGCCTAAAATTAAGATTAGAAATAAAAATTTTGTTTGGTGACTAAACCTTAGATGAGAAAATAATTTTACCTATATTGGTAGGTAAGTAGTCATTTACTATAAGGTAAAATTGAGAATGGTATTAATGTGGCAAGATTACATTGATATCTTAATAGTGCTCAAACAGAAAAGCTCTTTAAAGCTCTTTTTTTTTTTCTTTTTTGAGATGGAGTCTCACTCTGTCACCCAGACTGGAGTGCAGTGGCATGATCTCAGCTCAATGCAACCTCCACCTCCCAGATTCAAGTGATTCTTATGCCTCAGCCTCCTGAGTAGCTGGAATTACAGGCACCTGCCACCACGTCCGGCTAATTTTTATAGTTTTTGTAGAGACGGGGTTTCACCATGTTGGCCAGGATGGTCTTGAACTCCTGACCTCAAGTAATCTGCCCACCTAGGCCTCCCAAAGTGCTGGGATTACAGGCATGAGCAACCACACCCAGCCAGAAAAGCTTTTAAAAGATAATTCTCATTGCTTATGTCAGTCAAGTCACTAATTTTTTTGATTTTTATTTTTAGATACAAAAGTTTTGCAGTACTATTTCAATCTAGGATTACAGGTAAGTGCCATGTTAAAATTTCTTTGATAAGCCCTATTTTCAAAGTATAAACTGTTTTGATAATCAGACCCTTGAACTTCAAAAACCAAAAGCACTAAGGGGACTAAAAATTTTATTTCTGTCTGAGAGATCTCTGAAGATGATGTAGTTCATTTGTCTGCTTTAGCCTCCCAGTGCTTTAGTTTCTCTTAACAAAATAGTCATTAAACTGAAGAGAGGAGTACTGGGCTGTAAGCAGCACAACCTCAGCATATATTAGATTAGCCATCATATTTAACATTACATACTAACTTTTCACTGTGGTGGTCTGTCTCAAAATAAATGAATTATCCTAAAATATTTTTATGACTATCTTTCCATTTTATGTGAAAATTAGACAGATTTAAAGATACTTAAGGCACTGTGTTTTGTTCTTTGAAACCAATGAGAAAAAAGACACAACGTACCAGAATCTCTGAGACACAGCTAAAGCAGTGTTTAGAGAGAAATTTATAGCACTAAATACCCACATGAGAAACCAGGAAAAATCTAAAATCAACACCCTAACATCACACTTAAAAGAACTAGAGAAGCAAAAGCAAACAAATTCAAAAGCTAGCAAAAGACAAGAAATAACTAAGATCAGAGCAGAACTGAAAGAAAGAGAGAGAGACACGAAAAACCCTTCAAAAAATCTGAATCTAGGAGCTGTTTTTTTTTTTTTTTTTTAAAGATTAACAAAATAGATACACCATTAGCCAGGTGAATAAAGAAGAAAAGAGAGAAGATCAAATAGACATAATAAAAAATGATACCACAGAACATGAACTACCGTCAGAGAATACTATAAACACCTCTATGCAAATAAACTAGAAAATCTAGAAGAAATGGATAAATTCCTGGACACACACACACTCCCAAGACTAAAGCAGGAAGAAGTTGAATCCCTGAGTAGACCAAAAACAAGTTCTGAAATTGAGGCAGTGATTAATAGCCTACCAACCAAAAGAAGTCCAGGACCAGATGGATTCACAGCCGAATTCTACCAGAGGTACAGAGAGGAGCTGGTACCATTCTTTCTGAAACTATTCCAATCAATAGAAGAGAGGGACTCCTTCCTAACTCATTTTATGAAGCCAACATCATCCTGATACCAAAACCTGGCAGAGACACACCAAAAAAAGGAAATTTCAGGCCAGTATCCCTGATGAACATTAATGTGAAAATCCTCAATAAAATACTGGCAAACCGAATCCAGCAGCACATTAAAAAGCTTATCCACCACAATCAAGTGGATGCATGGGTGGTTCAACATAAGCAAATCAATAAATGTAATCCATCACATAAACAGAACCAATGACAAAAACCACTTGATTATCTCAATAGATGCAGAAAAGGCCTTCCATAAAATTCAACACCCCTTCATGCTAAAAACTCACTATAAATTAGGTATTAATGGAGCGTATCTCAAAATAATAAAAACTATTTAGGACAAACCCACAGCCAGTATCATACTAAACGGGCAAAAGCTGGAAGCATTCCCTTTGAAAAACCAGCACAAGACAAGGATGTCCTCTCTCACCATTCCTATTCAACATAGTATTGGAAGTTCTGGCCAGGGCAGTCAGGCAAGAGAAAGAAAGAAAGGGTATATGAATAGGAAGACAGGAAGTCACATTGTCTTTGTTTGCAGATGACATGATTGTATATTTTAAAAACCCCATTGTCTCATCCCCAAAACTCCTTAAGCTGATAAGCAACTTCAGCAAAGTCTGAACTTGTGTGCAACACAAAATCAGTGTGCAAATATCACAAGCATTTCTATACACCAATAATAGCCAAATCATGAGTGAATTCCCATTCACAATTGCTACAAAGAGAATAAAATACCTAGGAATCCAACTGACAAGGGATGTGAAGGACCTCTTCAAGGAGAACTACAAATCACTGTTCAACGAAATAAGAGAGGACGCAAACAAAGGGAAAAACATTGCATGCTTATGGATAGGAAAAATCAGTATCATGAAAATGACCATACTGCCAAAAGTAATTTATGGATTCAATGCTATTCCCATTAAACTACCATTGACTTTCTTCAATTAGAAAAAACTTCAAATTTCATACGAAACCAAAAACGAGTCTGTATAGCCAAGACAATCCTAAGCAAAAAAGAACAAAGCTGGAGGTATCATGCTATCTGACTTCAAACAATTTTACAAGGCCACAGTAACCAAAACAGCATGGTACTGGTACCAAAACAGGTATATAGACCAACAGAACAGAAGAGAGGCCTCAGAAATAATGCCACAGATCTACAACCATCTGATCTTTGGCAAACCTGACAAAAACAAGCAATGGGGAAAGGATTCCCTATTTAATAAATGGTGTTGGGAAAACTGGCTAACCATATGCAGAAAACTGAAACTGGACCCATTCCTTACACCTTATACAAGAATTAACTCAAGATGGATTAAAGACTTAGACATAAGACCTAAAACCATAAAAACCCTAGAAGAAGACCTAGGCAATACCATTCAGGACATAGGCATGGGCAAAAACTTCATGACTAGAACACCAAAAGCAATGGCAACAAAAGCAAAACTAAAATTGACAAGTGGGATCTAATTAAACTAAAGAGCTTCTGCACAGCAAAAGAAACTATCAGTGTGAACAGGCAACCTACAGAATGGGAGAAAGCTTTTGCAATCCATCTGACAAAGGGCGAATATCCAGAATCTACAAGGAACTTAAACAAATTTACAAGAAATAATCAAAAAGTGGGCAAAGAATATGAACAGACACTTTTCAAAAGAAGACATTTATGTGGCCAACAAACATGAAAAACTCATCATCACTGGTCATTAGAGAAATGCAAATCAAAACCATAATGAGATACCATCTCATGCCAGTTAGAATGGCAATCATTAAAAAGTCAGGAAACAACAGATGCTGGAGAGGATGTGGAGAAATAGGAATGCTTTTACACTGTTGGCTGGATTGTAAATTAGTTCAACCATTGTGGAAGACAGTGTGGCGATTCCTCAGGGATCTAGAATGAGAAATACAATCTGATCCAGCCATCCCATTACTGGGTATATACCCAAAGGATTATAAATCATTCTATAAAGACTCTATAAAGACCCATGCACACGTATGTTTATTGCAGCACTATTCACAATACCAAAGACTTGAACCAACTCACATGCTCATCAATGATAGACTGTATAAAGAAAATGTGGCACACATGCACCATGGAATACTATGCAGCCATAAAGACTGAGTTTGTGTCCTTTGCAGGGACATGTATGAAGCTGGTAACCGTTCTCCACAAACTAACACAGAAACAGAAAACCAAACACCGCGTGTTCTCACTCATAAGTGAGAGTTGAACAGTGAGAACATATGGGCACAGGGAGGTGAACATCACACATCGGGGCCTGTTGGGGGGTTGGGGGCAAGGGGAGGGAGAGCATTAGGACAAATACCTAATGTAGATAATGGATTGATGGGTGTAGCAAACCACCATGGCACATGTATACCCATGTAACCTGCATGTTCTGCACATGTATCCCAGAACATATAATAAATATAAAAATAAAAATAAAGAGCTGCATTTTTAAAGCACTCATGTCTTCAAAGATGCTTGCTCAACACTGGTTTTTCACCACTCCCCTGAGTTGTAGAGAGAGGCAGGTGGGTACTGACGAATGTCTTTATCAATGAAAGGTGTCTCTGATTTGAGGTGAGAGCTCTTTTATTTTAGTCTTTCAGGGATCACTTTCCCTCTGAAATACACTTGACTTAAAATGTAACAACATGGCACATTTACTGAAAGGAATAATGCATCTTAAGATCTGTCAGATGATGATAAACTCTATGCTGTCCTGGATGAATGCTCAGATTAGTTCATATTCCCTGACACTGATTTCCCTAAAGCTTTAGACATGTCAGTGCCAAGAAAACTGTCTTCCCAAATAGTACACATCTATAAATTAAGAGTAATGGAGTGGGTTTTTGTTCTTTGAGACTATTTTTCCTAAATGCAGTTTCAAGAATTGATAAACCGCTTGCCCCTTCTGTTATGTTAGTTTATTATAGTCGCATGTGGAAACTTTGTAATCTATTTCACTGAGGCATTTAAAAATATTTTCCTGCCTTTTACATCATGGAATACCAGGAGATGCTGAATAGATATTTCAATATTTTTCTTATTAGAAATCATGGTGTCCATTGTAGTACATTTTGAAACTATGGTATAAAGAAAACTAAAATCACCTCTATGATCACTGTATACTTTCATATATTTTCTTACAACTTTTGTATTTTACAAACTATGGATTATGCTGTATACTTTTTTAATCTTTTAACAATAACAAGCATGTTTTCTTTAAATAGTTTACAGCATGATTTTCATTGCCTGTATAATATTTCATTACGGGTATATAATTTATCCAGTTCCCTGTTGTTAAATACTATGTGCGATGTTTTTTGCTTTTAAAAATACTATAAAAGACACCTTTGTATACAGGTCTTTTAGACGATTCCCTGAAAGAATTTTTAGATTTAAATATGAGATACAAAGTGTCAAGTTTTTAGGTCAAAAAAGTCATTGCTACCTCACCTGAAAATCATGGCCCAATTCTTACTTTTTTTTTTTTTTGTCTGTAGGGTAACTGTATTACCCTGTAATAACTGTAGGGTAACTGTATTGTAACTGTATTACGTTAAGAATAGAGAAAAGTAAAGTTTCTTGTTTTTTTTGTTGCCCTTTCTTGCTCAAGTGCTATTACCACAACTACTGGCACTCCATGGTCTATGTGCCACAGATGCAGCAGCAGCTTCATGTAGAGAATTATCCAGTCTATACTGAGCCACCTCTGGTAGATCCAACCGTTCCTCAATTCTACAGTGAGGTGAGGAGAGAAGATGGCACACAGGCAGAAGCATCAGCAAATGGTGAGTATGTAATGAGATTCCAGCAAGAAAGACAGTTGGATTTTATTGTGTGTAATTCAGTAATAACTTTCATATGTTTCATCAGGTCCATATACTACACCAGTGATTTTCAAAGCATGATATGTGGACCTCTTGTGGTCCCTAAGACTCTTTCAAGGGAGTCATGAGATCAGAAGTGTTCGTAATAATACTAAGATTTTATTTGCCCCTTTCACTGGCTTGTATTTTCATTGAGGGTATAGAAACCAGTGTTGGGTAAAACTGCTGGCACCTAAGCACAAATTGGTAGTGGCCCCAGACTCTGCTAGTAATCAGTGTTTATCTCACTGCCGTGCACCCATGGTACAAAAATGCCAATCTTATTTTTTTTTTTTTGTTTAATCAAAGACATTTTTACTAAATTTTTATCCTTGAATAGTTGTATTTTTCTTTGTGACAAAAATGGAACTAGTTATAAAACACTTCTGCATATTAAATGAAGTATAATGATTAACTTAAGGAAAAAGACTTGTGCTATTAAGTTATGAGTTGTACTTGCTGACTTGAAAGAAGGATAAATTATCATTATTCACACTTAGTTGATGTGGTCGGCATTTTCTTAAATGAACAAAGTGAGCCTGTCACTTTAGGATAAATAACTCGTAATATTTGTTTTCAAAGATACAATTTTAGCTTTCAAATAAAAATTAGAATTTAGGAAAACATTTATTTTCCACCATGAGCTTGACACCTTCCCACCAACTGAAATTCCTATAATAAGTAGAGCTGAATGTAGTTTCTTAAATTGTATGAGGAAATGTGTCAACATTTGGAAGATCTGCATAACTCAGTGAAGGAGGATTTTGACCTTTGAGGAACTACCACTTATGTAGTTTGGGTGTAGCATCAAAGAATATCTACAAGTATCTGAAAGGCTAGGTATTAAAATACTTCACTGAGCCGGGTGTGGTGGTTCACGCCTGTAATCCCAGCACTTTGGGAGGCTGTGGCAGGTGGATCACCTGAGTTCAGGAGTTCGTACCTGACTTGCCAGGGTTGTTACAAGAACTAATTGGGACCTTATGTATAAGTATGCTATTACCTGGTGCATATTAGGAATACTACTTTCTTCCTTTCCCTGTTTAAAGCATATTACATTGTCAAGTCTTTTTTTTTTTTTTGAATTTTGTGCAATATACCTTCTATAGAGCTATTTTTAATTGTAGTTAACTATGAGGCAGTGGCAGTCTTAATTTCACAGAGTTAATCTAAGCCCAAGTAATGATTTTTTTTTTTTTTTGTCTAATGTGTATGCTCATTATAGCAAGATCAAAACAGCATTTATTTCCACTGGAACTGACTCGTGGCAAAAGTGCTATGAAATTAAAATTTGATCTTAATGACATTCAGGAGATGACACTTTTAGGGTGCTCTTCAGAATTATACTTTCAGGTATAGACCAGACTGTCCAGACACCTGAGTTTTTCATTGCTAAATGGTTATTCGGATGATGTCTCTTGTAAAACTATTGGATAACTCAATTGTGACCACCTCTTATAGGAATTTAACTAGAAGGACTCTAGAGAATATTTATGTATTTAGCTTGTTGATACCTAAATCATCCCAGAAAGATAGCTGTCTGTATGTTGAATAGATTTGACAAATGTATTTCACAGTTTTTTAATTTGGAAATTTTCATATTTAGTCATTATTTGTATTTAAAGTACTCCTGCTGCAATTGCTGTGATCTTTCTTATAGTTAATAAATTTTATTTTCACACATAAGAACATCCACTTATGTTGCATGGGGTTCTGTTTTGGTGACTTTTTGTATGTAAAGTAGACTGTATACATTCTTTCTTTCAGATACTTTAACGAATGCTGATCCTTCATCTGTCCCTCATGGAGCAGTCTATTATCCAGTAATGTCAGATCCCTATGGGCAGCCACCTTTGCCAGGTTTTGACTCCTGCCTCCCAGTTGTGCCAGATTATTCCTGTGTTCCCCCCTGGCATCCAGTTGGTACAGCATATGGTGGTTCTTCTCAAATTCATGGTGCTATAAATCCTGGGCCAACTGGCTATCTTGCTCCATCTCCCCCAGCTTCTCACTATGTACCTCAGGGTATGTAAGATCCAGCAGTATGAAGTATTCTTGCACTGCCATTTTCTTGGTGTTTTTGTTTTTAGTAAGTTTTTTATGTTAGTGGTTAAATGATTTAGATGATTAGTATTTACTGTTGTATTTGTCTTTAAAATTATTTTATCTTTTGATTTAAAATAGTACTTTAAAATAAAGGGATATTATTTTGGGCTGTGACTAAGGAAATTGAGATGGATGTACAACTAGCCCCATATTGAGCATACTTCATTGTATTCAGCTGTTTTCCTGTCAGCCATTTGTCAGCTTTATATTAGCTGATGGTACCAATTGATAAAATGAATATAAAGTATTTCATTGGTTCAGAATTCACACATCATATTAAACCATGCAGAATTGGAATAACTTCCACTTTTTTCTAGAAAGTAAAACCAAGAGCCTTTGCTTCTGGGTAACTCACTTAATATTAAATTAAAGAGCTCTTCAGGTTTCTTGAGAATTGTCTGAAGCCAGTTGCATTCTGTGATATCCATTTTGAAGGCACATGGTTCTCTGCTTTAGATTTATCCCATACACTATTGTTTAATACTGGATGTATGTAAGTGTTTTACTGCACTGTATTGAATTGGTGTCTTTTGCACAGTTAGCAGTAAATAAAAATTAGCATTTAAAATTGCCAAAACAAGTGGGATTTTTTCTTTTTGCATTTTCATGTCAGCAAAGAGTACCGGATGTTTGATTGTTTCAGCATGTTTTTTCTCTGGCATTTTGGTTGTCAAAGAATGTGAATTTTTAGCATGAACTAGTGGGGAGTAGTTGCAGAGCCACTTGAGATGTTATTTAATCTAGAGTCATTGAAGCGCATACTACCATATCTACGCCTTTTCTCTGGAAAATGTTTCTTTTGTGTGTGTGCATGTTTTTTAAAGCATCTATAACCCTCTTATAGAACTTTAGACTTCTCATTGTCTTGTACTTTCAATAGTTATAGGGGCCAAGGGAAAACTCCTTCACCCTCTAAAGGTTCACCGAAAGCTCACGAAAGGCAGGTAAAGAGGAGAAAGGGCATACAAACTTTAATGTGTACACGGGAACCTTCAGAATGAAGACCCAAAAATACAGGGGAAATTGTCCATTTTTATGCTTAGGTTCAACGAAGTATGGACAGCCATGTAGAAATATAATTGGACAAAAAGGGTATGATCTGCTAATGGACTTGAGTAAGGGAAACTCAACAAGGCTTATTCGTGTTCTTGGCCTTTCTGAGCACACATTCCTTCCTTCTGGGTGTGGGACAGGATCCTCTCTGGAATAGGGGGTCTTATGACAGTCAAACCAGGTAGATCAGATAAATTTTTTTATGGCCAGTTTTTACACAGAAAGGTAGAGTAATATTTTTAGGTTTTAGAAAAGTTAGAGTAATATTTTTAGGTTTTGTGGCTGGCTTTCAGGAAAAAGGGGTTCTGGTTTCTATGACCCACCTTGGGGAAGAGGGATTCTAGTTTCTATGGCTAGCTTTGGGGAAGAAGGAGACTGAGACAGGAGGGCAGGAGAAGGTCAGAGAAAAACTTGCTACTGAGGCCTTCATTCGGGGTTATTGTTTTCTGAGTCCAGACATTGTCACATCTTAACCGTTTTTGTTTTTAGACTTAATCTTGTATCTCTGAAGGCCTGGCTTATCTTTGGCTTGCTGTGAGATACATTTCATCATCCTTTTTTGCCTTCTCCCTTTCATCTATCTGAAGACCACAAGATGTCCTGTATTGATCAGTTCTTCTCTGAGGGGAAAATCATCCTGAATGCTTTGCTCTGTCTCGCCTGACAAACAGCTATTTAAAAAGTGTTCTTTGGTTGCCACAAAACCTATTTATATCACTTTCTTAAAAGGTTATTTATGTTTGTGAATCAGTCTCTCCTTTCCCCCTGTGGCTACACCCTGGCCAAAAAGAACAATTTGAGACATCAGGGCTTGAAGTACTTGAACAGTTGAAGGTACTGGAGTGGAACATTGCAAAGAAGATGTATCTTCAATGTACTGTTCTCAAGATGATTGATGTTGATGAGTTCTAAATAAGCCAGTGTAGTAAAGGGTTATGCTTCATAATAGTACTGATTGGATTTGTTTTTGTATCCTTGATTTTAAGAAGGCCTTGCACTACAAGTTAGCATCCGACAACTTAAGGTGGATGGCAGTGCACTAATGTTTTACAACAACCAACTGTGTGTATTAGTGTTTTAACTTCTCTGCTAACCTCCTGGGTTCTCAATTTATGCAGCCTGCAAATTGTGTTTTGCATAAAGGTTTATTTTAGTCAAGCTTATAACATGGAATAGCCCCTTCCCAACATTTTTTGAATGTGCAAACATTTCTGAAGTATACATAATTCACAGAAAGTGATTGTCCTCTGTCTTCAGCTGTCAGTGGTTCACTAGCTTCTAAGGGGTGTTTTAGAAGATTGTAGTCTTGAGAATATCGGTTTGGAATTTGGCGGGTTTTGAGACAAGCACATCTGCCTTAGATTTCCAGTAGATTTTTTTTTTGTTTCAAACTTACATATGCTGCCTTGCCTTGTGCTCTATTACCAATTAATGAAATTTAATCATGATTGGCATTAACGTAACCTGGAAGCAATGTGTGTACTAGATTGTGAACTATTAATTGAGGTCAGTGTTTATGGCCTGCTTAAATCATACAAGTTCTCTTTGTTTATGTATTACAATCAGTCTTCTCTAAGAAATAATCAACGAGTGAGTCCTGGCCTTCATATTGTTGGGGTAGATGTGAGGGTAATCTGTACTGCTGCAGAAGTCTGCAGTCTTTCTTGGAGGCAGCTGCCAGGTAAAAAGGAAGTGGTTTGTGTGATGAAAACCAAAACAAAACCCTAACACTTAATCACCATATAGGATAAACATAGTGGTAGACTTCTCCTTTTTACAGATTACCTCTTAAGTTGCTCTTGTTACAAAAGGTATCCTGTCTTTTCTCTGCTTTTAACCAAATTTCATCCATTTAGAATTGTTTAGGGAAGGAAATACAAAGGCACTGTAGTTTGTTTGGAACCCTTTACTTACAGCCCCTTCTTGACATGAATCTGGTTACACTAAAGGTAAATAGCTGGATAATTTCTCATAGCCAGGAAAAATAATTAAATTCATTTGTATGCTGTATATATTCTCAAAACTGATTGTGGCTTTCTGCCTTAATTAAGAGCAGATGAAAACATTGAGTTGGTTTTACTGTTGAAATGTAAGACTTACGAATTTAAAACAGCTTTCATTTCCTTAAAGCTTATAATCAAGGCGTAACCGTTGGATCTAAAAGCTTTGGATTCAAAAGAATAAACAAATCATGGGATTTTTTTTTATGTGAACACCAGACATTCAGAACTTAAACAAATCTCCATAGATAATGAATGATATAGTCTATTGGGAAGGGTGGAGCATAAACTTAATCTAGACTTTTGTAAATCTGGGCCAAATTTAGTTCATTTCATATGAAACCTCTTCAAGGCCTTTTATATTTATGTTTATAATGAAGAATTCATATAATTTATATCAGAATTCAACAGAACTAATATGAGCATCCCTAATCTGAAAATCCGAAATGCTGCAAAATCTGAAACTTCTAGAGCACTGACTTGCTGCTCAAAGAAAATGCTCTTTGTGGCAATTTGGAATTTCGAATTAGGAATGCTCAACCAGTAAATATAAAGCAAATATTCTCAAACCTGAAAAAGTTTGAAATTCCAAACACTTCTGGTACCAAACATTTCAGATAAGGGATACTCTATATAGCAAGAGACAACCTCTTGTTTCCCTCCATCCTACCTAGAATGTTAAGTTTCAGTAGGAGCAACTTGATTTAGAACACTTGTCTTCTCTTCCACCTCAATGACCAAAGGCAGTTTTCCCTAAAATACTTTTCAGGGACATGGAGGGTGCCTGTGTGTGGGAGATGTAGCTTCAGGAAAGGATTGACCTGAGTTTAGGTAATGACCTTCCTTGTGAAAAACTGCTTTAGAGTGATTATAGGAGGTGCTTCAAAATAATTTCAGGATGAGTATTATAGATGAAAGAACACTAGCTTAATTATTCCATGACACTACCTGTGTGTCATTGAATAATTATCATTGAAACTTGGGTTCATTATGCTATTTTGTTTGAAATTTTTGATAATAAAAACTACCTTGGTAACCTGCCATCTGGAGAGGAGATGTTTGCTTATGAAGTTAGTATGAGTTTGGGTTTTTTGAAATGTTATCTTGAATCCTGAAAATAATTAAACTTATAAGGTTATAGAGAGGCTGTCACATAAGGTCCGCCCTTTAAAACATCTGGAGTTTTGGGAAAAGCTATGGGACGGAAAATGGGTTCTTGAAATTCTGTAATTAATATTTGCTAGCTACACGTAAAACCAATTTTAATAAACACATAGCATTTATTTGTAGTGGAAACTAATTGAGGTAAGTGAACCAATTCAGGTTTTACTGTTTCAGTAATTGTTTTCCCAATAATCATCACTTTTTTTTTTTTTTTTTTTTAGAAGGAGTTTCCCTCTTGTTGCCCAGGCAACAGTGGTGCAGTGGTGCGATCTCGGCTCACCACAACCTCCTCCCCTTCCTGGATTCAAGTGATTCTCCTGCCTCAGCCTCTGGAGTAGCTGGGATTACAGGCATGCGCCACCACACCCTTCTAATGTTGTATTTTTAGTAGAGATGGGATTTCTCCATGTTTGTCAGGCTGGTCTCGAACTCCCGACCTCAGATGATCCACCCACCTCGGCCTCCCAAAGTGCTGGGATTATAGGCGTGAGCCACCGCACCCGGCCGATCACTACCACTTTTGAGTTTCCTTTTTTTCTTATGGCCGCTGGTGAGAGGTGATCTTGGAAACAAGAAAATCTGACTATTGTTTAGTTTTTTTCCTGGTAGTTGTCTCTTGCCCCTGAGTAGACCTTTTGTGAAGGGGGTGGGGTCATTACAAACAATATTGAGGTTAAACTGAATCAGTTCTTGTGAATTCAGACCAGTCAGTGACTAAAAAGGTTAAAATCTATTCTAGCCAAACATTATTGGTTCATAGTATTGATTTATTAGTGTTATATAGATGGTCAGTCCCCTCACCCTAATTAGCAAATCTTTCTTGCAGAACTTTTGACTATTTCCGGACTATATAATACAGGTTTTTCCAAATTGTTTGCAGAATTGCTGAAAAAATTCTACCCTAATACTAGACTTAAACTAATGTTTTATTTCCTTTCTCTGGTATATTGGCTACCTCAAAGTGAAAATTTTTACGTTCATAAAAAGCTATTTTATATTCAGTTGTTTTGTTTGTTTTAGCAGTTGAAGTTTGTTTCGATTTTCTTTAATTCCTTTTAGCTCTGCTAAAATAGCTTCAACTACCCAAGAAGTTTTTCCTTTCCTGGTTGTTTTGAAACATGGCATAGGATTTTGTTAATTTAGTTCTTTTTCTTTACCCACTGCTTATTTTTTTTCCAACATTTTATTATAAAAATCTTTTAAACACAGAGAAGTTGAAGGAATTGTTCAGTTAACATCTGTATATTTACTACCTAAGTTCTATACTTAACATTTTCCTGTACTTGCTTTTTCACATATCCATCTATAAGTCTTTATTTTTGATGCGTTTCAAGGAAAATTGCAAACTTAAGTACAGATTACCTGTTGTAAACATTTCATGCATATTGTTAACTAGAGTTCAATAGTAGTTATTTTTTTCTTTTGAGGTAAAGTTTACATGCAGTGAAATGCACAAATCTTAAGTATTGGATGCAGTGAGGTTTGATAAATACTTGTGAAACCCAAACCCTGATCAAGATAACATTATCATCCCCAGAAAGCCTCTTCATGCTTCTTCCCAGTCAAATGTTTCTATCCCATTCCCCTAGGTACCACTCTTGGTTTTGATTTTTCCCCAATAGATTAGTTTTCTGATTTTCTAACTGTACATAAATGAAAGTATATGCTCTTTTGTATAAGACTTCTTTCAGCATAATGTATTTGGAATTTATGTTGTGTATATCAAAAATTTATTGCTGAATATTATTTCATTGTATGAATATGCCATAGTTTATCCTTTTGGTGGACACCTGGGCCGTTTCCAGTTTTTTTTTTTTTTTTACATATTATAAATAAAGCTTCTATGGATATTTTTCTGTAAGTCTTTTTATGAGCACATGTTTTCATTTATCCTGGAATAGAATTGTTGGGTCATAGGTGAGGTGCATGTTTAGTTTTTTTTTTTTTTTTTTTTTTTAATGAGAAACTGCAGGACATTTTTCTCAAGTGGTTGTACCATTTTAAACTCCCATTAGCAGTGTATGACAGTTCCAGTTTCTCATTACCATCAGCATATGATGGTGTCAGTGGTTTTTATTTTAGTCATTTTGGTGGATGTGTAGTAAGTGGTATCTCATTGTAGTAAGTGGTATCTAATTACTACAGGTATCGTTTGTATACCTTTGTGACGTGTGTTCACATAATTTATGTTATTGCATTATAGAAGTTCTTTGTATAGGCTGGTTGCAAATCTTTGTCAGGTATACTTCTGCTTATTTTAATTATCCTTATCTAACCATTGTATAAATGTTGTACACTCATTGATGCTTAAAATAATTAGGCCAGGACTTGCAGGTGAGTTATTTAGCTGAAAGTTAAGCTTTTCTGATATGCTAACCAGTGCCCTGCTGGTATAAAAGTTAATCAGTAAAATAAGACAAACTTCAGGAATCTGAATTAGTGGAAAGCTAGTTGCTGAAAAGTCTGTTACTACAAAAAAAATCTGAAGGAGAAATGTCAACTGATTCTGGAATTATTGCTCAAATGTCCTCAGATGACACTGGTTTAATCATGACCAGCTTAACCTCCGTTTATGTTTTCTCACTGTCTCACAGATTCCAACTGTTCTATGCAATAGGTATCATACTTTAAGTACTCAGTGAAGAATAATTAATTTCCAGGATCGGGCCTCTAAGGTTTTTCGATGTTGTAAGCTATAGCTTTAAAGTTGTATTAGTCTCTTTACTTCAGCCCGTAGTTCTTATAAATTATTATTGAATTCTTAATTACTAGTCAGCTTTGTTTAATGGAAGATACAAAAATCAGAATGTTTATTCTCATATACTTTTCAAAATATATTGGACTGTGGAGGTCTCCCGTTAGTGTTTCTACTAGGCAAATTACATTGTGAAATCTGTTGTTCATAAATGTTAATAATAGGTGGCTACAAATGATTACACTGAAAAAGGGAGGAACATAACACCTTAAATCTGAGTTGTCACACATTTAAGGGAAAAAAAGTAAATACTTTATTTTATTGATACTGAAGCTAAAAATACACAAAATTATTTTATTGTACCAGATTCTTTTTTAATACATTAAGATTGACACTATACACTTACAGAAAGTGTTTAAATAAAAGTGATAGTTATTCAAAGAGAGTTCCACTTTTAAAATACTCTTCAAAGCCAATGCCATTTACACAGACACATTTGGAATTTTCCCTTTTCATGATTATGCTCGAGGTGTATCATTTTAAACTGAAATTTGACATACTTTCTCTATGGTGATATGTGGTTGGGGCTGCCAACTAGGTTTAGAAGATGAATTACACATAGCCCATATTTTCTAGTATTCTCCTTCCTGCTACCAAATATTAGCTTGTTGCTGCAGACTGCATTCATTGTTTTGAGTGGAAAGAAACTCCCATCCCTAATTTCAACCCCATTTTTTAGAAATATGGAATAAATTAAATCCTGTGAAGAGTTTATTGTTCTGTTGAAGAGTACCTCTGGGGTGCATTCCTATGTTATAAGAAACAAACTAATATGTATTTGCTTGAGAAGGATGTGTTTATCCTTATCTGAAGTATCCTGGGGAAAGTGTGTCTTTACTGTTGAGATAAGATAAAGCTTTACTTTTACTTTAAGGTAATAATTTGAACAGTTAATTTTAAAGTTAATTTATCGAATTGAATTTCCTTTTACACTAAACCACAGACTAATGTGTTAACCCTTTGGGTTTAGAGGACTCTTCATGTGCTCACATAATATTCATTTTGGTGCCATTGGTCCCAATTATCCTGTTAAGACACTTGAGAATTCTGTCTGCTTCTCCTGCCCAAGTACAATAAGCACAGTTATCACTGATTATTGGACTACAGGTTACTTTGCTTTGGATATTTAAACTGATTGCTTAATATGTTTTATAAGGAGGTCCTGCAAGGTGTGACCACAACATGATGAGGCTATACTTTAAATACTATGACTAGATCTTATACAGGAAATACCTAATCTGAATATGTGACTTTCAAATGACCTGAACATATTCAGCTAGCTGGCTGCCATCTCCCCATTAGAGTCTCTTTCCATTGCTTCTGCCACCATGGGTTCTTATGAGTCCAAAATCCTCCCTTCTGTTCTCTATGGAGGTTAGTGGTTTTTCTTTACCATCCCCCTCCCTGATAACAGCCTAGTCATCAGAGCCTCCGTGCTATACAATGTCATTTCTTAAGGATCAAATAAGTTTGAGGAGTCAATTCTGAGTTTACAGAATAAGCCATTGGAACACAATGCATTTTACTATTTAAACACAAATGTTTCAAGGGTTAATCATTATGGTTGTTCCCAAATCAGTGAAGCTTCTCTATCTAAATATATTGCTCTTTAAGGTGTTCTCTTCAGGAGGCTATGTGCTTATTCATGTAAGGCTGCCACTGCTCCAAGCATAATTGAAACTAGATTCCAGGATACAAAGGGGAACAAGGATTCTTGAGGGGGTGATGGAGATATTCTATAACTTGATTTTGGCTGGTGTTTCCAGGGGTATATACAACTCTGAAAACTCACCAATTTGTATACTTTAAATGGATGCAGGTAATTGTACATAAATCATTCCTCAATAAAGTTAATTAGGGGAAAAAAACTAGATTCCCAAGAGCAGTTCCAGATCCCTTACAAATCCCACAAGAGACAGTCTCATTATTTTATAATTGTGCCTATCAAAGTGCCTATTGTGTAATAGCACTTGAAAAATTTTTTTGTTTGTTTTTTTGTTTGTTTGTTTTTAACCAGAGAAAGTGGTACTCATCTTGACCACTGCATGTTTTACCAAGTGTGGATCTAAAATGACTTTTGGCAATTTCTAAATTCCTAAAAATTTAATCTTATAGGATCATGATTTTCTACCATTGAGGATATTCAGAGATTGTACTGTGGACTTTGAAAGTCATTTCAAAAGCACAAGTCCAAAGTGGGTTGAGTAATGGCAGCATCATTAGAATATGGGTATGGCTTTTTAAGGTGACTACTTTAAAGGACCACATTCATTTGGGCGCATAAATTCTGGTATGTTTATGAAAATATCAGTCATTATAATCCTATTTTATGTTTATTTCAAATTTATGAGGCTAAAAGATGACAGCAGATACATAATCTGACTTTTTGCCATAGTACCCTTCCTTAATTTTAGCTTTCATTTCTTTTTCATGTTGCTTTGACAAACCCAGTTTATTTCTTAGATAAAATTTGAAGAAAGTGATCTTTCCAATTGGCTAAAATGTGCATATTTATAAAAGCCTATCTGTGGTATTTCACTATGGATGTGGTGTGTTGAACTTATATTTACAGTGATCCCAAGGTTGAGAACTTGTTAACACCTGAAATTTAACCCAAATATGACCCAAAATTTGAAGAATGATTTACAGGTAGTTCTGCTTTCATATATTGCTGCAGTTTTTGAATTTAATTAAAGGAGAAATGGTGATGTTAATGTTTTAATTAACCATTTTAAATTACATTTTTTATTCAGGTGATTCATCTCAATTTGGTCATCCAAAAAATTGACAATTTGGTGATTTAGCCCCGTGTTTTAAAGTGCATATATCCTCATTCGTCCTTACTTCAAAGGCTTTTCCAACTGTTTCTTTACTACACTATCACCGTCTAAGTTTCCCAATCCCAGCAAAAATCCAAAGCCTCCTTTCTTCCTTCCAAGGGTCAGCTTTAAGAGTTGTGTAAGACTGGATAACTGTCAAGACGGTTCCTAGGTTGGAAGGCAATTGGTGGCAATGAGTATTTTGGGGATATATTGAACTTCTGGGAAAAGATATAAAATGGCCAATCCCAGCTTAATCGTACTTTCAAATGGTTGGCTGCCTTAGGTTTAAATGAAAGGCACACTGCCACATATTTGTTCAAGTGCCATTGAGGACAGTGCCTTTTTTGTGTATGTATGTAAGCTCCTGGGATGTTAGGTTGCCCCAAAACCTGCTGAAGTCAAAGGGCAAATATGCTGAAAAATTGTGAAAATGACCTCCACATTGCAAGCCATTCTAACCTACTTCAGTTAGTCTTTTTTGGTTCTATCAAGTCACTGGAGTTATAAAGAAAGTTCTTTGAGGGGGAAGAGGGTAGGACAGATACATGCTACTTTGACGGATGTATGACAGTTGATTTCAATGATCAAAAGTTGTGGGCTGTTGATGTTCCTACGGAAATTGTTTGCCATTTATTTGTGTAGTAACAGGAAGCCTCTAGAGCTTTCACAACTTTTCACATCAGATAAGAAAACTAGCTTTTTGGCATAAGGGCATTCCACTTAGTTTTATATTTAAATATTATAATTCTTAATATGGGTATGTCTCTCAGGTACCACAAACATTGACGGTATAGCTTTAGAAAAAGAATGAACACAGATCCAATAATCAAGTGCAAGATACAAATCCACTCAAGTTGGGGATAACACAAATAGCCTAAATATGCTACAGCACACTGGCTTGCTGCCTTTATCATTCCAGCAGTTAACTCTGTTTCTTAAACATTACATTTTCTAAAAGTAAAGCTCTCACAAGGCACCCACTAACACCTCTTCTGGATCACCACACAATTGATGAAAATCCTAGGCCACGTGCCAGCGTATGAATGAATATTAACACCTCAAGTATGCATCAAATCTCAGGTATACAGTAAATCTGAAGTATGCAGACTTACTTTATTTTGCCAAAAATGCGTATATTTGAATCTTCCAGGTAAGTTATTCTGACCTAAATGCTTTTTTTCTTTTTAACAAAACCAGGAACCTCAAATTTTGATAGCTCTCAATATAAAAGTGCTACGGAAGATGCTGTCATGGCAGTTCATTTTGGCAATTCCTCACAGTTCAGGAAATGTCTCCATTGAAAAGTTATTCTTGCTTCCCTCTCTCCAAAATGATCTAGTAATTACCTAAAGGGATAAAGGGCCAAGGGCAGAACAATCAAATGCTATTAAGTTTTGTTATGTGTGTATATGTATATACACAGACACGTTCTCACTTTTACAGACATCCCTCAAAAGGCAAAGCAAGCGAAAACCCACATCTGTTGGAAAAAAGTTACTGGAAGGTTCATTGGAAATATAATGGTAACAATGTTTCTCTGTGCTAAAGTAAAGCTCACATTCATTTGGGGTACTCAGATCCCACTGTCGAGTTCTACACCAACAAGGTGGATATTTGGAGCAATTATCTAGATAAAGTAAGCCAAAGAAACAATCTAAAATATCCATAGTTTTGAGGCAAAGCTGCAGGGGTTGAAGGTAGGGAGAGCTGTGAAGTAAGTATGAAGAGGTTATTTAAATGATCTGAACACTTGAATCAATTTGCATTGACTATGTCTATATGAGCAATCTTTTGAAAACTTGATTACCAAGAAAATATACTCATTTTTTTGTTAGGTACCTTTATTTATTTATTTTTGAGACAATCTCGCTCTACCGCCCAGGTTTGAGTGCAGTGGTGTCATCTCAGCTCACTGCAACCTCCGCCTCCGAGGTTCAAAGGATTCTCATGCCTCAGCCTCTCAAGTAGCTGGGACTACAGGCTTTAGTAGAGACGGGTTTCACCATGTTGGCCAGGCTGATCTCGAACTCCTGGACTCAAGTGAACCACCCACTTTGGCCTCCCAAGGTGCTAGCATTACAGGAGTGGGCCACCATGCCCAGCCTCAATTTTTCTTAGGTACTTTTAAACAAAGGATTTGCTGCCTATCTTCAAGTACTTTTTACCTGATGATTTAACAAACCAAGGTCTGGAGCACTAAAACTATTAGTCAAAACACCACTCGAGTTTCACCCACGATGCAACGTGAATGCCAATGGTTATTTGTATTTTCAGGCTAAGGTATGGCCTCATATTTATCTCTAAAGTTCCCACTGAAGTTTTCAGAGGGGGTTTGCACTGCCATAAGAACTATAAAGTTCTTTTTGGAAAAGGTATTAAGTCATTTGAAAAGTGGAGGCGTTCATTTTTAAAAAATTATCTAATCAAATTGCAGACAGGTATTTATGACTTAGCTGAAATAGCCTAAGTTAGGTCATGGTGGAATGAAAAATGATGGAGGCAGAACAGGGAATTTTTTAATATCTCCATGTAAGTAGACAGAAGCATAACTTGAAGCATTTATATCCCTGTTAAGTTTGGCATTTTCCAAAAATGATTTTAAATTTAGAATATTTCCTCTGTCTTTGTATTTCACTGGACTTAAAGCTGGAAGTGGAGATACTTCAATAATGGTCACTTTCTAATATAATTCAAATATTTTCTTTGTAATTTTTAGCTTTATTATTAGGGAGACTTTATGAGATCAAATAAATGAATCCAAGGTGTCTGGAAGTGATAAGCCAACTGTAATGTAGGTGGACCATGATATGGATATTTTAGATAAGTAGTAAATGACTTTTGTATTATTTGTGTTTGACTTTGCAGTACATTTTTAACTTTACATTTAAATATGTAAGTCTGAAGTTTTTGGAGTTTGCAGCATTTTTGGCAAATGAAAAAAAGAGTGTAGTGGCCACTTCATCTTCACACACATATATATATATAACATATATGCTTACTAATAAATGTCTTCTATAATCTAGAAGGCTTGAGTTTATTGACCAGCTCTGTGACCTTGAGCAAGTCATTGTCCTTCTCTGGGCCTCTTTATTTTCTATTTGTAGAATATGAGGTTGGAATAGAGTAGATCCTTTATAAAGTTCTCTTTTAGTTCTTAACTTTTTATATTTATAAATTTACTCTCAAGTTGGCTTATAACTCCTCTGGGGTCAGAAGATACACCTAAGCATTTTCACTTGAAATACCTTTTATGATACTTGATCAAGAGAGTAAGGAAGTGAACAGAATATTTTTCCTTTCCTACTTTGTACTGAATTAGAGTTAATAAAAATGTTGGTGTCACCAACATGGAAGTTAGGGCAATAGCTGTTTAGCTTTAACCCCCATCCTAAATGAGGCTTCACTATAGCTAGTGAAATCTTAAGCCCAAGTCACAACGATAACCCTGAGAAGATCTGAAAAGGAATGTACTCCCGTGACATATGACACTGGTTCTTTCAATAGTAGAGATTGATTTACACGTATTATCTCTTTAGAACATAAGTGACAGAAGACTTTTGGAATACAGTTCCATGTCTGGCTAGCCTGTTTTCTGACAAGTTGATAAGGTCACTGCTAGAACACTTATACATAAGTTTTCAGAAGTGATACACATTTCTGAGAAAAACATGTTTTTCTTTTTATAAAATGGGGTTATATGCTATTTTGGTGCTGTTAATATGAGTTAGGAATGTAGCCCAGGTTCTATTATTATTCAAAGTGAATTTGACAATTTGGAAAGCTGAATCTGTAAGTTTAGAAACCTTTCTGGAAAGTAACCTGTTATTAAATGTCAAGTCCATTTATGACAGTCTCCGTGAAGCAGGGCAGAAATTGATTTGAGGAAATAACCACTTCAGATATGATCAAGGAATTATTTTCGGACAACCTCTTGCCAAATGGGTCTTGACGCAGCTTTTTCACTTGATCACTTTTCTCTGGATCTGAGGCTTTATTCTTCAAAACCTCCTGTTTCTGGCCCCTCCCCCTCCATTTTGCTCTTCTCCAGGCTAGAGACAGAGATGGGAATCCATTCAAATAACAGAAACCATACTATCAAAAGCTAGTTTGGAGGCGTATTTGCAGAGTTTGAAAATTTCCTCATTTCTCTTACTTGTATGTTTACATACATTAATCTAAATGGATTCCTATTGGTGTTGACATTTAAAAAAAACAGGGTGACACCTAACTATTTTACTTTTCTGGGCTACACACTATTAATATAATCTCTAGGACTCAGACCTAGAGTTGTTTCAGGTCATATGTTAGAGTCTAAATTGAGGGAACCTTTGTGCTAATGTTGGTAAAAACCGTCCTTGCTCAGCAGGTTCTCAGTGGTTATTAGGTCTAAAATGATGACCATATGCATTATGGACTTTATTTTTTAACTTGGACCACTGTATTCTGATGAGGTACTCTTAAGCTGTGGAAAAGAATTTGTTTGATGTATAAATGTAGCTTCCTTGGAAGACAGTAGAATTTGGATCACGTTTATAATTCCATGAATCCACTAGGGTGGTTATGTTATATAGCTAACATAATTTACACCTGCAATTCCACTGCCCCCAATGAGTATTAAAACTGCAACCTGAATTAGGTTATCTATACCTAGAATTGCCATTTTTATAAAGCAATTAATTAAAATGAAGATGCTCTTTTCTCATATTTGACACTTCAGCAATATGCCATTTTTTTCTGATAAAAATATTTCAAATTCAGGCTTTTATCTTAGAAATTCTTTGATAGCAATGATAATTAAAACTATCAACAGTAGAGTAGGACCCGACAAATATGACAACTATTTATCTTGCCAATGTATGAGATGTAGTGACTATTGGTTAGAGTGTAGTAGACGTTTTTAAAAAACAGCACAAATTCTAAATACTAATTTTGATACTATCAAATTTTAAAATGTAGTAAGTTAACTGAAACACACAAACACAGAAAAATAATTCACCTAACTTATTAGATATGACATATACTATGGGGCAAATATTTCATTGGCACACATTAGGAAACTAACACATCTTTAAGAAACAAGAAAATTCAACAGCCCTCACAATAAGAAGTTGTAGTATTTAAGAACGAAACAAGCCACTAATACCTAGAAACCACAAGCTGACAATTCTTTGGAATCTCTTCAGCCTCCCTTTGATGCTGTTCATTGACCCAGCATGGGCAGCGTGTAGCACTGAATGGCAACAAAGATGGGCAGGGTAGTTTGCCTTATCTGATAGCTGGTGGGGACTGCTGACCACATCCCTCAGCTCTGTGGGAAGATGGCATGAGATCCTGAGGATGGTCAGGAATCTGTGTAGCAGCAAGAGTAGCAAAGTGGCACCTGGGGCTTCAAGGAAGCATGGGTGAGAAAAGCAAATCAAAAGGGTTAAGCACCCAACTGCACCTCTGCTGATTAGGTGCAACACCCCTTCAGTTGGTTGTAAGATGGACTTAGTGTGTACAGGTATTGAAAAGGCAAATAATAATGAAAGTAATAATAAAACAACAAAAATGGAGAATGTGGCTATAAAAGATGGTGCAAATAATAGGAGTTTCACTGTCCTTTCTTGGGGGCAGGGGCAGTGAGGGAATCATATTCTGTGTCATCTCTGAGAGCAAGGAAATTACAAATTTCTGTTGAGTTCCAGAACAGATGATTAGGGCTTGACTTAGAGGCGAGTTGTAACTTGTTCTTCCTGTCCATCACCCCATTTGTGCATGAGCAAGTCACAAGCCTCTCCCCAAGTTTCAAATACATCCTCTGAGGAGTCTAAAAGTTTAGAATTTGAGGAGCAGATGCTGGATGCACAGTGAAGAGAGCTGGAACAGGCTAGAGGGCATTCACTGCTCTGAGCAGCGCCCTGGACTTCACCTAATTCTACCTCACTGAGGTTAATTTCACTTTGAGAACAGGCCTCTGCTTTCCCTTTCTCCATCTGAGAATATCTGATGTCCTGCCACATACAGTGCTGCTGAACAATTCCATCAGAAATTGTATACATTGGCTCTGAACTGGGTTCAGACATATGACCATTAAATTTGGAGAACAGGAGACCCAGTTTCTTGAGAGAAGGACCCATGAAGGAGCGTTTGCTTGATGACTCAGCTTTTGACTTTCCTTGGGCACCACTGGACCTTGGCATGGTTCTGATGAGAGGTGGCCCATGGCAAGCCTTTTTCTTGCAGCCTAAATTAAAAGAGACACTCTTGGATTTGGCTCGAGCCCCACCACTGCCATCATTAGTATCATCTCTCTGAGAGAGTTCAGTGCTGCTAGTGGAAAAGCTTCTCCTTGGGTGTTTTCTATTTCCCAAGAGGTCAAGCACTTCATACCGAAAGCTGGAGATGTCTTGCTTTAATTCCTAGGAAAAGAGAGGAGACATATTATGTCAAGAAGCTTGGTCTTCATTTCAAAGTAGGCACATTAGATACCTTTGGAATGTTCCAGGTTTTTGCCTAGTAGTAAATCACAAAATAAAACACCAGAAAAATCTGCCATTATTCAAACACAAGAAAAACATATTAATAATTCCGTGGGCAGGGCTGGCCATTGGCAAACTTGTACAATGGGTAAAGTTGATTCAGGATTAGCTAACACTTTAGTAGGGATTAGTCTGTTGAGGCGCTTTCATAAGGACTAACTCCTGCTCAAGTATTAACTAACAAGGTATTAGATTAGGACACTGGCTCTCACAGGTGTCTGCATATAAAAGGACTACTGAAGAGGAAAAAGCTTTTAAAACTCTAACGAGTGAAACTAGAGAAGTGGAATGTCAGGTGATGAGACTGCTGTTTTGAGACATGGGGCCCTGTTCAAACCTCTATGAAATGTCTTCTATCTCCAACTGAATGCTTACATACTAGACTGTTCCTTTAAAAGCCAAGCTGAAATTTGTTCATGTACTTCCCCTGCTCAAAACTTGTTACTAACTTGTCACTAACTTTAGGAAAAAATAGAAATGCCATACCATGGACTACAAGGTTTTTCAAGGCCTAGTACCTGTTGCTTTCTCCAGTTTCATCTTTCTACTCTTTTCCTAGGCTCTCTGCTGTCCACCTGTATGGACATATTCTCCCTTGCCTCTGGGCCTTTGCCTGTGCTGTTCTCTGTCTAGAACACTCTTCTCCCCAACTCCCCTTTATCTGGCTGGCTTCACTTTCAAGCCTCAGCTTAAGCATCACTTCCATTGGAAAGTCTGTCTTGACTCCCCAAGTCCCAGTTGAGAGTCCCTCCTCTCTGTGTTTCCACAGTGTCCTGTGATTAACCTGTCAGAATATACAATTGTTCATCACCCTTTATTATTGTTTGTCACTCCTTGAGAGTAGGAGCTGGTTAGATCTTGCTCACCACTGTACCAGAGCACGTAGCAGAGTGCTTGGAACATAGCAGACCCTCAGTAGGTGAATTATGTCTATGAATTAGAATAATGGCCTTCCTGTGTGCCTTAGAAAATATAGACGTTCATGGACACAGGGAGGGGAACATCACACACACGGGCCTGTCGAGGGGTGGGGGTTAGGGGAGGAATAGCATTAGGAGAAATATCTAATATAGATGATGGGTTGATGGGTGCAGCAAACCACCTTGGCATGTGTATACCTATATAACAAACTTGCACGTTCTGCACATGTATCCCAGAACTTAAAGTATAATAAAAATTTTAAAAAAGAAAAATATATATAGATGTGTTCTAGGATAGGATTTCTCAATCTTGGCACTATTGACATGTTGGGCTGGATACTTCTTGTTGTGGGAGGCTGTACTATTCATTGTAGGATACTCAGTAGCAACCTTGTCTTTACTGTCTGGATACCAGTGTGACAACCAAAAGTATCTCCAGACATTGCCAAGTGTGGTCTTGGGGACAAAATTGCCCCTGGTTGAAAACGGTTGTTTTAGGCTAATGCCACTAGTAGAATTTTAATGTTTAATGGTAGAGTTTCTTAAGACCTTAGATTTAATAACAGATTTATTATTATTATTATTATTTAATTATACTTTAAGTTCTAGGGTACATGTGCACAACGTGCAGGTTTGTTACATATGTACACTTGTGCCATGTTGGTGTGCTGCACCCATCAACTCGTCAGCACCCAACTCGTCATTTACATCAGGTATAACTCCCCAGTGCAATCCCTCCCCCCTCCCCCCTCCCCATGATAGGCCCCAGTGTGTAATGTTCCCCTTCCCGAGTCCAAGTGAGCTCATTGTTCAGTTCCCACGTATGAGTGAGAACATGTGGTGTTTGGTTTTCAATAACAGATTTTTTGATCTTATATCTTCTAAGTAAAGAAGATCTTTAAGTCTCCAGGCATCTTCCCTTTGCTATCTTGTCCCTCACCACCATGCATCCTTGCCACATCATTTAAAGCATTCAATTTCCATGCTGAGAAACACTCAGAATATTAAAAGAACGCATACAGCAGATTTCCTTCTTTCATGACACTGATTGTGGTGTGACATACATTGGTAAAATCTCTCCGTCTACTGAATGAAAGACAATTCTAAGAGAATAAGCATTATAATTGGCTTTGCTATATTGTAAGCAGATGAAATTCCCATCACCAGAAACCTCACACACTGTGAAGATTAAATGATGCTTATGATATGTAAAATGAGAAATCACTTCATGATTAAATTACCTTAAAATTTTCTTCTGTTAGCCCCTCATTTGTTTTGGAATTTCTTATCATAGCAGCCACGTATCTTTTGACTAAATTCCTGATAACTTCCTGGAATTACAAAACATGAAGAGGCATTCAATCTCATTTTCAGGCTCTCAGTGCAATAAGAAACTTACATAGGAAATAAAACATGCTTAGACCTCCTTTGCAGTGGAAAATCCTCACAACTATTGTGTCTCTGAATTTAGTGTCAGAATCAAATTCACCCTAAAGGAAAATTTTTTACCCGAGCATAAGGTAAACATGTATTTCCAGTGGAATAATTCTTGCATGGTCATATAGTTAATATTTTCCTTTAGGGTGGATTGCACGTTAACACTCCTAGTAAAATGAGAGTTTTATTCTCCTTTTATAAAATTGAGAGAATTTTCTTCAGAGTCACTAAGTCTGCTTATTTTAATATCCACTAATTACATAGTGAAGATATTTTTCTCGTAGTCAACCTACACTTCTCCTTTACAGGAATGTCCTCTTTTCACTTAGCTCCCAGGGGAGTGGTCTGCACGTGGTCACTACAGTTTGTATTAGTGATGGTGATGATGATAGCTACGGCTTATTGCAACGTGTCAGGCAACACATGCACATAATACATATTATACATACTCATCACTCAATTTTCACAACTCTGTAAGTTAAGTTTTATTAGTATCCCCATGTTACAGATGAGGAAGTCAAGCCTCAATAGGCTGACTCATCCAATGTTACACAACTAGTAAGTGTTAAGATTAGACTTTCATTCTACTTCAGTCTGATTTTAAGGCCAATGGTATTGCTTCTTCTACTATGTGTACTTGAGGAACTCACTGAGATGTGCAGGAATCATTTTTTGTTATCGTTGAGGGCTATGAAGCAGAACATGAAGACAATGAATCTTATTTAAGGTTTATTATTATAAAAGGAATAACATTTGAAGGTGGGAGTAGGGAGAGGAGGTTTACATACAAAATACTGTATTTTCTGCTTCTCTTTGTTAGTTATGGTCTAAGGGGAACAAAGTTAGGAGAAGTGACCTATAGAATAAGGATGCATTTCCTTCAAACGCTGTAGAACATTTTTCTACTTTGGTTTTCTTTTGATCAGGATGGTGAGAGATGGTTGTCTCTTACTTGTGATTTGCAAGGATTATTCTCAAGAGATGTTGGTGATATTTGTATGCTTGGCTGTTTTCCAGCTGGTGGGAAGAGTGCCCTAATGTTTATTAGGTTTATTACATTTTTTTTTTAACAAAATACAGAAGTGCTTCTCTTATTTCTTTGATTAAAGTCATGTTGTAATTTATCAAGATCTAAGTTCCTGACATTCAGATAAGCTTTTACTTCATTGAGGTTAGTTTCCTCCTGTTATATATTACCATTACCCTATGTATTTTTTCTACATGGCAGTTTTTATCCTTTCAATCACTTAATTTTAATACAATCATCCCTTGTTATACTCTGGGGATTGGTCCCAGGACCCCCACCCCATATACCAAAATCCATGCATACTCAAGTCTTGCAATCATCCTGCAGAACCTGCAGATGCAAAAAGTCAGCCCTCTTGTATATGTGGTTTTACATTCCATGAATACTATATTTTCTATTTGCGTTTGGTGGAAAAAATCTGCCTATAAGTCGATCTACACAGTTCAATCCTCTGTTGTTCAAGAGTCAACTAATTTTAATGACGTGTTATTTTATCCGTGCTAGATAATAAATGTCATAAGGGCAGAAAGATTGCATCTTTTTTGTTCATAGTGATTTTTCTAGTATCTAATGTAGTATTTTATGTACAGTAGGTACTCATATATTTGACTGACTGACCAACCACATACTCTATTTTATGTAATTTCAAGGAAGACAGCTTTCTAAGTCATAGTTGTTGCTGATCAAGCCGAGGCAGTGCATAAGGGCCATGAACAGGATTATAAAGCAGGTGATTCCACTTGGAGAAGGTACGTCAGTCCTTGATAAATTACAGCCTTTCCAAGCCTCCTATCCCAGTCAAATGGGATCATGTCCAGACATAGCCAGAGTGAAGTTTGCTTCTCCTCCACAGAACCAGCCAACAACTATTGTGCTTCATCCCTGTGAGGAAGCTTTACCTGATAATGTTGATTTTGTATCAGGCTGTCAGCATTGCGTTCCTATAATTGAAAATAGAGATGTTACATGAGCAGTCCCAGCACCCTACCCACCCAAACATCTGAATATATTTTTAAATATTAGGACTGGAGAATGATTCGGGAGCTCCTGCCTGACAAACCCCCAAAGCAAATATATGTTGGAATGATTTTATGATGCTTAAAACAGTGAGTGTCACAAAGGAGGGAAGGGAGGAAACAGTTTTGTTTAAAAAGATTCATAATTTTGGTCAGGTGCGGTGGCTCATGCCTGTAATCCCAGCACTTTGGGAGGCCAAGGCGGGAGGATCACGAGGTCAGGAGTTCAAGACCAGCCTGGCCAACATAGTGAAACCCTGTCTTTACTAAAAATACAAAAATTTGCCCGGCTTGGTGGTGTTCGTCTGTAATCCCAGCTACTTGGGAGGCTGAGGCAGGAGAATCGCTTGAACCCGGGAGGTGGATGTTGCAGTGAGCCGACATGGTGCCACTGCACTCCAGCCTGGATGACAGAATGAGACTCCATCTCAAACAAACAAACAAACAAACAACAACAAAAAAAAATTAGCCAGGTGTGGTGGTGGACGCCTGTAATCCCAGCTACTGGGGAAGCTGAGGCACGAGAATTGCTTGAACCCAGGCAGCAGAGGTTGGCAGTGACCTGAGACCATGCCACTGCACTCCAGCCTGGGTGACAGAGTAAGACTCCATCTCAATTTTTTAAAATTAATTTTTTAAAATTAAAAGTCTTACTGTGAAGCTTCTCAAGTTGCGCCTTCTCCGTCTACCATCAGGGTCTCTTTTGGGGCAGAAGGTGTTGTTGAACCAGTTACCAAGGTATAGAAATGACTTGGGGCTGGGGATGATGTTGAAAGGAGGTGGCAAGGTGCCACCTTCATCAAAGTAACTCATCCAGAGCTTTGTCCTTGCAAACTTCCACTCGATATCAGCATGATCCTATGAAAGATAATGAAGTTCAAGGATTTGGGATGGGAAACTGCACGATGTACTCACTTCTCATTCTAAACTTTCTAGTTGCTTCTATAGAGGGCAATAAGTCAAGAGCTATATAAATTCAAATTATACATACCCTGTCACCCAGTAACCCTATTCTTAGAAATATATCTTATCAATATACTTACAAAAACATGTATGTACATGGTTGTTTACTGTAGCACAGATAATAGTAGCAAAACAACTGGCAGCAATCTAAATAATCAACAGTAGAACTGGTTAAATAAATAGTGTTACATCTATAAAATAGTATAAATACAACTACTAAAATATGGTAGATCCATAAACATTATATATATGTATATATATGCATCTGTCCAAGCCCTCTAAGTGAATAAAGCAATATAGAGCACAACATATATACAACAATTCTATTTATACAACTGGAAAATCTTTTATATTAACATGCTTACATGTTCTAGACAAGTACACACTAAACTGTCAATAGTATTTATTTTTAAGGCGTGGGATTGTAGTGGGAGGCTTTTTTTTAAAAAAAGAAAAATCAACTTTATTGAGGCATGATTTACACAGAATAAAATTCAACCATTTAAAGTGTTTGATGAGTTTTGACAGGTATATATACCCCTATAACAATCATTATAATCAACACACACACACACACATCAGTGTACATTGGTAGGAGTTTTAAGAGCTCTATTGACTGATGTAACCACTACTACAATCAGGATACACAACAGTTCTATCACCCTCCAAAATTCCCTATTGTTACCTCTTTGTAATCAAACTCTCCCAACTTCTAACCTCTGACAACTGCTGCTCTGTTTTCTGTCCCTATAGTTTACGTTTTCCAAAATGTAATATAAATGGAATCATATAGTAGGTAACCTTTTAAGACTAGTTCATTTTACTCAGCATAACACCTTTAAGATTCATCTGTATTTTCGTATGTATCAATAGCCCATTCAATCACATTGCTGAGTAGTTTTCTATTATATGGATGCACGATGGTTTGTTTGTTTACCTACTGAAGAACATTTGGGTTATTTCCAGTTTTTTAGCAATTATGAGTAAAGCTGTTATGACCATTCATGTACAGGTTTTTGTCTAAACATACATTTATTTTTCTCTAACTTAAATATCTAAGAGTGGTATTGCTGGATCGTGTGTTAAGGGTGTGTTTATAATAAAATGCCAAACTGTTTTCCAGAGTGGCTATACTGTTTTCCATTATCACTAATTGCTCTATATCTTCTTTAGTGCTTGTCAGGTTTTTAAAGTTTAGTCATTCTAACAAGTATGTAGTGGGATCTCATTATGGTTATAGTTTGCATTTCCCAAATGGCTAATGATGTTGAGCATCTTTTCACATGCATATTTACCATCTGTATATCTTCTACGATGAAGTGTTAGATACAATCCCTTTGTTAGATATATGACTTGCAGGTATTTTCTTTCAGTCTGTATCTTGTCTTTTCATTCTCTTAATAATGTCTTTACTGGAGCAAACTTTTACTTTTGAGAAAGTCAAAATTATCATGTTTATAAAACCATCAATTTTTTTATAGATTGTGCTTTCTGTGTCATGTCCAGGAACTCTTCAGCTAACCCAAGGTCATGAAGATGTTCTCCTATGTTTTCCTCCACAACTTTTATAGTTGTAAGATATGCCTTTAATTCCATGATCCATTTTGAGTTAATTTTTCCATAAGTTAATTTTTCTAGATCAAGGATCTAGAACCAGAAATACCATTTGATGCAACAATCCCATTACTGGGTACATACCCAAAGGATTATAAATCATTCTACTGTAAAGACACATGCACACATAATTTACTGCAGCATTATTTACAATAGCAAAGACTTGGAACCAACACAAATGCCCATCAATGATAGACTGGATAAAGAAAATATGGCACATATACACTATGGAATACTATGCAGCCATATAAAAGAATGAGATCATGTCCTTTGCAGGGACATGAATGAAACCGGAAGCCATCATTCTCAGCAAAGTAGCACAGGAATAGAAAACCAAACATCACATGTTCTCACTCATAAGTGGGAGTTGAACAATGAGAACACATGGACACAGAGAGGGGAACATCACATACCAGGGTCTGTCAGGGGCTGGGGGGCACGGGGAGGGAGAGCATTAGGACAAATACCTAAGGCATGCAGGGCTTAAAACCTAGATGATGGGTTGATGGGTGCAGCAAACCACCATGGCACATGTTTACCTATGTAACAAACCTGCACATTTTGCACATGTATACCAGAACTTAAAATTTTAAATTAAAAAAAAAGCACTACCCTCCACAACAATCACCATTATATAGTGCTGTATCCCCAACAGAATACCTGGGGGAGGAATCCATGGTGTGGGAGTAGCAGTGTCCCCACTTGCTATCAGTCCCAGTGACCCACTTAAAAAATTTCTGTTTTCATTCTCACAAATGTAGCCCACAGGGTCAAAGGTCTTGGTTTCCAAAGGGGAAACTTTTCCACCAGGGAACACAGCAAGAGTCTTCATTGAACTTTAAGCTACATCATCATCTAGGCACTTTGGGCCCTTCATGCCAAGGACCAGCAGGCAAGGAAAGGATTCTGGTTGGGGTGATTGACTCTTATCATAAAGAGGCAGTCCAGCTATTGTTACACAATGGAGGCAGGAGGCATATTTTTGATACCCAGATTATCAGCTTGGGCATCTGTTAGTACCACCTCGCACAATTTCGATGGCAAATGGACAAGTTCAGCAGCTGCAGCCTAAGAAGATAAGGCAAACAAGAACCGGAATGCCTCCGTTTTGACAGTCTGAGTCACCCCACTAGGAAAGTCACGTAAACCTTCACAGGGACTCGTCGATGGTAAGGAGAAACCAGAATGCACAGCAGAGGAGCGGGGGTATGAATATCAGCTACAGCCTCAAGACCAGCTGCAGCTGCAGGGGGGCTGTAGTTCATCCTACCAACCCTCCTTTTACAAGTCATCCCTAGAAAGAGTCCCATCAGCGTCCCGAAGGAGCCACTCCCAGAACTCTTGTAAAGAAAGCAGATCTGAGTGACACTTGCTATATTAGGCTGTTCTCACATTGCTGTAAATAAATATCTGAGACTGGGTAATTTATTTAAAAAAATTACAACTCAACAATGAAAAGACAAACCAATGTAAAAATGGGAAAATCATTTGAATAGACATTTCTTCAAAGAAGATATATAAATGGCCAATAAGCCCCTGAAAATATTCTCAACATCATTAGTCATTAAGAAAATTCAAATCAAAACCACAATGTGATACCACCTCACACCCACTAGGATGACCATTATAAGACAGGTAATAACAATTCTTTGTGAGGATATACATAAATTGGTCCCCTCATACACTGCTCGTGTGTGTGTAAAATGGTATAGCCACTTTGGAAAGCAATATGGTAGCTACTCAAATTGTTAAATGTAGAGCTACCACATGACCCAGCAAATAATCCACTCCTAGGTATATACCTAAGAGAAATGAAAATGTATCTCCACTCAAAAACTTGTATACAAATGTTCATAACAGCATTTTTATAATGACTGAAGAATGAAAATAGCCCAAATGTCCATCAACAAATAAATGGATGAACAAAATTTCATACAATGAAATATAATCTGGCATTAAAGAGGAATGAAGTACTGATACATGCTACAACATGGACGAACCTCGAAAATGTTATGCTAAGTGAAACTATCCAGTCAGTCACAAGAGGCTGTATTCTAGGATTCAGTTTCTGTGAAATGGTCAGAATAGACAAATCCATAAAAATAGAAAGTAGATTAGTGGCTGTTAGGGGCTAGTGGGAGAAGGGAATAGGGGGTATGGGGCTTCATTTTTAAATGAGAAATGCTCTGGCATTAGACAGTAGTAATGGCTGCACATATATTCAAATATACTAAAAACCACTGAATTATACAACTTAAAAGGGTACATATTATTGTATGTGAATTATATATTAGTAAGACTTATTTTTTTAATGCAAAAGAAAAAATCAGTTGGGGATATTTTTGTGAGTCTATGTCTGAATTCTCTGTTCTGTTACATTGATCTATATGTCCATCTCTGCATCATCCACTCTGTCTTGATGGCTGTAGCTATATAGTAACTGTTGAAATTAGGTAGCGCAATTCCATTCCTTCCACGTTTTCTTTGTCAAGATTGTTAATATCTTTATTCTGTTAAGTCTTCTAGTCCACAAATACAGTATATCATTTTTTTCATTGTGTTTTATAGTTTTCAGTGTACAGGTCCTCTACATATTTTGTTAAGCTTATAACTAAGTATTTCATTTTCTTTGCAGTGACTATCAATGAGACTTAGTTTATTTGGGCTGCTATAACAAAATACCATAAACTGAGTGGCTTGTAAACAACAGAAATTTATTTCTCACAATTCTGGAGCCTGGGAAGTTCAAGATCAAGGTGCCAGCAGATTTGCTGTCATCTGGCCTTCTTGATGTAACCTCATATGATGAAGCAAAAGGGGGCAAGGCAGTGTCCTCTGGGTCCTCTTTTATAAGAGCCCAATTCCTGTCAAGAAGACTCTGCCCTTATAATCTTATCATCTCCCAAAAGCCCCATCTAATACCATCACATTGATGATTAGGTTTTCAACATATGAACTTGGGGGAAGGGGACACAAAACATTCAGATAATAGCCGGAGCTATATTTTAAAATTTCAGTTACCAATGGTTTATTGCTAGTAAATATTGAGATTTGTGTGTTGACCTTGCATTCTGTGGTCTTGTTAAACTAATTTTTAGTTCTAGGAAGTTTTTTTGTAGATTTCATAGGTATTTATTCACATAAGATCATATTGTTTCTAAATAAAGAGAGTTTTCCTTCTTCCTTTCCAATCTGTATATCCTTAATGATTTTTTTTTTCTTATTTCACTGTCTAGAATTGTCAGCACAACATAGACTAGAAGTAGTGAGAGTAGATATATTATCTTTATTACTGATTTTAGACAAAAAGCCTTCAATCTTTCACCCTTAAGTTTAATGTTAGCTGTAGGTTTTGTGGATTCTTTATATCAGGTTGTGGAAGTTACATTCTATTCCTAGTTTGTTGAGACCTTTTTTAAAAAAAAAAAAAATCTTAAATGTATGTTGAAGTGTGTCAAATGCTTTTTCTACATCAATTGATATGATCATGGGCTTTTTCTTGTTTTAACTGTTAATATTGAAAAATGAAAGAAATCAGGCACATTCCTCAGCCCCGGGCCCAACACAAACAGGCCCAGTGCAAACACATTCCTCCATATATCTCAACTTCCTGGGCTCAACACAAACAGGCCCAGTACAAACACGTCCCACCATATATCTCTCAACTTCCTAAGCCCAGTACAAACACGTCCCACCATATATCTCTCAACTTCCTGAGCCCAGTACAAACACATTTCTCAACTCAGAGACTACCATATATCGCAACTTTAGAAAAACACCACCTGGAAAGTCCCCAATAAGGACACAGCCGTTTGTGGTTTTACTGAAAGCGCGGGAACCAATAGAAAACTGCTAAATGTATAACTTAAAATGTTAACCAATTGTAATGCTGTAACTTAAAGAATTCCCTTGTTCCTCTGTAACCTTACAAGTCCTGTTTACATCGGGCTATAAAAAGCGAGCGCACGCATTGTTCGGGGCCCTCTTATCTGCTGTGGAATGGAGGGACCAAGTTCGAACTTGCAGTAAAAGATCCTTGCCGCTTGGCTTTGACTCTGGACTCTGGTGGTCTTCTTTGGGGAACAAACGGTCTAGGCATAACAAGATGATTGGTTACTTTGCATTCCACAGATAAATCCCATTTAGTTATTTATAAATAGTTTTGTTTGTTTGGTAGTTTTTGCTTTAAATATTTTGTATATGTCATCACAATGACTTCTAGTGCCCATGGTTTCTGATTTAAAAAAAAATTAATTGTTGTCATATTGAAGATCTCCTGTACGTGACATAATAATTTTTCTCTTGCTGCTTTCAAGATTCTTGATTTGTCTTTCACTTTGTCAGTTTGACTATGATGTAAATATCTTTGTATTTATCCTGGTAGGGGTTATTTGAACTCTTAGATGTATAGATTAATTTTTTTCATCAAATTTGGTAAGATTTTGTCCATTATTTCTTCAAATATTCTTTCTTCCCATTTATCCTTGCCTCCTGGGACATCCATTATGTATATGTTGGTACATCTGATGTCCCACAAGTCTTTGAAGTTCTGTTCAGTTTTCTTCACCCTTTTGTCTTTCTGTTCCCCAGACTAGAAGTCTTAATTGATCCATCTTCCAGTTTGTTGATTCTTTGTGTCAGTTCAAATCTGCTATTGAGCCTCTGTAGTGACTTTTTCATTCTGTTATCGTGCTTTTCAAATCCAGAATTTCAATTTGATTCTCTTTTTATCACCTCTATCACTTTATTAATATTCTCTATTTGTTGAAAAATTCTCATGGTTTCCTTTAATTCTTTAGAAATGGTTTCCTATAGTTCTTTGACATAGGATATGTCATATTTAAAACATATTTAAAATAGCTGGTTTAGTCTTTGTCTAGTAAATCCAACATCTTGTCTTCTTCAAGTACAGTTTCTATTGGTATATTTTTTTCCTATATATGGGCCATACTTTCTTGCTTTTTTGCATGTTTTGTATTTTATAAAACTAGACATTTTAAAACATTTAATGTGATTACTCTGGAAATTTGAGCCACTCCCACCAGGTTTTGTTTTTGTTGGTGCTTGTTTAGTGACTTTCTTTGACTGATTATTATAAGCCTGTATTCTTTGTCTTACAAAGCCATTGAAGTCTATTCTCAGTCTAGTGCTCAGTTAGTGATTGCACAGTGATTTTATCAAATGCCTTGAATCAATAGTTCTACCACTCTTTGCTGAGATGCTCATGTATTGTGACACAGCTTCAAAGCTCCTTCAGTTTAAAACTCTGCCTTGGCCTTTCCTTACTGCTTGTGCAGAGCTCAAGATTAGCCAGAAGGGAGAGATTAGGGCCTTCTCAGATGTTTCTGGGCATGCACACAGCCCTGTACATGTCTACGGCCTTCTAGATCCCTAGGACTCTGTTGGAGGTTTTCAAAGCCCCCTATGAACATCTTGTTACCCATGTTTTCCTTTACATTTTTTTGTCAGCCTCTTTTTAGCCCTAACTGGCCTTGTTGCCTTAGGCTGCTGTGCTGTTAAAAAATTGCCACTTTAAAAAAATAAAAATCTCTTTCTTTACTTGCACATGAGATTTTTAAAAGGAAAACTATGCCTTACAATGTTGGCTTACAGTGGTTTTTGAGTGAACATTCAGTCTGTCAGTAAATCCTAGAATTTTCTCTTTGGCCGTTCAGATATTCCATGAAGCCTTTCATTTTGCTCTCCAAGGTAGCAGTCCTTAGCTGTCATATTAAAGGATTAGCAGATTGAGTCCAATAACGTCATTTAATGAAACAGGGATTGTTAAACTTGATTCTATGAATAAAGTAAATGGAGTCAATGGATCTACTAAACTTGTATGTAAAATATTGAAAGTTTTGCATTTTTCTGGATTCCCAATATATTTTCAAAGGAAAATGCACATCCCCAAATGATTAAGAACTACTAAAGTAGAGGATTCTGTTGATTTCTGAGATCCTCATTGCGTATTTCTGAATAAAAGATCCTAATTAGCTATTAATGGATAAAGTGGAGATACCTCTATCTTTTCTAGGAGGGACTAAATGGTTTTGGGCCAAGTGCGCAGTAAGTTCAAAATAAAAATAAAGCCTTTAGATAAAATTAGGTACTTATTAGATCCACTGGTAGATTTTGTTATTTAATGAATTAATAAAGAAGCACATATATTATCATATCACAAATTTGTGTTTAAAAATATTTTGATGACTGTATTTCAACATTTCTTTCTTTTGTAATTCCATATATTTTATTTTGATGTAGCTCAATTTATCTATTTTCTCTTTTGTTGTGTATGTTTTTGCTGTATTAATCTAACAAACTTTTGCCTAACATTAGGGCATGAAGATTTACTACTGTGTTTTCTTTTATGAGTTTATTTTTTAGCAACAGCTTTATTGAGATATATTATATACATCATAAAATCAATCCTTTAAAATGTACATTTCAAGAGATTTTAATACAGGTGACCCTTGAATAGCATGTGAATGGTGTGTCAGCCCACTCATGTGGATTTCTAAAAAATAAATTTATTGGCAAATTATTTGGATATTTTCAACAATTTGAAATAACTCATAGATGAACCACAGAGCCTAGAAATATTGAAAAATTAAGATAAAAAGGATATATCCTGAATGCATAAAATATGTGTGATACTAGTCTATTATTTACTACCATAAAATATACACAACTATTATAAAAAGTTAAAATTTATCAAATTGTATGCACACATAAAGCATACATGACACCATTTGCAGTCGAGAGAAATGTAAACAAATGTAAAGATGAAGTATTACATCACAACCACATGAAATTAAGTGTAATACATACTCTACTGCTATAAAAATTTTGTATCTACCTCCTGTTGCCATTGTGGTGAGCTCAGGTGTTGTGAGTGTCCATTTAAAATGCTGTGTGCCACTTATCATCTCCACATCAACAATTACTCCAATAAATTGCATATTGCAGTAAAAAGTGATCTCTTGTGGTTCTTGCATATTTTTGTTGTATTTAGTGTAATACTGCAAACATTGGATAACACCAGGGGGGCCAATATGAAGTGCCACTAGCAATGCTGGAAGTACTCCCAAGAAACAGAAATGTTATGACATTACAAGAAAATGTTGAATTTCTTGATATGTATTGTAGATTGAGGTCTGCAGCTGTGGTTGCCTGCTATTTCAAGATAAATGGATTCAGCATAAGGAGCATTGTAAAAAAAAAAAAAAAAAAAAAAAAGGAAATTTGTGAAGCTGCCACTGCAGCTATTCCAGCATGTGCAAAAACTTTGCACTTTTTGCAAAATACCTTTATTATCTCGTCTTGAAAATGCACCTTTTATATGGGTACAGGATTGCTATAAGGAAGGCATACCTATAGATTCTAATATGATTCAAATAAAAGTGAAGTCGTTATATGAAAACTTAAAGCAAAAAAGGAAGGTGAAAGATCTCAAGCTGGAGTATTTAATGCCAGCAAAAGATGGTTTGATAATTTTAGAAAGAGGTTTGGCTTTAAAAATGTCAAGATAACAGGAGAAGCAGCTTCTGCTGATGAAGAGGCAGCTGACGAATTCGCAGACTCTTCTTGAAGAGAAAGGATATCTGCCTGAATAGGTTTTTTAATGCAGATGAACGTGTTCTATTCTTGGGGGGAAAATGCCACAAAGGACAATTATTAGTAAGGAAGAGAAGTGGGCCCCAGGATTAAAGGCAAGAAGAGATGGGCTAACTCTACTCTTTTGTGCAAATGCAGTTGGATTTATGATCAAGACTGCCCTTATCTATAAACCTTTTAACCCCTCAGCACTGAAGGAAAAAAATAAAGCCCAGTTGCTGGTCTTTTGTTTGTACTAGAAGGCCTGGACAATGAGAACCCTTTTTCTGGATAGCTTTCTTCAATGCTTTGTCCCTGAAGTCAGGAAGTACCTTGCTAGTAAGGGATTGCCTTTTAAAGATCTTTTGATATTGGAAAATGCCCCCTGGCCACTTAGAATGCTGTGAATTCAACACCAAAGACATCAAAGTGGTCTACTTGACCCAAAATACAACACTTTGAATCCAGCTTCTAGATCAGGAGGCCATCAGGACTTTTAAGGCTCTTTTCACATGATATTCTATGGAAAGTGCTGTCAATGCTATGGAAGAAAACCTTGATAAAGAGAACACTATGAAAGTCTGGAAGGATTACACCATTGAGGATGCCACCTTTGTTATGGAAAAAGCCGTAAAAACCTTCAAAGCCCATAACAGTAAATTCCTGCTACAGAAAACTGTACCTAGATATTGTGCATGAATTCACAGGATTTATGACAGAGCCAATCAGGGAAATCATGAATGAAATTGTGGATGTGGAAAAAAACAAAAAGGGTGATAAATGAAGGGTTTCAAGGTATGGGTCTTGGAGAAATTCAAGAGCTAGCAGATACCAATACCACAGCAGAGGAATTAACAGAAGATCACTTGATGGAGATAAGTGCTTCTGAACCAGTGACAGACAATGAGGAAGATGAAGAAGCAGTGCCAGAAAACAAATTAACATTAGGCAACCTGGCAGAAGAGTTCTGATTATTCAAGACTGCTTTTGACTTCATTATGACGGGGACCCTTCTATGATATGGGCATGAAAACTAAAGCAAATGGTGTAAGGATTGGTACCATATAGAAAAACTTTTACAGAAATGAAAAAGCAAAATCTCACGCTGAGGTTACCCGCCTCTTCTGCCTCCCATTTCACCTCTTCCACCTCTTCTGTCTCTGCTACCCCTAAGACAGCAAGATCAGCCACTCCTCTTTCCCTTCCTCTTCAGCCTACTCAATGTGAAGATGATAAGGATGAAGACCTTCATGATGATTCACTTCCACTTAATGAATAGTAAATATATTTTTCTTTGTTATGATTTTCTTAATAACATTTTCTTTTGTCTACCTTACTTCATCATAAGAATACAGTATATATCATGCCTGTAATCCCAGCACTTTGGAAGGCCGAGGCGGGTGGATCATAAGGTCAGGAGTTTGAGGCCAGCCTAGCCAATATGGTGACACCCTGTCTCTACTAAAAATCCAAAAATTAGCCAGGCATCGTCACTCATGCCTGTAATCCCAGCACTTTGGGAGGCCGAGGTGGGAAGAAGACTTGAGGTCAGGAGTTCGAGACTAGCCTGGCCAACATGGTGAAACCCCCTCTCTACTAAATTTGCTTTTATGGTGGTGCATACCTGTAATCCCAGCTACTCGGGAGGCTGAGGCAGGAGACTCACTTGTACACAGGAGGTGGAGGTTGCAGTGAGCCGAGATCATGTCACTGCACTCCAGCCTGGGTGACAGAGTGAGATTCCGTCTCAAAATAATAATAATAATAATAATAATAATAATAATAATAATAATACAGTATATAATATGTATAACATACAAAATATGTGTTAATTGACTGTTATCAGTAAGGCTTCCCATCAAAAGTAGGCTATTAGTATATTAGTAGTTAAGTTTTGGGGAAACCAAAAGTTATAAGCAGATTATTGACTGCACGAAGGATCAGCACCCCTAACCCATGCATTGTTCAAGGGTCAGCTATATATTCACAGAGTTCAGCATCCATCACCACTATCTAGATTTAAAATATTCTCATCACTCCAAAAATAAACTTATTGGCAGTTACTTTCCAGCACTCCCCTCTTGAGGCCCTTTCTTGTCTCTGTCAACCACTACTAATCAATCTACTTTCATCTCCACTGATTTATCTGTTTTGAACATTTCATACAAATGGAATCATAAAATATTGGTCCCTTATGTGTGTATTCTTACACCTAGCATAATGATTTCAAGGTTCACCCATGTTGTAACGTGTCAGTACTTCATTCCTTTCCATGGCTGAATAATATTTCCTTGCATAGACATCTCGTTTATCCATTAATCAATTGATGGTTATTTGGGTTGTTTCCACTCTTTGCTATTGTGAATATTTTGAACAATTCTCCTATGAGTATTTGTGTACAAGTCTTTATGGAAGTATATGTTCTTAATTCTCTTGAGTATATACCTATGAATAGAATTGCTGGGTCATATGATAACTGTATGTTTAACTGTCTGAGGGATATCCCTATTGTTTCCCAAAGAGGCTATACAGTTTTACTTTCCCATCACCAATATATGAGGGTTCCAATTTCTCCACATCCTCACCAACATTTGTTACTGTCCATGTTTTTTATTATAGCCATCCTAGTGTGAAGTGGTGGTATCTCATTCTGGTTTTAATTTGCATTTTCCTAATGCTGAATGATGTTGAGGATGTTACAGTGTGCTCATTGACCATTTGTATATCTTATTTGGAGAAATATCATTTCATATCTTTTGCCCACTTAAAAAATCAGGTTGTCTTTGTATATTGAGTTGTAAACATTGTGTGTTCTGGATACCAGTTACTTATTAGATCTATGATTTGCAAATATTCTCTTCTATTCTGTGGGCTGTCTTCTGATTTCTTGATAGTATATGTTGAGGCAAAAAGTTTTTAACTTCAATGAAACTCAACTATGAATCATCTGTTTTATCACTTTTGCTTCCAGTGTCATATCTGTGAAATCATTGTCTAACCCATGATCACAAAGATTTACTCCTAGGTTTTCTTCTAAGAGTTTTATCACTTACATTTAGGTCTGTGCTCAATATAGATTTAGTTTTTGTGTATGGTGTGAAAAAGGAGCCCTACTTTACTCTTTTGCATGTGGAAATCCAGTTGTCTCAGCACCATTTGTTAGAAAAGACTGGTCTTTCTCCATTGAATTGTCTTGGTACCCTTGACAGAAACTCATAAAAAATTATTTCTTCTGGACCTTTAATTCTGTTGGTCTTTATGGCAATTCTTATGCCACTCTCACACAGTTTTGATTACTATAGCTTTGTAGTTAAGTTTTGAAATTTGGAAAATTCAAACTTCATTGATAAACTTCAAACTTCATTGATATTTGTCAAGATTGTATTGGCTCTTTGGGGTCCCTTATATTTGTATATGAATTTTAGGAGCAGCTTGTCGATTTCTGCAAAGCAAATTATATTTTTATATATTTCAAAGTATAATTCTAGATAAGGAATCCAAAGACTTCACAAAGCAATAAAACAAATCCATGCCATTAAAATATTAAGATGACACCTTTAATTACTGTACCATACATGCATCATTGACTTTTTAAAAATCACTCTGCACCTTATACATATTTTTATTAAGGGTGAAGCTTAGAATTAGAAACATAGTGTTTTATCTGGTTTGGGGGATACTGGGATAATTTGTAATGGCATTACAAGAGTGATGATAATTTTCTTTTAATGACCTCCTCTTTACATTTCTCAACTATTGCCCAAAGAATATATCACTCCTGAGGGAGAATTCTGTAAAGGAAAAGCAAAAAAGACAATGTAACATTAGAAGAACTATCTATATCACCTAATTTCATAATGGTTACAAACTCATAGCAAGCCTGCATGTTCTATCTATATCTTTCTTTCTTTATTTAATTTTTATTATTATACTTTAAGTTGTAGGGTACATGTGCACAACCTGCAGATTTGTTACATAGGTATACATGTGCCATGTTGGTTTGCTGCACCCATCAACTCATCATTTACATTAGGTATTTCTCCTAATGCTATCCCTCCCCAAGTCCCGCACCCCTCAACAGGCCCCAGTGTGTGATGTTCCCTGCCCTGTGTCCAAGTGATCTCATTGTTCAATTCCCACCTATGAGTGAGAACATGCAGTGTTTGGTTTTCTGTCCTTGTGATAGTTTGCTGAGAATGATGGTTTCCAGCTTCATCCATGTCCCTGCAAAGGACATGAACTCATCATTTTTTATGGTTGCATAGTATTCCATGGTATATATGTGCCACATTTTCTTTACCCAGTCTATTATTGATGGATGTTTGGGTTGGTTCCAAGTCTTTGCTATTGTGAATAGTGCCATAATAAACATAAGTGTGCATGTGTCTTTATAGTAGCATGATTTATAATCCCTTGGGTATATACCCAGTAACGGTCAGATGGTAATTCTAGTTCTAGATCCTTGAGGAACTGCCACACTGTCTTCCACAATGGTTGAACTAATTTACACTCCCACCAATAGTGTAAAAGCATTCCTATTTCTCTACATCCTCTCCAGCATCTGCGGTTTCCTGACTCTTTAATAGATTGCCATTCTAACTGGTGTGAGATGGTATCTCATTGTGGTTTTGATCTGCATTTCTCTGATGACCAGTGATGATGAGCATTTTTTTATGTGTCTGTTGGCTGCATAGAGGTCTTCTTTTGAGTGTCTGTTCATATCCTTTGCCCACTTTTTGATGTTGTTTTTTTTTTTTGTAAATTTGCTTGAGTTGTTTGCAGATTCTGGATATTAGCCCTTCGTCAGATGGGTAGATTATAAAAATTTTCTCCCATTCTGTAGGTTGCCCGTTCACTCTGATGGTAGTTTCTTTTGCTGTGCAGAAGCTCTTTAGTTTAATTAGATCCCATTTGTCTATTTTGGCTTTTGTTGCCATTGCTTTTGGTGTTTTAGTCATGAAGGTCTTGCCCATGCCTATGTCCTGAATGGTATTGCCTAGGTTTTCTTCTAGGGTTTTTATGGTTTTAGGTCTAACTTTTAAGTCTTTAATCCATCTTGAATTAATGTTTGTATAAGGTGTATGGAAGGGATCCAGTTTTCAGCTTTCTACATATGGCTAGCCAGTTTTCCCAGCACCATATATTATATAGGGAATCCTTTCCCCATTTCTTGTTTCTGTCAGGTTTGTCAAAGATCAGATGGTTGTAGATGTGTGGTGCTATTTCTGAGGCCTCAGTTCTGTTCCATTGGTTTATATATGTGTTTTGGTACCAGTACCATGCTGTTTTGGTTACTGTGGCCTTCTAGTATAGTTTGAAGTCAGGTAGCGTGATGCCTCCAGCTTGGTTCTTCTTGCTTAGTATTGTCTTGGCAATGCGGGCTCTGTTTTGGTTTCATATGAACTTTAAAGTAGCTTTTTTCCAATTCTGTGAAGAAAGTCATTGGTAGCTTGATGGGGATGGCATTGGATCTATAAATTACTTAGGGCAGTATGGCCATTTTCGTGATACTGATTCTTCCTATCCATGAGCATGGAATATTCTTCCATTCGTTTGTGTTCTCTTTTATTTTGTTGAGCAGTGGTTTGTAGTTCTTCTTGAAGAGGTCCTTCACATCCCTTGTAAGTTGGATTCCTAGGTATTTTATTCTCTTTGTAGCAGTTGTGAATTGGAGTTCACTCCTGATTTGGCTCTCTGTCTGTCTGTTATTGGTGCATAAGAATGTGGTGGTTTTTGCACATTGATTATGTATACTGAGACTTTTCTGAAGTTGCTTATCAGCTTAAGGAGATTTTGGGCGGAGGCCATGGGGTATTATAAATATACAGTCATGTCATCTGCAAACAGGGACAATTTGACTTCCTCATTTCCTAATTGAATACCCTTATTTCTTTCTCTTGCCAGATTGCCCTGGCAAGAACTTGCAACACTATGTTGAATATGAGTGGTGAAAGAAGGGCATCCATGTCTTGTGCCAGTTTTCAAAGGGAATGCTTCCAGGTTTTGCCCATTCAGTATGATATTGGCTGTGAGTCTGTCATAAATAGCTTTTATTATTTTGAGATATGTTCCATCAGTACCTAGTTTATTGAGAGTTTTTAGCATGAAGGGGTGTTGAATTTTGTTGAAGGCCTTTTCTGCATCTATTGAGATAATCATGTGTTTTTTATCGTTGTTTCTGTTTACGTGATGGATTACATTTATTGATTTGTATATGTTGAACCAGCCTTGCATCCCAAGGATGAAGCCAACTTGATCATGGAGGATAAGCCTTTTGATGTGATGCTGGATTCGGTTTGACAGTATTTTATTGAGGACTTTCACATCAGTGTTCATCAGGGATATTGGTCTAAAATTCTCTTTTTTTGTGGTCTCTGCCAGGCTTTGGTATCAGTATGATGTTGGCCTCATAAAATGAGTTAGGGAGGATTCCATCTTTTTCTATTGATTGGAATAGTTTCAGAAGGAATGGTACCAGCTCCTCCTTGTACCTCTGGTAGAATTTGGCTGTTAATCCATCTGATATTGGAGTTTTTTTGATTGGTAGGCTATTAATTATTGCCTCAATTTCAGAGCCTGTTATTTATTGGTCTATTCAGAGATTCAACTTCTTCCTGGTTTAGTCTTGGGAGGGTGTATGTGTCTAGGAATTTATCCATTTCTTCTAGATTATCTAGTTTATTTGCATAGAGATGTTTACAGTATTCTCTGATGGTAGTTTGTGTTTCTGTGGTATCAGTGGTGATATCCCCTTGATCATTTTTTATTGCGTCTGTTTGATTCTTCTCTCTTTTCTTCTTATTAGTCTTGCTAGTGGTCTATCGATTTTGTTGATCTTTTCAAAAAACCAACTCCTGGATTCATTGATTTTTTGAAGGGTTTTTTGTGTCTCTATCTCCTTCAGTTCTGCTCTGATCTTAGTTATTTCTTGCCTTCTGCTAGCTTTTGCATTTGTTTGCTCTTGCTTCTCTAGTTCTTTTTTGTGATGTTAGTGTTGATTTTAGATCTTTCCTGCTTTCTCTTGTGGGCATTTGATGCTATAAATTTCCCTCTACACACTACTTTAAATGTGTACCAGAGATTCTGGTATGTTGTGTCTTTGTTCTCATTGGTTTCAAAGAACAACTTTATTTCTGCCTTAATTTTGTTATTTACCCAGTAGTCATTCAGGAGCAAGTTGTTCAGTTTCCATGTAGTTGTGCGGTTTTGAGTGACTTCCGTAATCCTGAGTTCTAATTTGATTGCACTGTGGTCTAAGAGACAGTTTGTTGTAACTTCTGTTCTTTTACATTTGCTGAGAAGTGTTTTACTTCCAATTATGTGGTCAATTTTAGAATAAGTGCGATGTGGTGCTGAGAAGAATGCATAATCTGTTGATTTGGGGTGGAGAGTTCTGTAGATATCTATTAGGTCTGCTTGTTGCAGAGCTGAATTCAGGTCCTGGAGGTCCTTGTTAACCTTCTGTCTCATTGATCTGTCTAATATTGACAGTGGGGTGTTAAAGTCTCCCATTATTATTGTGTGGGAGTCTAAGCCTCTTTGTAGGTCTCTAAGGACTTGCTTTATGAATCTGGGTGCTCCTGTATTAGGTGCATATATATTTAGGATAGCTAGCTCTTCTTGTTGAATTGATCCCTTTGCCATTATGTGATGGCCTTCATTGTCTCTTTAGATCTTTGTTGATTTAAAGTCTGTTTTATCAGAGACTAGGATGGCAACCCCTGCATTTTTTTGCTTTCCGTTTGCTTCGTAGATGTTCCTCCAACCCTTTATTTTGAGCCTATGTGCATCTTTGCATGTGAGATGGGTCTCATGAATACAGCACACTCATGGATCTTGACTCTTTATCAAATTTGCCAGTCTGTGTCTTTTAATTGGGGCATTTAGTCCATTTACATTTAAGGTTAATAATGTTATGTGTGATTTTGATCCTGTCGTTATGATGTTCACTTGTTATTTTGCCCATTAATTGATGCAGTTTCTTTATAGCATTGACGGTCTTTACAATTTGGCATGTTTTTGCAGTGGCTGGTACCGGTTGTTTCTGTCCATGCTTAGTGCTTCCTTCAGGAGCTCTTGTAAGGCAGGCCTAGTGGTGATAAAAATCTCTCAGCATTTGCTTGTCTGTAAAGGATTTTATTTCTCCTTCACATGTGAAGCTTAGTTTGGGTGGATATGTAATTCTGGGTTGAAAATTCTTTTCTTTAAGAAAGTTGAATATTGGCCCCCACTGTCTTCTGGCTTGCAGTCTTTCTGCCAAGAAATCCACTGTTAGTCTGATGGGCTTCCCTTTGTGGGTAACGTCTGTTGGGCTACCCTTTGTGGGTAACTCGACCTTTCTCTCTGGCTACCCTTAAGACGTTTTCCTTCATTTCAACCTTGGTAAATCTGACAATTATGTGTTTTGGGGTTGCTCTTCTCAAAGAGTATCTTTGTGATGTTCTCTGTATTTCCTGAATTTGAATGTTGGCCTGCCTTGCTAGGTTGGGGAAGTTCTCCTGGATAACATCCTGAAGAGTGTTTTACAACTTGGTTCCATTCTCCCCATCACTTTCAGGTACACCAATCAAACATAGGTTTATTCTTTTCACATAGTCCCATATTTCTTGGAGACTTTGTTTGTTTCTTTTTGCTCTTTTTCTCTTTAACCTTGTCTTCTCACTTTGTTTCATTAAGTTGATCTTCAATCACTGATACCCTTCCTTCCACTTGATCAAATTGGCTATTGAACCTTGTGCATGCGTCATGAATTTCTCGTGCCCTGGTTTTCAGCCCCACCAGGTCATTTAAGGTCTTCTCTACACTGTTCATTCTAGTTGGCCATTTGTCTAATCTTTTTTTCCAGGTTTTTAGCTTCCTTGCAATGGGGTCGAACATCCTCCTTTAGCTCGGAGAAGTTTGTTATTACTGACCTTCTGAAGCCTATTTCTGTCAACTTGTCAAAATCATTCTCCATCCAGCTTTGTTTTGTTGCTGGCAAGGAGATGCGATTCTTTGGAGGAGAGAGGTGCTCTGATTTTCAGAGTTTTCCACTTTTCTGCTCTGGTTTCTCCCCATCTTTGTGATTTTTTTCTACCTTTGGTCTTTGATGTTGGTGAGCTACAGATGGGGTTTTGGTGTAGATGACCTTTTTGTTGATGTTGATGCTATTCCTATCTATTTGTTAGTTTTGCTTCTAACAGTCAGGTCCCTCAGCTGCAGGTCTGTTGGAGTTTGCTGGAGGTCCACTCCAGACCCGGTGTGCCTGGGTATCACCAGCGGAGGCTGCAGAACAGCAAATATTGCTGGCCTGATTCTTCCTCTGGAAGCTTTGTCCCAGGGGGCAGCTGCCTATATGAGGTGTCTGTCAGCCCATACTGGGAGGTGTCTCCCAGTTAGGCTACACGGGTTCAGGGACCCACTTGAGGAGGCAGTCTGTCCATTCTCAGAACTCAAACGCTGTACTGGGAGAACCACCACTCTCTTCTGAGCTGTCAGACAGGGATGTTTAAGTCTGCAGAAGTTGTCTGCTGCCTTTTGTTCAGCTATGCCCTACCCACAGAGGTGGACTCTAGAGGCAGTAGGCCTTGTTGAGCTATGGTGGGCTCTGCCCAGTTCGAGCTTCCTGGGTGCTTTGCTTACCTACTCAAGCCTCAGCAATGGCGGACACACCTCCCACAGCCAGGCTGCAGCCTGGCAGATCAATCTCAGACTGCTGCGCTAGCGGTGAGCAAGGCTCTGTGGGCGTGGGACCCACTGAGCCAGGCATGGCAGAGAATCACCTTGTCTGCAGTTTGCTAAAACTTGGGAAAAGCACAGTATCTGGGTGGGAGTGCCACGTTTTTCCAGGTAGGCTTTCTCAGCTTCCCTTGACTAGGAAAGGGAAATCCCCTGAACCTTTGCACTTCTGGGGTAAGGCAACGTGCCACCCTGCTTCGGCTTGCCCTCCATGGGCTGCACCCACTGTCAAACCATTCCCTATGAGATGGACCAGGTACATCATTTGGAAATGCAGAAATCACCCGTCTTCTCTGTCGATCATGCTGGGAGCTGCAGACTGGAGCTGTTCCTATTTGGCCATCTTCCAAAAGGTCTATCTATATCTTTCTAGCTGTCTATCCATCCTACAATTAGAATTTACTCATGAGATGGTTATGACATGGATAAGTATTGACTTTTTTTATATTATCCATGCTTTTTAAAATTTCAGTAGTTTTTGGGAAACAGGTGGTTTTTGGTTACATGGATAAGTTCTTTAGTGGTGGTGATTTCTGAGATTTTGGTGCACCCATAACCCCAGCAATGTATGCTGTACCCAATGGGTAGTCTTTTATCCCTCATCCCCCTCCCACCATTCCCAAGTCCCCAAAGTCCATTGTATCATTTTTATGCCTTTGTGTCCTCATAGCTTAGTTTCTACTTATAAATGAGAACATACGATATTTGGTTTTCCATTCCTGAGTTACTTCAGTTAGAACAATGGTCTCCAATTCTATTCAGGTTGCTGTAAATGCCATTATTTCATTCTTTTTTATGGTGAAGTAATATTCCGTGGTGTGTATATACCACATTTTCTTTATCCACTCATTGGTTGATGGGCATTTAGGCTGATTCCATATTTTTGCAATTGCAAATAGTGCTGCTATAAATATGTGTGTGCAAGTGTCTTTCTCTTATAATAACTTCTTTTCCTCTTGGTAGCTACCCAGTAGGGGGATTGCTGGATCAAATGGTAGTTTTACTTTTAGCTCTTTAAGGAATCTTCATACTGTTTTCCAAAGTGGGCAAAGGACATGAATACTATTGACATATTTATTGAGCTGAAAAATCAAACCATATTTTTTGAGACAGAAAATAAGCAAGTGTGATTTAGCCAATTGGTTTGGAAATGAAAATTATTATGCCAGTTAGGCTATGACAGATATCTATCTATCTATCTATCTATCTATCTATCTATCTATCTATCCATCTATAGATATAGATATAGTTTTTGAGACAGGCTCCCACTCTGTCACCCAGGCTGGAGTGCAGTGGTGCTATCTCAGCTTACTGCAACCTCCGCCTCCCAGGTTCAAGTGATAGTCCCACCTCAACTTCCTGAGTAGCTGGGACTATGAGTGCATGCCACCACACCTGGCTAATTTTTACATTTTTTGTAGAGACGGGGTTTTGCTATGTTGCCCAGGCTGGTCTTGAACTCCTGAGCTCAAGTGATCTGCCCACCTCAGCCTCCCGAAGTGCTGGGATTACAGCACTCGGCCAATATTTTCTATAAATTGCTAAATCTGCAGCTCTATAGTTTTGGTAAAATTATATTCAAAGCATGTGATAATATAAAAGCATTTAATAAAAATGTTTTATTGGTAAAGATGTATTAAAATTAAAATATCTATTTTCTATATCATGATTTTTGCTTAATATGTTGAGTTAAACAAGGTACCTCTAAGTAAAAGAGTAATTTGTATATTTAATAATTATTTGATAAGTCTTAGTAAAGCCTTTTTGGTTTTATCTAAAAACTTAAAGCTTAAAACCACAAACATTTATTATCCCAGTTTCTGTGGGTCAGGAATCTGGGTGTGGCAAAGTTATGTGTCCCTGGCTCAAGGTCTCTTACAAGGGTATGGCCAAGGTGTTGGCTAGAGCTAACGTCTCATTTGAAGACTCAACCAAGGAAGGACTTTCTTCCAAATTCACTTACATAGTTGTTGGCAGGTTCAGTTCTTCATGGGCTATGAGACTGAAGGTCTTAGAACCTTGTTAGTTACTGGACAGAAGCCTCCCTCAGTTTCTTGCCATGTAGGCCTCTCCACAGGGCAACTGACAGCATGGTAGCATGCTTTTCTCAAAGTGAGAGACAGGAAAGCCACGGTCTTTTTGTAACCTGATCTTGGAAATGACATCACTTTTGCCATATTCCTTTTCTTCTCCTGGCATTTTAAATGTATACCTGACAAAAACTGTATATTTTTCATGGTGTACAACATGACGTTTTGATTTATATATAATTGTAAAATGATTAAATCAAGCTAATTAACATATCCATCACCTCAGTTACCTTTTTTTTGTTTGTTTGTTTATCTGGGACAATCTTTATTTATCCTTTATGTTTAAAGGATTTTTTTCACTGGGTATACTATTCTAGGATAAAAGTTTTTTCCTTCAGCACTTTAACTAATTCATGCTACTCTCTCCTGGCCTGTAAGATTTCCACTGACAAGTCTGCTGCCAGATGTATTAGAGCTTCATTGCATGTTATTTGCTTCTTTTTTCTTGCTGCTCTCAGGATCCTTTCTTTGCCCTTGACCTTTGGGAGGAGTTTGATTATTAAATATCTTGAGCAGTCTTTTGGTTAAATCTGCTTGGTGTTCTATTATCTTTTATTACCTTCTTGTACTTGAATATTAATATATTTCTATAGGTTTGGGAAGTTCTCTGTTATTATTTCTTTGACTAAACTTTCAACCCCCATCTCTTTCTCTACATCCTCTTTGAGGCCAAAACTTTTAGCTTTGCCCTTTTGAGGCTATTTTCTTGATCTTATAGGGATGCTTCATTCTTTTTCTTTTGTTTCCTCTGACTGTGTATTTTCAAATAGCCTGTCTTCAAGCTTACTAATTCTTTCTTCTATTTGATCAATTCTGCTATTGAGAGACTCATGCATTCTTCAGCATGCCAATTGCACTTTTCCACTACAGAATTTCTTCCCAATTATTTAAAATTATTTCAATCTTTTTAAAAATGTATCTGATAGGATTCTGAATTCCTTTACTGAGTTATCTTGAGTTTTGTTGAGTTTCCTCAAAACGGCTATTTTGAATTCTCTGTCTGAAGGGTCACATATCTCTGTATCCCTGGGATTGGTCCCTGATGCCTTATTTAGTTCATTTGGTGAAGTCTTGTTTTCCTGGATGATCTTGATGCTGGTGCATATTCATCTGTGTCTGGGCATTGAAGAGTTAGGCATTTATTGTAGTCTTCATAGTCTGGGGTTGTTTGTGCATGCCTTCTTGGGAAGGCTTTCCAGATATTTGAAGGGATTTAGGTGTTGTGATCTAAGGTTTTTGTCACTGCAGCTGTATCTGCATTAGGGGATACCCCAAGTCCAGTAATACTGTAGCTCTTGCAGACTGGTAGAAGTGCTGCCTTCATGGTCTTTGATAAGATCTGGAAGAATTCTCTGGATTACAAGGCAGAGACTCTTGTTGTCTTCCCTTTATTTTCTCCCAAACAAATGGAGCCTCTCTGTCTCTCTCTCTCTCTCTCTCTCTGTGTGTGTGCATGCTGAGCTGCATGGAGCTGGGATGAGGTAACACAAGCACCACCGTGGCCACCACCACTAGGACTTCCCTGGGTCAGACCTGAAACCAGCACAGCACTGAGTCTCACCCAAGGCCTGCGGTGACCACTGCCTGGCTACCATCTATGTTTGCTCAAGGCCCTAGGGCTCTACAATCGGCAGGTGGCAAAGCCAGCCAAGCTTGTGTCTTTCCCTTCAGGGTGGTGAGCTCCCCCAGTCCCCAGGTGGCTCCAGAGATACCATACAGGAGCCAGGGCCTGGAGTCAGAAGCCTTAGGAATCTACCCAGTGCTCTATTTTACTAGGGCTGAGCTGGCACCCAAGCCACAAGACAAAACCCTTCCCACTCTTTCTTCCCCTTTTTATGAGCTGGGGAATCTTTCCCCATGGTCACCACCACACCAGGCACATAGCAAGTATTGCCTGCCTACTGCCGATATTCACTCAAGGGCCAATGACTCTTCAGTCAGCTTGCAGTGAATGCTGCCAGGCCTGGGACTGTCCCTTCAGGGCAGTGGTACCCCCTTTGGTGCAGGGAAGGTCCAGAAATGCTGTTCAAGAGCCAAGGCCTGGGATCAAGGACCAAAAGAGACTGCTTCGTGCTCTACTCCACTGTGGCTGAGCTGATACCTAAGCTGCAAGACAAAGTCCCCTTTACTCTTCCCTCTCCTTTTCTCAAGCAGAAGGGGCCCTTCTCTGTAGCCACCATAGCTGAGAATAATGCTGGGCCACACCTGAAGCCAATATATTTCTTAGTCTTACCCAAGGCTCACAGTGAGTACTACTGGGCTAACACTCCTGATTATTCAGGGTCCAAGGACTCTTCAGTCAGTGTGTGATGAATCCTTCCAGGACTGAGTCCTTCCTTTCAAAGCAGCAGGTTCTCTTCTGGCCCAGGATGTGTCTAGAATTGTCATTTAGGAGCCAGGGCCTGGAATGGGGGCCTGAGGACTCTGCCCAGTGCCCTATCCTACTGTGGCTGAGCCGGTTTCCAAGTTGCAAGAGAAAGTCTTCTTGTTTCTTCCCTCTCCGCTCCTCAAGCAGAAGGAAGGGGTCTCACCTGGAGCTATGAGTTGCACTGCCTGGGTTGTGAGAGGGGTGGTACAAGCACTTCCTTGGCCGCCCCTGCTGGTGTCTCACTAGGTCACATGTACCCCAAGTCTGCTTGCATCATGTGCAGCACAGCACCAGGACTTGCCAAGGAATTGCAGTCCTTGTGGCCCAGATTACCTTTCAAGTGCATTTAGAACCCCAGAGCACTTTGCCCTGAGGTGGTGAGGTTTGCTGGAACTCAGGTTCTGATGGCTGGGATGAACAGTTCCCCTCTGGCTAGGGCTGGTCTAAATGCTCACTCCAGGGGTGTGGACTGAGTTCTCCCCAATGTTGCTTCTGCTGTGACAGGGCAGCACTGAATTCAATGCAATGTCTCAGCCACTATGCTCTCCCTCTCCCAAGTGTACAGATTCTGTCTCCATGCCATGTAGCCACTGCCAGAGGTGCAGGAAGGATGGTGTTGGGAATGCAAGACGGTCTTTTCTACATTCTTCAATGTCTCTTTCAGCAATATGAAGTTAAAAACAGGTACTATGATCACTCACCTGATTTTCTTTTTATGAAGGTGCTGTGTGTGTAGTTGTTTAATTTGGTGTTCCTGCACAAAGGATGATTGTTGGAGGCTTCTATTCAGTCATTTTGCTCCACCTCCTCAGCTACCATTTTGTTTGTGTGTGTGCGGTGAGAACATTTAAGATCTACTCTCTCAGCAATTTCAAGTATACATTACTATTAACTATGGTCACCATGCCATATTCTTCATTTTGTTTCTTTGTTTTTTATTTTTATTTATTTATTTACTTATTTTGAGATAGAATCTTGCCCTGTCGCCCAGGCTGGAGAGTGGTGGTGTGATCTTGGCTCACTGCAACCTCTGCCTCCTGGGTTCAAGCAATTCTCCTGCCTCAGCCTCCCGAGTAGCTGGGATTACAGGCACCCACCACTATGCCCGGCTAATTTTTGTATTTTTAGGAGTGATGGGGATTCACCATGTTGGCCAGGCTGGACTCGAACTCCAGACTTCATGATCTGCCCACCTTGACCTCCCAAAGTGCGGGGATTACAGGCATGAGCCACCGTGCCTGGCCCTTTTGCATATTCTATTTGGTAAAAGTGAGTTCTTGGGTCTAGCCCACACTCATGGGGAGAGGACTGCATAAGGACTTAAATGCCAGAAAGTGGGGATCACAGGGGTCCATCTCAGAAGCTGCCTACCAGAGTAGTACTGGGAACTGAGAAACTGGATGACTCTAATCTTAGGTAACAAATTGTCTTCTATCTCAGGTGGTTTCTAATTTATTGACTTCAATAACATTTAAGGAGAACTTAATCAAGTATTCAGATAATAAAGTGTTAAAAATATTATTTTGTGAAAAATAATTATATGACTTTCTGGCACACAACTCTGAGTTAAAAAAATTGAGTGACAGTAACATAATTAAACTCTATCAATTCACATGTAATTATTGATATGAAAAAGATTTCATAACATTTACTTTTATAAAAGTAGAAACAAAATATAATTGATGCCGAATCTTGTTCCTGAATGTTATTCAATATTCATCTGTGAATATAATACCTATTTGGGAGAAAAGCCCTAATCACATTTTTAAGAAGAAAGGTATTTTTTAATGAAAGTGTAATTTTATCTCTAATAATTGTTTTATCAGAATTTATATTATATTTGTGTTCTTTTGAGTAGTTTGGTACTACTAATAATTGAATGACTATTAAATTCAGAAGAATGGTTTTAACATTTATTACCTTATGGCAATAGGGAATAAAAAATTAAATTTCAATTTATGCTTTGTTATGAAGAAATACGACAAAGTAATAAAAAATAAAATACTTAAATGCAAAAATTATATAACGTTACAATAACATTTTGTAGAGATGTGGAATGGAAATGAGAATTCAAGGAGACAAAGGAATGATGTAAACTTTCTTCCCCTGAAGAAGACTTAAGCCATTTATTTTCTTAACATATGGGTATGAGTAAGAAGTTGCTATAGTATTCAGATTCCATTGGATGCATTTAAATGAGTAATTACATAGTTTTATTTTAAATGTCAATGTCTACCGTATTCCAATGAGAGATTGTGTGTGTGCACGCACGCACACACACACACACACAGTTATAGCTATAATGAACTATCACTGCCCTGAAATTTGCCATGGGATACAGTGTTTCTGTAGGCAAATTAGGATGCAGAGGAGGATAGGACGTAAGAGCAGTATGAAATATTGAGAAGCAGCATGCCACTGTTGAAAGGGCAGAGGTTTTGGGGGGGTCAAGCAACACAGAACGGTTTGGAATTCTCCTCTTGTACTTACTAGCTATGTGATCTCAGACCAGTAAATTCAAGTCTTTGAGTCACAGTTTTCTCAACAGTAAAAATGGGAGGAAATACCTACCAAGCAGAATGGTTGTAGAAGTCAATATAAAATTCCTAGGCTACTCCTTGGTATGTAGTAAGAGCTATATAATTGTTGATTCCTTCCCCTGTACTTCTGAACCTATAATACCAGGAACAAACCTTGAGTTCACATTTTACCCTTTGATGGCCCAGAGCAGCAATCTCTCATCCTTGGAAATACATTTATGTTTTGCTACCACAGCTCTTGAAATGAAGTGGATATTCAATCAGTATTTCTTAAAATGAACTGAATCACATTTTCAAGCACAGATTTCCATCTGTGGACATGTTCAAAAAGGAAGAATGATGATTCAACTCCTGTGGGTATTCAGCCATTTTTAAAATAAACTTGGCTAGATATCTTGGTATCTGGAAATGCCGGTTTTTTTTTTTTTTTTTTAATCCCAACGTGAGTTTAGCTTTTTGCTTGTATGTATTTTAAACAATAGGCAGTTATGTCCTTTAAAAAATTTTCTAAAGGTTTTGAGGGAAGAATACTTGATTTTTGACAGAGAATGGAAACATACAGTGGGCCAAATTATAAACCATAGGCAACTTTTTCTGTGTGTGCACCCACTCCACTGATGTGAGGATATGATTTTAACTACGCATTTTGAAAAGAGCTCGAGGACCCCAATTGCTCCCATTCCATTCCTCTGGTGCTCACGTGACCTCATGTTGGGAATTACTCTGCAATAATTTAGCAGATAAATTATTGTACATACTCTTCTCAACAGTCTTTTTCCATGCATTTATCATGTATCAATTCATTATCTAATTGTCCTTTTTTTTTTTTTTTGATTCCTATGTTGAGCAACTCCCACATTGCAAGTGTTCTGTATAGTTTTGGGTATAAAGAGATGATTGTCCAGGGGTGGTGGTGGGACTGCCACACAGAATACAATTAGAGTATAGTGGTATTACCTGAATCCTAAAGATCAGCAACTATAGCCCACCTGGAAGGATTGGATAAACACAGTAAGCTGTTAATTGTTGAGTAAGGTAAGTATTCATTCATACATTAATTCATTCAAAAATATGTGTTGATTGCCTGCTAGATGCTAGGTGGTGGGATTATAGCAGTGAATAATATGGATGACAAAATCTTTTGGTATATATAAATCTGTTTTATTTATAACCCTTGATTTAAACTGAATTATAACATTATGGATGTGCTTTTGTAATCATACTTATCTAAAACTTCCCAAGAGATAGCATCCCCAATAAATTTTCATTTATCTTCGTGGGACTAGCCTTTCACTTTATCTGATAGACAAATTGGACATTGGCTGTTCCCTTGTTTACTTTCAGTGTTTGGTAGTGATGCCCTTTTCTACTCTCTGTCCTACCCTCTCTACCCAACTATGACTTTGGAACATTTTCCCAGATCAGCTCCTGGCTGGGTGGTTTTGTGTAAGAGACAAACTATACAACCGTAGATAGTGGTCCAGCCTTTTCTCAACTTTCCACAGTGTTTAGGACTTTTGTGCAGCTATAATGTGCACCTAATGACACATAGCCTTACAGATGTGTTCCAATTCATGTGTGTGCCCTGCATTGCCTTTCAGATTGTCACCTCCTATAGAGCAGGCCAAGGCTTCTATCTGTTTTAGTTCCTTTCACAGTGTAAGTATATATACTCTGATTTTAGAGCACACCCTCAAATGTTGTTGACTCGTCCAGATTATGAGTACATGGCCATAGCTAGAGGTTAAATGAACATGCCTTTTCAATTTTACATTTCTCAACCAATCCAAGCTCACAGTTATTTTCCTTGCAATCAAACTACAAGGCCAATTTCTTAACAGTGTTTGACAAAGTCTTATGTATTCTTTCAGATTTCTTGCAAGCAGCTATCTTGTTTAGCAAATTGGAAAACTTTATAACCTAATACAAAGGGAGAGTGGAAGGCACAAACAAAGCAAAATCAGAGCAATTAATAACTCTTAAGGAGAAAAGCTGCTCCTAGGAATCTCAGGCCCTATGGGCAGGCCGCTTGGAGAGATATTTTGGGCAGGGGGACATATTGGGAGGCTTCACTTTAACTGGTAGTTACCTACTTCCCTTGAGTATAAGACCAGCTCTACTTCACTTTGATGGGAAAACAACACAAATTGCTGTGACATAAACATGCCAAAGAGAAGTGAGAGGGTTCATTTTCCCTGACAAGGGAAGCCTACCTCACTTGGATTGCTTTCTTCTCTTGGTAGAATTCAGGGCATGCTTCTCAAATGTTGGAGTGTATCAAAATCATATGAGGCATTTGTTAAAAATGCAGATTTCTGGACCTCACCAGAAGTTATACATTGTATTGCAGTTTTGCTTTGGGACTAAAACTGTAATTTTAAAAACATGTAAGCATTTTGAAGATATTATAATTCTTAACTTCATGTTTTCAACTTGTTTAAAAAATAGACAGGAATCTTCAAAATATGGAGGTAGTCAAAGCCTCCCTCAACCTTGTGGAGACCCTGAAGCAGAGAAACATTCCTCAGCAAGTATTCCCATATCCTTCAAAGCCCTCCCCTCTAACTTATTGCATCCATGCAGTGTGGTCTACAGGGAACCAATTCCCTGCCACAAAATAGTCCACAATCCTTATGTACTCTCTAAGGTTTCTAGGTGGTTAGAATTTACTGTTCTAATCATTCCGGGGCCTGCTGGGAATCACTTTGAGATTGGTTTAGCTAGTCTAGAGCCCTCATAGCAACTTCAATTTACGTGTACAAACTCAGCTACAAAGTGTCAGGGCCAAAAAGAGAGCTGTCCATTCAGTTCTTATTCATTGCCCATCCACTGCCCCCAAGACTCCCTTGAACCCTAGTACTGATGCTTCCCAGTAGCCCCTTTAACCTTTCCCAAACTGCAAGAGCCCCCTTGATGGGTGTTACAAACAGGTCCTTTTTCCTACTGAGCACGTGCAGTAGTCTAGTGGGCAGCCATTCTGTTTGTCTCCCACCCACATCCTCAGGCATGAAAGGGCTGCTAATCCTCCTCCCCAGTTATGGTTTCTAGGTGATTGGGGTTACTGCTCTGACCATTTGAGGACTTGGCATGTGTTACTTTTTTTTTTTTTTTTTTTTTACTAGTACTCAGCTTCCAGCCTTTTTAACCACCTCAGCTTGTGTGCAAACTCAGGTGCTACACTTCAGGGCAAACCTCAGAACTCATGCTCCAGCTCCATTCCAGCTCTCCTGTCCTCGTGTTCCCAATTCCCCTCACACTCCACTACTGACATCAAGTCAATATTCTGTCTCATTGTTTCAAGAGAGATCTCAGCTATTTGCAGGTGAGAAACAGGAAGCAGAGAAGACACTACGAAATAGGTTATATTTGAGCTGGGCCTTGAGACATTAGCAGGGTATCTCTGGGCAGAGATGGAGGGAAGGAAATCCTCAGAAAGAGGATACAATATGAAAACTCAAGAAGAATATAGAGGTTGAGCATGCCTTTGAAACCGGGTGAACGTATTGGAATTTGTTTACATCAGTAGTTCTCAAACCTCAGTGGATATCAGACTGACCTAGGGTGTTTGCCAAAATGCAGATTCCTGGGTCCCACTGCAGATACACAAAAAATGATGCTCTGGGAGCCCAAAAATCTTCGTTGTTTAACAAGCTTCTTTCGGTGATTTTGACGCAAGTGGTCTCTGACCATTTTCAGAAACACTAATTCAGGGTTTCTACCTGCTAATCTAGATATATTCAGGCCCGGCAAGGTGGCTTATACCTGTAATCCCAGCACTTTGGGAAGCCAAGGTAGGTGGATCACTTGAGTCAGAGTTTCACCTGACCAACACAGTGAAACCCAGTCTCTACTAAAAATACAAAAATTAGCCAGGCTTGGTGGCACACGCCTGTAATCCCAGCTACTCGGGAGGCTGAGGCAGGCGAATTGCTTTAACTCAGAAGGCAGATGTTGCAGTGAGCCAAGATCGCACCACTGCACTCCAGCCTGGGAGGCAGAGTGACACTCTCAAAAAAAAAAAAAAAAATATATATATATATATATATATGTGTGTGTGTGTGTGTGTATATATACACACACATATATATACACACACATATATATATACGTATATATACACATATATATACGTATATATATATACACATATATATATACACGTATATATATACACACACACATATATATATGTATATATTCAGCAGGGCAAAGCAGCTAACCAGCAACTCTTCCTCCTTTCCACCTGTCCTTCTTTTCGCCTGTCCATGTCATCTTCCGTCTCTCTGTTGACAGGACACAGGACACTGGAGAGTAGGTATAATTTGTGCCTCCCTGGTGATAATGTTATCAGGCCATATAGCAAAATTAATGAAGTTAGTTTATCAGGCTGCTATGGAAAGAAGATAGTGAGGAGAAGGAGGAACAAAGACAGAATAAACAACCAGTAGTCTCCCCAGCTTTTCCTAATGTGTGCACAATACAACCCAAAGAAATGGCCTTTTAACTAATGAATGAGAGAGGGAGGGAGCAGGGATAGAAAGGATATTTAGTGGTTATTTAGGCTTGGCACTCTCTGGTCTTTCTAATGGAAAGCCAACAGGCTGCCTTGCATGGGTAACAGTAAAAGTGGCAGAACAAAAGACAATTGCAATCGATCCGGTGTATTGGGTCCCTGAGACAGCACAGGGATCTCCTTTTCATCTTTTAAAATGGTCCTGCAAGGTCTTCACGGTCATCACTGGACTTTATTTAAAGAGACTGTCACCAACCAACAGCATTTAGTATATAGAACACATGTGTACTCATAAAAACAATACAGGCCATAAACAATGGGCCTTAGTTATCTTTCCCTCTCTGATTCCAAGGGATGTGGCAGGAAAAGTTGCAAGCAAATTGGTGAGAGCACAGGATCCCCAGGGTTCCTTCATCTATGATCTAATCTCTGACCCCTCTGTTGCCTTCAACAAAGTCATTTACTTTCTGAAAGTCAGAATGAAATGTGGGCAGTTTTAAAATTCACGATTTCTCATGAAATCAACCTCAACCAGTAGAGTTGCAGGGTTTCTTCAGTTTCCCGTACCTTCTCTGTAGTCATCTTGTCAGTTTCAATTTTTCTCCTGTTCCTGTCCTCCCTGTCCTACCACAAAGTAGGGTAATGGTGAGGGGAGAAGGGAAAAAAAAGTTCAAGGTAGTTGGAGGCTAGAACTGTCAAAATGTGGCTCTTTCTTAGTAGATGCCATCCCTCTCCATTGTTATGGAAGGAAGGTGGGGCCTTAATGGAGTAGGATGGAGGGAGAAGCTGGGAGCAGGTTGCCTTATGTATAGTCAGAAAGAACAGCACCATGGAGGCCTCTGGGTAATATAAAATATGTATATTATAGTTGAGACTTGGAAATAAACATGTTACTTCCTTTAAGTCTCCAGTTTATCACTGCAGAAACAATTCTTGAGATATCTCAGGTGGTATTCAAAGGAAATAATGGCCTCGTAGGGCCCTCTGAGCTCACATAGTGGAAGAATCCTCCCTACATCCTTAGAAGTGGTGCTTGCCACCATGGGATGGGACTCTTTCTGGACTTTCTGGGGCTACTGTCTTCTCTACATAAGGGCTTTCTGGCCAATCTCAAACAGATGGACCAGAAAATGAAATGCCAAGTGTTTCACCTGTCAGTCTATCAGTGGGAAAGGGACACTAGACAGCCAGTACCTCACATTTGTCTAGAGTTTTATGTTTTTCCTAGCACATTCACATACTTTCTCTTACCTGACTTTTTTTTTTTTTTTTTTGAGACAAAGTCTAGCTCTGTCACCCAGGCTGGAGTGCAGGGGCGCCGTCTCGGCTCACTGCAACCTCTGCCTCCAAGGTTCAAGCAATCTCCTGCTTCAACCTCCTGAGTAGCTGGGCTTACAGGCGCCCGCCACCACACCCAGCTAAGTTTTGTATTTTTAGTAGAAACGGGATATTCACTGTGTTGGCCAGGCTGGTCTCCAACTCCTGAGCTCGTGATCTGCCCGCCTCGGCCTCCCAAAGTGCTGGGATTACAAATATGAGCCACCACGCCCAGCCTCTTATCTGATTTGTACACCCACCCTGTGCACTACGAAGTTGGCGGGAAACCCTATGAAGTTGTTACCTTGCACAGATATGGCAACTGAGGTGCTGGAGACAGAAGTTACTTCTCTAGGGTCACAGATCTAGTCAATGATAAAGCAGATCTAGAATCGATCTGCTTTCATGCACATCTACCACTTACTTCATTTCCTATCTATGGGGTTTCTGCCTGGACAGGAGTATCCTCACAGAATTCAGTGGGATAACAACTGGAGAGATTAGACTCTCTTTAGCATCCTGCCACATCCCACTTCACATCAGAAGTGCCAGCTAGCTTGAACTTCTTGTGTCCTCGCTCCCAAACACCTGTGTCTGGTCTTCACTCTCTTTCTGTGCTTTGGTATGGGCACACCAATACCCACCGAACAAATGCTCCTTCTGCCCTCTATCATTTCCCCAGTAAAACTGCAACACAAGGCTCGACTCCCTCAGAACCTCCTTAAAATGACCGGAGGCCTAAAGGCCTGGATAAAAGGACAGCAACTGGGGGGAAATTTTTGCCTCATATATTTCAATTATTTTTTTCCTAAACAGGAACATAGAGCTGGTTCCTTTTCATCCATCAGTTCTCAGCTCAAGTATCACTTTCTCAAAGAGACCTTCCCTGAGCAACCAACTTAAAGTGTACTTCTCTATTATTCTATTTTTTCTCGTACCAATCATTGCAAATAAATAATTATTAATTGATTCCTCTCTATTTGCCTATTCTTAGGCTCCCCCAGTAGAATCAAAGTCCACTGAGGTTAGAGACTTTGTGTTGTTCACTATTGTAGTCCTAGAGGTCAGTCCTAGAGCCTGGCACAAAGTAGGTGTACAATCAAATTTGTAGAAGAAATTAATTAAAGACCTAAAGGCAGATATGAAACTGAGGGTAGCATCAGCAATATTACCAATCACTTTTTTTCTTTTCTTCTTCTTCTTTTTTTTTTTTTTTTTACCAGTCTTGCTCTGTCGCCAGGCTGGAGTACAGTGGCACGATCATGGCTCACTGCAACCTCCGCCTCTGGGGTTCTAGCGATTCTCCTCCCTCAGCCTCCCGAGTAGCTGGGATTACAGGCGCACACCACCACGCCCAGCTAATTTTTGTATTTTTAGTAGAGACGGGGTTTCTCCATGTTGGTCAGGCTGGTCTCGAACTCCCAATCTCAGGTGATCCACCCGCCTCAGCCTACTAAAGTGCTGGGATTACAGGCGTGAGCCACCGTGCCTGGCTACTTTCCAAGCATATCATTAAATCTTAATAACTGCTTGATGAGATGGGTTCCATTACTGTTTCCATTTTATAGATTTGGAAACAGGCTCACCAAAGTGAAGAAATTTGTCTAAGGATGTACAGCTAGAAACTGGTAGACTACAACACAAATCTGGATGGGGCAGACTCTAGATGCCAAGTTCTTAACCACTGAGACACACTTTCTTTTTGGGAAGTGCACCAGCATCAGGAAGGTTCCCACAAAATGTGTGGAAACAGAAACACAGCCTGATCAGGGCCTTGAGATTTTGAAGAACATATCCCTGTATATACTCAGCCAGGTCTTTGACTGCCCAGGTTTCTCTTTTGCTTATGTTTCCTGCAGAAATAAAGCAGCTTTTTCTGCTTCAGAAGTGACCCTTTAGAGATCCTGCATTCAGCTGTGCAGGTCATATACTATACAATTTTGGGAGCACATTCTAGCAGATGTGGTATTCCTGAATCCCATTGAACTGCTTGTCACCTTTACTGGGCATCTCCAGAGATGTAAATTAAGCCTTGAGTCAAGGAGGCACAGATCATTCTTTTGGCCTGTGTCTTTCTGTTGGGGAGTGAGGGAACATTTAACCATAATGTGGTGAGAATGGTGGTTTTTGCTGAGTTTAACCTGCAGTTTTCAGAAATAACTGGAACTAAGCCAATCAGAACTTCTATTTCTGAGCCTGGATGAAGATAGAGGTATGCCTTATCACTTGGGACATGGGAAAAGCTGCAGGTCTGTCCCCAGCTGCAATTGTTACCAGTATCATGTACTCAGATAGTCATAATGTGTGTTTTCTAACTTCCTACCTCACTTATCAGGAGCTAACTTTTAACTTCCCAAGCCATACTTCCATCTTATAGATAGCTTCTAAAAATCACCTCAGGGGTCACTATACCTGAGTTCCCTCTCACCTGCTTCCTTGCACATAGCAGACTTACAAGTTCTTATGGAAAGAATGATTGAATGAACAAACACACCTGGCATGAAACCCCAGGCAAGTCTCAATCTCTGGAAGCCGCTGGCCTCAGTGCCTACTTTCATAGAGCTCTTGTGTGGATCCAATAAGAGAATATGTTATGCAATTGTGCTTTGGAAAGTATAAAGCACTGTATTGACTATAATTATAAAATCCATCATCTAGGTAGATTTTCTTTCCATTAGATAATGCCCCTACCCACTGCCATAGAAAGTTATTGATCTCTAGACATTAAACACTTGCAGTGGATATAAATTGACATTACGTATTTTTTAACATAGTTGACAAACTATAGATCAGAGATTTCCCCAACCTTTTCCCTATCAATCCATGAAAAGGTATTTGTTGAGCATCTACTATATGTTCCATATTTTACCAGGCACCAGAGAAACATAGAGAAAACCTAAAGCAGAGCCCATGTCTTCACAGAGCTTTAGTTCTCAATGGTTGAAAATAGATACATTTTGAAGCAACTACAGTAGGAGGGGGTAAACTATGGCTTGCAGGCCAAATATGGACCGCCACCTGGTTTTGTATTGCCCATGAGCTAAGAATGATTTTTTACATTATTAAGTGATTGAAAAAATTAAAATAATATTTTTGACACTTGAAATTATACGAATTTCAAATTTCAGTGTCAATAAGTACATTTTTTATTGGCACATAACCATGCCCATTTGTTTCTGTACCGCCTTTGACCGATTTTGTGTTACAATGGGTAGTTGAGACAGAGTCCACAAAGCCTGAGACACTCACCATCTGGCCCTTTACAGACCACATTTGCTAACCTCTGAACAAGACGACGATAAACTTAGTTAAGTCAGCTTTGTCAGTTGCTCTGTCTTCATTTTAAAATATTCCTGGAAGTCTTATGCATTAGCAATTAATTAAGTTGTCCATTTATTCAATAAATATTAAATGAAAGCCTACTATGTGCCAGAAGGTGTATCCTGGTTAAGGGTGGAGAGATTTCAGCATGAAATATCTCTGAGTTGATTAGTGTTCTTGCATGAAATATATGAAATAAGGTATTAAGAGAAAAATCCTGTGGTATAACCTCCTAGAATATCCATTGGGCAATGGAAACTTCTCTATACCCCCAAGAATCTTTAGGGCCAGGGCAGTGGGACCTCTGATGGAATCAGTTGAGATGTTTCTAATGACACTAGTCCAGACCTTCTTTAATAATTGGTGTTGATTTCCTAATGAATGAGGAGGCCTTTCCTTATGTTCTGGGAAATTCCTGATATGCTACATTTATTAGGAAGGACTTTGAGATAAATACATTCCTTGACAAGTTTTTGTGATTAGCTCACAACTTTATAGGCCCAGGAATTCTGTAAGTTCAAATACCCAGGGGGAAATTGGGATACAGAACAAAAGAGAGGAAAAAGCAAAATCCTGTGAGAAAAGAGAGAAATACAATGACTTTCCCCTCCCACATTTTTACTTGGATTTTTTTCTATTTCCTCTTTTAAAGAAAAGCAGATTTACCTTGACAGCTGAGATAACGTAATTCTGCTGTCAGATCTCAAGTAAAATGCAGGGTAATGCAGTGGGTTGTAATCTTTGATGCTCCACTGAGTATTTTGACCTCTCTGTTACAGCTGAAGGACACCTCTTTGCCCTTCTGCCTCTCACACTGAGCCAGGCTATGGCACAGGGCTGCAGTGACCACAGGAAGAGAAAGGGCTTTATTAATATTAGTAACTCAGAACTCACATTTAGTTTTTAAACCTCAAGTTTCTCAGAAATAAATAAAGTTTGTATCTCTTAGCTTTCTAGTCAAATGATTCCTAGTGCCCAGAACAAGGATTATGGGAAAAAGGCAGAAGCCAAAAAGAACCACACCCTCAGACAATGACCTTTGGGCCATGGACATTTGACTTGTCTACAGATGTTGTTTGTATCCTATGAAGAGAACATTCAGAGACCAATTTAAGTAGGAAGCCTAAGTATCCCACAAGGATCAATTCTTTATTTTTTAACTTTTGTTTTAGGTTCAGGGGTACCCTTTTGTTGGCACGACACTTCAGAGTTTTGTGGACAGTGGTCCAGGAACACCACAAAGAACAATACTTTCTGAACCTCAACTCTGATATTTTTTGAAATGAAAACACAGTCGTTTTTATCTCAGGAATGTCCATGGGTAATTGTTATTTTATGTAGAGGCCAAAGGTACCTTTGACTTGGGGACTGCTACACAGACCTGATTCTTTGCAAAACTGTGATGATGGTGACATTTTCCTTCAGTGCCTCCAATCTCTTTTTCTTGTTGTTGTCCCCTCCTCAGTATTCCTCAGGCACATTTCCCTTATGGTACCTCTCACTTGCTTGGCCACATAGGAAAACCTGATCTCAATAAGGGATTGGACATACTCATTTACACTGAGTCCTAAGCGACCTACTCATAGCTCAAAGCATATTTGCATTATAACTGAGGACAAATCTTAAGGTTAGGAATTTCTGGATGATAGTGAGAGGATGCTTGTAAACCCTTTGAAATGCTAAACTTTATGTGTGTTTGCTAATATATGCTTTTTTCTTGTTCATGTTCGTCAGATTGTCAAAGGAATCTGTGATCCATAAAAGGTTAAGGGCAGCCTTAAGGTAAAGAAGCAAAATGCAAATAGTGAAATTTGAAACTGTGGTCCCATGATTGGAGAGTCCATGTGGACTCCATGAGAACACGGACCCACTCTGTCTTGTTCACCTACCACCCTATTGTATCTCCACTGCCAAGAATGTAGTGTGGCACATAGTAGTGCCTCAATACATATGTTTATTAAGTTATTAAGTTTATTCATTTATCCATACAATAGATATTTATTCAATTGTTAATTTATTGTTAAGTGAATGAATGAAAGAGTAAGGGACACCAGCCAGCAGATGGGAAGAAGTATTTTTTTTGGGGGGCACTGGAACCTTTCTGTCACTGGCATTGTTGGTCTTGTCTCTGAGTTACTCAAGATAGTCTTCATGACAATTACCGATGTTCCTGATGTTCATCTGAGTCTGGGATCCAGAGGAGTAGTTCACATATCTGCCCTGTTTTGTTGCCTTTTAGGACAGGAAAAGAAAATCTACATCCTTTCATTTGTCCTCATCCCATTTCCACTTGCATCTTTGTCAGTCACCAAAATCATTAGCAGGTAGAAGCGAGTATCAAAGGATGTTGCTGCTGTTGGAAGCAGAGACTGCTGCTTGGCACAGACCTGCCAAAGTACACCCTGAGAATTTTGTGACAGAGAGCTCTCAGCCTCTCAGACAGCTTGCTGACAAAACCAGGAGCAGGCATTGATGCAGAATGACCAAGAAATCTGTTGCTGTCTCGGACCACCAGGGGGAGGGCCAGGCCAGGCCCAGGCAGGATGGGTAGGTCTGTCTGAAAAGTCAGCCTTTGGTGCCCCCTGCAGCGTTTGCAGAGCCAATGCTCCTCCCTCCTTCCCTGAAGCTGGATATTGTACAGTCCATTTACTGGTGTGAGTATAATGTCAAGAGAGGCTTTAGGCATGCAAAGAGCTGTCTGGCAAAGAACAGGGCTGAGATGTCTCAAGGCAGGATGTGTTAGTTCAATGAGGAATTTTTGTCAAGCGACTGAGCTTGGAAGTGCTGACCCATTTACTCCCTGTGGCTGTGGTTGTCTGCTTGCTCATTTGGGGAGGCTGGAAGTATCATGGGCAGAGTTGAGAAGAAACTGGATGTGTGAAGTCTGCTAGACACACTAAAGGAGAAAAAGAGAGCTAGTTGGTGTGTGTTGGGGGTGGTGATAGGGGATCTCAGCTTAGGAAATAAGTCGCTTTGTGTCCAGAACCAAGGGAAAGGCTCCTTAAAGGATCCTTCTGGTTAGAACCTAGGGAACAGTCAGCAAGTTAGTCAACCAAGGGGCAGGGTGAAGCCAGGGAAGTCTGAGGTTGGGCAGGGGTCTGGTGTGGTTTGTGTATCAGGGCCTGGGAGCTTGAGATGCTGGCAGGAAAGGAGGAAGTGAGATATCTTTGTTACTTCGGTTCAGACAGACCTTGTTAAGAGTGTGCCCTTGGCAGGGAGTGGTGGCTCATGCCTGTAATCCTAGCACTTTGGGAGGATGAGGCGGTTGGATCTCTTGAGCTCAGGAGTTTGAGACCAGACTGCACAATATGGTGAAACCCCATCTCTACAAAAAATACAAAAATGAGCTGGGCATGGTGGCTTGCACCTGTGGTCCCAGCTACTCGGAGGGCTGAGGCTGGAGGATTGCTTGAGATGGGAAGCGGAGGTTTCAGAGAGCTGAGATCATGCCATTGCATTCCAGCCTGGGTAACAGAGCAAGACCCTGTTTAAAAAAAAAAAAAAAAAGTGTACCCTGGGGCAAGTCACTTTTATCTCTGTGCCTCAGTTTCCTTACCCATAGAATGTAGTTAATAACAGTACCTACTTTATAAAATTGGTGTGAGAATTTAATGAGATAATATGTACAAAGTGTTGTGTGTAGTGTTTGGCACATAAATGCTTAAGAAATGGTAGTTATAATAGTAATAGAAAGCATTTAGTGCCTGGCATTTAATAAAGGCTTGTCTATATGCTAGATATTATTATTTCGTACTTTCATATTTACTGCCTTCTTTAAGCCTTAGTGAATGAGAAAGAGCACAGTTTGGGCCTAGAGGAGGTGCCTGGGGCTTTTCCAGGTCAGGCAGTCTAGGGTTCTGTGCTAAGCCAGATAGACAGCAATGTGAGGACCCAGAGTTGGGATGTGGGAAGACGCACAAACATACCTCATCTCCTTGTGTTATTTTTCTAAAGGTAGACTCTGCGCTTTGTCATGCAGTTCCTAAAGATGCGACTACTGTGTTTGCTTCTCCTCATTTTTGGGGCAGGGGGGACTTCACTGCCTATTGAAAAGATACTTTCCTGGGGAATTAAAGTATGGGAGTCAGAGAAGACTGAAGCCAATCCTTATAGTGTTACTGCCTTTAATAAACACTAGGCCAATCCCCGCTGGTGTGCAAGCTATTTCCTTGCCAAAAATGAAATCTGATACCACGTCCCTACTTTTCTGTCTTTCCGAATTTGACTGATTCTTCGAGGCTCAGTTCAATTTGTACTTTCTAAATGTACCTCACAACGATTCAATCAGATACGTGTTGGTTGGGGTGCAGCCAGGAAAAGAGAAATCACTCTAGGACTTTGTTTCATTTTGTTTTTTCTCTTCTCTTCTCTTCTCTTCTCTTCTCTTCTTTTCTCTCTCTCTTTTTCTTTCTTTCTTTCTCTCTCTCTCTTTCTTTTTTCTTTCTTTCTCTTTTTCATTCTTTCTTTGACAGAGACTTGTTCTGTCACTCAGGCTGGAATGCAGTGGCACAATCTCAGCTCACTGCAACCTCCACCTCCTGGGTTCAAGCGATTTTGTGCCTCAGTCTCCTGAGTAGCTGGGACTACAGGCATGCACCACCACACCCAGCTCATTTTGTATTTTTTGTAGAGACGGGGTTTCACCACATTGGCCAGGCTTGTCTTGAACTCAAATTCCTGGTCTCAAGTGATCCACCTGCCTCGGCCTCCCAAAGTACTGAGATTACAGGCATGAGCCACTGCACCCGGCCCACGCTAGGACTTTCAAATCAAGATTTAATGCAGGGATTGGTTACATGTAAGAGCTGACAAGTTAAAAAGGGAATAGTAAGGCAACTTAGAGATTAGCAACAACAGGAAGCCCCTCTTATCCTTGGAGTTTGAGGGTCAACAGAAAGAGGTAGTGTTCTTAGATCCAAGACTAGTGCACTCTGGCTGGAGCTTGAGCCAAGATGGTGAGTCACTGAAAAGCTGGGGCCAAGTAGGGAGGAGATGGCTGGTGGTATTTGGAGATGAGCCCGAGAGGAGCTACAGCTGCTGCTGGAGGCACCAAAATAAGTGAGGATGGGATGGGGAAGAAACACTCTAGCTTCTCCCTTCCTCCTACCATCTGATTGGTTGAATCTGCTCAGACACCAAAGGGCAAAGGATTGTGAGGAATGTTTCTTGATACAAGAAACAGGCAGGGAACAGGCCTGAGAGTAAGCAGCAAATGAAAAGCCTAGTTATCTTCTCTATTTTACAGAGAAGTCAAATGAGGCAGAAAGAGGTCAAGTTGCCCAAAACCACAGTAAGTGGCTCTCCAGGTTTCAAATCCAGGCAGTCTGACTACTCTTGAGCCCATGCTGTCTGAAATCACCGCTACTATTCTCGTGATAATAGTGCTATTGTTGTTTTACTCATGTCAGACCTTTCCCTTAAACTAAACTACCAGTTCCCTAATGGTATCAACTGTGTCTTTCCCTTTATACCACTTACAGCACCTAGCTCTTGTAACTCTTACAGAAACTACCAGAAAATATAAGTTGTTGACTGAAATGAGATTATCAGCAGGTGTTCATAGATTCCACATTACCCAAGGGAGGAGGGCACTATTAAAATGTCCTCCATAGTTCTGAATGTTTTCTTTCTCCTCAGTGAAACATAGCAACCCTTGATCAGATTCCTGACAATGGTTTGGCAACAGGGAAAAGCACAAGCTGAGATGAGAAAAATACCTAGATTGCTTGAGGGTATCCCAAAGGGAAGAGACAGTTATTAAAATTTGAAATGGCTTTGCTCCAATGTCATGATATTCCTACAGCTTGAATTGAGCAACTCGTTCACCTGAATAGAGACTATACTATTTCTTAGATTTACTATAGCTTCCATGGTTTGGACTGTTTAGTGGAAGTGAAAAGTGGCAGGGTTTACGTTTTGTTCTGTTTTCTTAAGAGATGGCTCTTGGGAGCTGAGATACAGACAATAGGTATGTTGATGAAGCATCAGTGATTCTTATCATGGAAGAAATTAGGGCAGATATTGGGCTCAGGATTATAATGAGCCCTTTTATCCCTGGAACTGATAGGACAAGGAGACTGAACAGTTCAGAGTTGTGATAAAATGAGGAAAGGAAAGAAGTTCTGTCAGGGCCCTTGTAGTGAAAGTGCATTTCAGGTGCTTCTTGATCTCAAGGTAAGTGTCGACATGATAGTGTAGAGGTTCTGTGCGTGGGTCTTGGGGTTAGACTACCTCAATTTAAATCCAGACAGTACCACTTACTAGCATATGACTTACTAGCATATTGGGAATAATATAGTATTATAATATAGCACATTATCTTGATTTTTCTCCCATCTCTCTGGCTGTTCTTTCTCAGTCTCTTTCGATAATCCATCCTCATTTTTCCAACCTCCAAATATCGGAGTGCCCCAGACTTCATTTTTAGATCTCTTTTCTTTTCTCTCTACACTCACTCCCTTAGTGATCTCATCTAGTTCCATAGCTTTAGATACTACGCATATGTTGGTAACTCTCAAATCTCTATTGCCAGCCTGGAACTCTCCTCTAGACCTATAGACCACTGCCTACCCAATGCCTCTACCTGGATGTCTAATATGCGTCTCCAATTCCACATGTCTAAAAGTCAACTCTGGATCTTTGTTTCACCTCCTTCCCCCACCAAGTCTGCTCCTTTCCTACACTTCCCCATCTCAGTAATGAACAACTGCACCCTTCCAGTTACTCAGATCAAAAAACCTGGATGACGTTCTTCACTACTCTCTTTTGCTCACACTTCACATCTGATCTAGTTCAAAATATATCCAGAATCTGACTACTTCTCATTGCTGCCATCATGACCACCCTGGCCAAAACCACCACCAGCTTTTGTCTGGGTTAGTGCAATGGTCTCATAATTGGTCTCTCTGTCTTTGCCCCTATCCCAGTCTAGTCTATTCCCAATCAGACACAGCAATCTTACTAAACTACAAGTTAGATCATGTACCTCTTCTGCTCAAAACCCTCCCACAGCTCCCTATCATGTTTAGAATAGAAGCCCAAATCCTTCCAATGGTCCATGAGGCCCTAGGTGATCTGTCACTCACTCCCATTACTTCTCTGACTCCATCTCCTACTTCCCTCTCCTCCCTTGATTACTCCACTCCAGTCATACTGGCCTTCACAAGGCTGAAGTTAAGGTCTTAATGTGGCTGAGCTCTTATCTGGAGGCTCTGGAGAAGAATTTGCTTCCAAGTTCATTTGTGTTGTTTACAGAGTTCATTCCTATAGTGAGAGCTTTGGCCCCCTTTCATCTCCTGCACACTGCCTGAATTTCTTACTACTTGCCCCACTCCATCTTCAAGCCAGCAATGCACATCAAATCTTCCTTGTGCTCCAGATCGCTGACTGATATGGTTTGGCTGTGTCCCCACCCAAATCTCATATTGTATTATAATCCCCATAATCCCCGTGTGTCATGGGAGGAATCCAGTTGGAGGTAATTGAATCATGGGGGCACTTTACCCCATGCTGTTCTCATGATAGTGAATGAGTTCTCATGAGATCTGATGATTTTATAAGCATCTGGTATTTCCCCTGTTGGCACTCATTCTCTCTCCTGCTGCCCTGTGAAGAGGTGGCTTCCGCCATGATTGTAAGTTTCCTGAGGCCTCCCAGCCATGCAGAACTGTGAGTCAATTAAACCTCTTTTCCTTATAAATTACCTGGTCTTGGGTATTTCTTCATAGCAGTGTGAGAATGAACTAATATAGTAAATTCATACCAAGAGTGGGGCGCTGCTGTAAAGATACCTGAGAATGTGGAAGCAGCTTTGGAACTGGGTAATGAGCAGAGGTTGGAACAGTTTGGAGGGCTCAGAAGAAGAAAGGAAAATGTGGGAAAGTTTGGAACTTCTTAAATACTTGGAGGGCTCAGAAGACAGGAGAGTTGGGAAAGTTTGGAACTTTCTAGAGACGTGTTGAATGGCTTTGACCAAAATGCTGATAGCGATATGGACAATGAAGTCCAGGCTGAGATGAGGAACTTATTTGGAACTGGAATAAAGGTGACTCTTGCTTTACTTTAGTAAAGAGACTGGTGGCATTTTGCCCCCTGCCCTAGAGATCTGTGGAACTTTGAACTTGAGAGATATGATTTAGGGTATCCAGCAGAAGAAATTTCTAAGCAGCAAAGCATTCAATAGGAAGCAGAGCATAAAAGTTTGGGCTGGGTGCAGTGGCTGACACCTGTAATCCCAGCACTTTGGGAGGCCAAGGAGGGTGGATCACGAGGTCAGGCGTTCGAGACCAGCCTGGCCAACATAGTGAAACCCTGTCTCTACTAAAAATACAAAAATGAGCCAAGCATGGTGGAAGGCACCTGTAATCTCAGCTACTCAGGAGGCTGAGATAGGAGAATCGGTTGAACCCAGGAGGCAGAGGTTGCAGTGAGCTGAGATCATGCCACTGCACTCCAGCCTGGGTGACAGTGTGAGACCCCATCTCAAAAAAAAAAACAAACAAAAAAAAAACAAAAAAAAAAAACTTTGGAAAATTTGCAGCCTGAAAATGTGATAGAAAAGAAAAACCTATTTTCTGGGGAGAAATTCAAGCCAGCTGGAGAAATTTGCATAAGTAATGAGGAAGCGAATGTTAATCACTAAGATAATGGGGGGAAATGTCTCCTGGGCATTTCAGAGACCTTCACAGAAGTCCCTTCCATCACAGGCCCAGAGGCCTAGGAGGGAAAAATGGTTTCCTGGGCTGGGCCCAGGGACCCCCCTGCTGTGTGCAGCCTAAGGGCTTGGTGCCCTGTTTTCCAACTGATCCAGCCATGGCTAAAAGGTGCCAAGGTACAGCTTGGGCTATGGCTTTAGAGGGTACAAGCCCCAACCCTTGGCAGCTTCCATGTGGTGTTGGTCCTACAGGTGGGCAGAAGACAAGAACTGAGGTTTGGGAACCTCCACCTAGATTTCAGATGATTCATGGAAATACCTGAATGTCCAGGCAGAGGTGTGTTACAGGGGCAGAGCCCTCATGGAGATCCTCTGCTAGGGCAGTGCAGAAGGGAAATGTGGGGTGGGAGCCCCCACACAGAGTCCACATTGGGGCACTGCCTAGTAGAGCTGTGAGAATAGGGCCACTATCCTCCAGACCCCAGAATGGTAAATCCACTGACAGCTTGCACCATGTACCTGGAGAAGCCACAGACACTCGACACCAGTCTGTGAAAGCAGCCAGGATGGGGGGGCTGTACCCTGCAAAACCACAGAAGTGGAGCTGCCCAAGGCCATGGGAGCCCACCACTTGCATCATTGTAACCTGAATGGGAGACATGGAGTCAAAGGAGATCATTTTGAAATGTTAAGGTTTAATGACTGCCCTATTGGATTCTGGACTTGCATGGGGCCTGTAGCCCCTTTGTTTTGGCCAATTTCTCCCATTTGGAATGGGTGTATTTACCCAATGCCTATACCTCCATTATATCTAGGAAGTAACTAACTTGTTTTTTTTTTTATTTTACAAGCTTGTAGGCAGAAGGAACTTGCCTTGTCTCAGATGAAACTTTGAACTTAGACTTTTGGTTAATGCTGGAATTAGTTAAGACTTTGGGGGACTGTTGGAAAGGGATGAATGTGTTTTAAAATGTAAGGACATGAGATTTGGGAGAGGCCAGGGATGGAATGATATGGTTTGACTGTGTCCCCACCCAAAATCTCATCTTGAATTACAATCCAAGTTATAATCCCCACATGTTGGGGGAGGGACCTCCTGGGGGGTGATTAGATCATGGGGGCAGTTCTCCCATACTGCTTTCATGATAGTGAGTTCTCATGAGATCTGATGGTTTTATAAGGGGCTCTTCCTGCTTCCCTCTCACTCTCTCTCACCTGCCACCATGTAAGACCTGCGTGCTTTTCTTTCTGCCATGATTATAAGATTAATGAAGCATCCCCAGCCATGTGGAACTGTAAGTCAATTAAAACTCCTTTCTTTATAAATGACCGAGTCTCTGGTATTTCTTCATAGCAGCATGAGAACAGACTAATACACTGACATTCCCTTCTGCTACCAGTTGGAGAAAACTCTGCTTCTAAGACTTATGTGATTAGATTAGGCCTACCTGGATAATCTCCCTGAATACTAACCTCAATTACATCTGCAGAATCCCTTTTGCCACATAATACAACGTAATCACAATTGTGGTATCTCTTCATATTAATAGTCTTGATTATTAGAGTGGGAAATCTAGGGGGAGCATTTTAGGGTTTTGCCTACTATAGTGATATTCAGACTGTTTAAGAAACCAGTCAATCCAAATATAGGCCAGTTATGGTGCTGGAACAGGGTCCTAGATTCTACCAGCTGTTCCAGATGTTACCCTTTGCTTGCTGGATTGTGGGGAGGTCTGGGTATGTCGTAGAAGGAACAGCTGGAGTGACAGCTATTTATCAACTGGTATGGAAATGTTTCAATATTTTAACAATTGAGTAGCCATATCAGTGTGTAGCAGTTGGTTATCAGTCCTGCTGATAGAGTGTTAAAATCATGGTATTGTGTGTGAAGTGCTGCTTTGAGAGTCTCTGCTTTGAAAGTCTCTGCTTTGAGAATCTGAGGTTGGTCCTAGATGACTGGGGGTGGGTGGGGAGACCACCTGCCCTTCTTGGCACTTAGATGGTATGCAACAGCCCTCTCTAGTCCTGCCTCCTATCTTGTGGTGCCAGGTTTGTTTGGATGAATGTCATCATTTGCATGAATGTCTTCTGCAGTGGGAGAGTCCATTCATCATCTGGGCCTCCAAATGTTGCCACCCTAAGGGAGACAATCAATTACATATATTTGGACTCTCCCCAAGCCATCCAGCAGCTGTGGCTCAGTGAAGCAAGTGCTGTTTACTTATTTTCAGCATTAGAGCAAATACTCCACAGCAGCCAAAGAAACCAAGGGTTCTTATTAACTTGCTGAATGAGGCTTTATCACAGACCATTATGAGCACTATGTTTTGGGAGGACTAATCTTAGGCAACAGAGATGCCATTGTGGGTGGGGTAGGAATAGGGCCTAAGGTAATGAACTTTGTGGGACTGATCTTATCTCTTCCACCTAATATTTTTAAATGGATGAATCTGATTAACATGGCACCGAGGGCAGCTTTGCTTGATGGAGCTTCTGCCTATACATCAAGGACAACAGTGACAAGGTAGATGCATTTTTAAAAATGTCATTGGGAGTAATAAGGAGATTGAGGGAGATATAAGAATAAAAGGAGAAGTAAATAACTGCTAATTGCCAATAGCAATAATATACAATATGGCCAGCTTTACCTGCTGATGCTGGGACCACAGAGCACAGGCCTGGAGTGATTCCTGCTTCACTGTATCTTAAGGATAACTCTATACACACTGAGGTAGAGCCTCCTCTGACACGGAAATACAAATTGCTACAGAGCCATATATTCACATCACCAGCAGCTCTGAATCCTGCATGGAACACTGATAAAGAGCTTAACCCTTCAAGGGATTGGTATTACCTGGTGTTCTTGAGGACTGTCCTAGAATGTACACAAATTAGATTCATAGTGAGGCATGTTGACAACTCAGTCCCTACCTAGACTGAATCAGCCTGTGATACCTTTATAATAGGAGAAATTTGTCTTCAGTGGTTTCCCTTTCTGTAATCTTCCTCCCTATATCAAGGACCTTGTAAAAATTGCATTCAGTACTGAAGCAGAGATGTTGCAAATGAAATTAAATCTACTGTCTGGTCCTTATCACTTAAGCAGATCCAGATATTTTTGGAATCAGGTTGTCTGATATCAGCATCCCACTGGATCCCACTGAATCCACTTAAAAATGGTAAAAACACCCCATGGGATCCAACAGCAGTAAAGATATTATTCAGAATGGTTGGCCATGACTTCAGATTTATGAGATGGTATAGACTCCATTTAGCTACCATTGGCTCCCTCCCAAGCCAATGTGTTTTCTTTGGGTGCAGCAGTAGGTGGCATTAAAACAAAACTTACTACCAGCAGGTGGTGGTGAGAACTGGAGTTGATTATTTTCACCCTTCCTAGACAATGTCACTGAGTTCAGTGAGAAGGACCACAGCCCTGCATTAGGTGACAAGAAAACCTCTCCCTTTTCTACTGTCACAAGGAAAAATCAGCTGTCAGACACCCAGTGAAAAAACTACAAATACCTTTGCATGAATATTGCCATCTTTGGCAGGGGTGAAGGATAGAATGCCAAGCAGAGGGGATAGAAAAGTCAACTCCTGAGACTCCATGCCTGCCCCTGCCGCCTTATAGAGATAGACTAGGAGTGAACATAAATCATTTCAGAGTTCTTGGCCTAGTTGTTTGAATGAGGGGGAATGAATGAATGGAACTGAACTATATTGCATTTCAAATGCAATAGGAGAACAGAATTTCAGTGCTAGAAAGGACCTTGTTAGCCTATCTTGTTAATCTGTAGGCACCCAGACTCATAGGATGCCAGAGCTAGCAAGGATATTAAAAACTATTGATTTCAAAACCCTCACTTTTTCGATGATGACACTGAGGCTCAAGAGGGGAAAGTAAGTTACTAAAGACATACAGTTATAAACCACAGAGCCAGGATTAGAGTCCTTGGTTTATTAACTTCAAATCTTTTTTTCCACTACACTCCTCTCCCTTCTCTACCACCTAAATACCTACTATCTAAACTATCCTAGCAGACAATTTTATATCCTAATTTTTAAAATTCTCCAATAACAGAAATTCTATAGACCCACCTGTGAGAATATATTTATTACATTGCCATTTATAGTTAGGAATTTCTCCCAAATAGGTAACTCAAAAGCCTCCTGCTCCATTCCTTTTTGGTTCTGTTCTTAGTGGAAATGGATCACATTCACTATTAATAATATTTAAGATGTGGACAATGTGTATGTATGGGTATGTGTGTGTGTGTGTGTATATATATATGCGCACACACATACATATACATATATATCTAATTTATGTATATGTAACAAATAATTTAAGCTTCTTTTCTATAGGCTAAATAACTCCTCAGTGGCAAACCAAATCTGAGAAATAGCATCTAGAAAGGAAGACAAGACTTGGGTTTTTTTATTTTGTACTTTCTCTGCTACAGCAAAAACTTTCAGCAACAGACTGATCCAGAGTGGGTATTCTAGCATTATAGTAGGAAGTACACATCTAAATTTACTAATGCCTGACTAAATCAGACCTCAGGTAATGAGGACTCCTTTGCCGAAACTCAATTTCTAGGAATTACACGCAGATTAAAATAAAATAAGCTAAGGTTAGATAGCTACTCTGACATAAAAAACTAGGGCAGGGACTGAATTGATACTGTATCCTACATTGTCACTATTTCTAGTCTAGGGTAATAAACACTGCTGATCTAAATGGTAACACGATGGCGCAAAAAAATTCAGCAATGGACTCTACTTAAGAGTGCCTCACAATGGAGTGCAGTTACTTATATATACTTGATTGAAAAATAGCCACTGGTTGGGTGCAGTGGCTCATGCCTGTAATCCCAGCACTTAGGGAGGCTGAGGTGGGAGGATCACTTGAGGCCAGGAGTTTCAGACCAGCCTGGGCAACATATCAGGACCCCATCTCTATTTTTTTTAATAGGAAAAAATGTAGTCCCCTCCCCTCTCTGTCTCTCTGAGAAGACCATCCTTGTCAATGTGATTCTTAGTTTTCGGAGGGAGATGTTTGCAGTGAAGCGGGAGATAGGGCTCTCTTGGCTAGAGAACCAGATCAGCTGAATTAACCCTGGAGATGAGTGAGGTGACACATTGTAGCCAAATTGTGCTCAAACCCCGAGTTTTCCACTGAGGCAAGAAAATTGATTCTGAAATTTAGAAATATTTTCAATAAGTAGCTAGAAAATCTTATTCACTAGAATAACTTATATTAGATGATCAAGATTCTATAGACTGAAAGTCCAAACTCAGTTGCATTGGAAAGAAATAATTCACTCTAACAACTAGGAAAGCTAATGTAAATTAATGGAGGCAGACGAACTCTTTCATTGAGCTTCTAATGGACTCCATGCCAATGTTGCCCCATCCTGAAAAGAAAGTAAGCACCCTTGTAAAGCAAAGCTACTCACGGCAATAAGCTGATAGGAGTTGTTCATCATAGCAATCAGCATGTTCAGCAGCACTACCAGGGAGATGACGTTGTATGTTCCAAACATGGTAGCTCCTACAAACTCGGTGAATTCGTGTCTGGCTTTCACATTGGTGACATATAGATTTAAAAGGCCAAATACAGACCAGAAGAGTGATTGAAGAGTCTCAAAGAGCCTAAGAGAGATCAAAGATCAGGTTAGTTAATTCTTTAAGAAGAGCAAGAAAAGAGAGAGAAAATGAAAGGTGATCTGCTTAATGAAGGGGCTGCCAGATTTGTGACTGATAGATTAGTGATCTCACATATTTTGGGCTCTTCCCTAACACAGACTGACCATCCATGTCCATTTGTTTGTTTGTTTCCACTTCTATGTCTTAAGCTTTGCTTTTCTACCTGAAATACCATTCCCTCTTCTCAGTCTATGCATAGCCTAAAAATTTTCAAGGCTTATTTCAACAGCTACTTCCTCTACCAAACTTTCTCTTTTGTCTTAAGACCATGTTATTTTTTTACCATTCTAATTACACAGAGGCAATAAGTACTGTGGTTAAGAATATGGTGCTTGAGGCCAGGCGTGGTGGCTCACACCTGTAATCCCAGCACTTTGGGAGGCCGAGGTGGGCGGATCATAAGGTCAGGGAATCGCAACCATCCTGGCTAACACTGTGAAACCCCGTCTCTACTAAAAATACAAAAAATTAGCAGGGCATGGTGGAGGGCGCCTGTAGTCTCAGCTACTTGGGAGGCTGAGGCAGGAGAATGATGCTTGGGTTAGATTGCACTGGGTTAGAATCTCAGTTCTGGCATTTGCTGGCTGAGTGAACATGAGAACAAATTACCATTTCTGATACTTCTTTTGTGGCTCTCACAGGACCCAGATAGCTGTAAACTGCATGGAGGAGCTTGAGGATTCTCAAATTAACACTTTGTACAGATAATTGTCAATGATACATTAACCAACTATTATTGAGGCTTTTATTATTGAGAACTCAACTATTATCGAAAACTTATAAGCATGTTAGGTACTTTTACATACATACATCATCATTATGATCCTTGTAAAATTTTGTTGTTACTGATGAGGAAACAGAGATTCAGAGATTGAATGACTTGCCCAAGGACAACTTACTAGTAAGTTTTGAGCCAGAACTCAAATTTAGGTCTGTCTGCCCTTCCAAAAACACTATATTAATGGCTTCTCAAATTATTATTTCCTCTCTTAGTCTTCACATCCAAACATGTAACTGCAATGATATGCTTTTGGTGTCTAGGGTTTCTTTTGCTTTATATTCAGAAATCTGAATACAGCAATAAAATGCAGCCAGCTCGTGGGCGGCAGAGATTAGCCATTGCCCAAGCCTATGGAAGTCATGCAGAACATAGGAAATGTTACTTTAAGAATGGATGCATTTTTCAGTGTGCTCGAAATGTGTTGTTCTTAATGAGCACAACGTATTTTGAGAGTCTTAGGGATTTGTTCTTTGGTTCATTTTAGAGGTGAGTGAGAGGTGCTTTAAAGAGTCCCTCTGTCAGCTGGGCGCGGTGGCTCACGCCTGTAATCCCAGCACTTTGGGAGGCCGAGGCAGGCGGATCATGAAGTCAGGAGATCGAGACCATCCTGGCTAACACGGTGAAACCCCATGTCCACTAAAATATACAAAAAAATTAGCCGGGCGTGGTGGCGGGCGCCTGTAGTCCCAGCTACTCGGGAGGCTGAGGCAGGAGAATGGCGTGAACCTGGGAAGCAGAGCTTGCAGTGAATCGAGATCGTGCCACTGCACTCCAACCTGGGCCATAGAGCGAGATTCTGTCTCAAATAATAATAATAATGATAATAATAATAATAATAATAAATAAAATAAATAAACAAAAGAAAAAAAAAGAGTCCCTCTGTCTGAAAGTGGGTCTGTCCCCCGATCTTTACATAGCTGCCTTCTTATCATCAAGGTCTCAGCTCAAATGTCACTTCTTTAGAGAGGCTTTTCTTGGTTGCTCTACCTAATGTAGCTCCATCAGTTATTCTCTATCCTATTGCCTTGTTTAATTTTCTTTGTAGCACTTGAAGCTTCATAAAATTATATTAAGTGATTTTTGGTTTAAATGGTTAGTTTCTGTCCCTCTCCACTAGAATATAAGCTCTATGGAGGCAGAGACATATAGCTACCATGTAGCTGGTACATAATAGGCACTAAATGACATTTATTGAATAAGTGAATGAATACATGTAAACTATTACTATTACTGTTATCATTAGATTAAAGTAGAGAAGATTCCAATCCCATTGACAATTTTGCATTCAGTAGGCTGCACAATAACGGCTAGTTTATTTTGTTTAAGGCTGTGCTCTGCACTGACCTGACTCTCAAGGGCCCTTTTCAGGGCTGCCTGAGCAATGTGCACATGGCCCTTCTCAACTTGTTAAGTGGCTCTTCTCTGATTATCATAGATAAATTCCATGATCTTTTCAGCATCACACTGCTGGAGAGATAGCCTAAAAGGAATAAATTTGCTTTTTGTTTGGTGAAAGTAAATGCCAGCTGGTGAAGCATTTGAGAATCAATAGTAAGACGAGAGTCTGGAGTTCAGGGGCCAGGGCACAAGAACCAGACAATATGGCAAGTCAGACCTATCACAGGACCTAAATTTTCAGGGCCAGGCAATACAGGGCATCACAGAGCCAGGCAGAGGGTTGAAAAATGAGGAATACATGGGGCTCAGTAATCTGGCCCCTGCTAGGAGGGCACAGTCAAAACCTGATGATGTCTATTAGATACCAGCAATCAGGCAGGCAAGAGGCCAGCAGTAAATAGCACAAGCAGCTAGCACAGCTGCTAGGTAACAGAAGCCAGGGCAGATTGTAGCTCAGAATTTTAAAAAGCAGTTGCAGTGAGTAGGAATGCCATTCTAAGGAACCAGAGCCCCTGGAAATTGAATGACCTTGAACACAGAATGCATTCAGTAAGTGTTCGTTGATTTCCTGACAAACACGAAAGCCATAAACTAGGGCAAATATGCAATCAATATGTTGGTAGGGTCTTACTGAATTAGTTGCCTCTCCTGAATAGATGTTACATTCACCTCTAGCCCTACAACAATTAAAATTGCAATGGCTTATGCTTGAGGATAGAGTTTATTGCTAGTTGTTCGACTGACTGATACAAATGTTCCCTAAAAGTAAAAGTCTGAGCATTTAAAATCTTCCCTCAGCCAGGCATGGTGGCTCATGTCTATAATCCCAGAGCTTTGGGAGACAAAGTTGGGAGGATTACTTGAACCCATGAGTTTGAGACCAGCTTGAGCAACATAACAAAGCCCCATTATCTTAAAAAAAAATAAAAAATAAAAAGCCAGGTATGGTGGTGTGTGCCTGTAGTCTCAGTTACATGGGAGGCTGAGGTGGGAGGATTGCTTGAGCCCAGGAATTTGAGGCTGCGGTGAGCTGTGATCATGCCACTGCACTCCAGCCTGGGTGACAGGGCTAGACCCTGTCTCTCTCTACATATAAGTAAATAAATAAATAATAAACAAGCAATGCATGCATGCATAAATAAATCTGCCTTCAACTGTGCTGATATTCTAGTCAGGGAAACCTTATAGATAAAACTGTACAAGAGGGGAAAACGGGGAGGGACAGGAAAGATCATTCCTCCATTTTGGTGGTTGGTAGTGAGAATGGTCTCAACATGTTTCTCAAAATGTTACAGTGTGGTCAGGAGAAGCTGGCCCGCTTAAAAGCATGCCCAGGTAAAATGAGGGACTGGCATGTGAGGTGGAAAAGAATATTCTGGTAAGACATCGTTGGAGGTTCTGTGACTTCTAGACTCAGTTTAATACACAGGAAAGGGCCACCATTGGTGGTGGTGGGGGTGTACTACTTGGTGCTGGGTCTATAATAAAGTCATCATAGGGATGGAAAGACTTTTTGACAAACCATAGAATCTTAATAACGTAGAATATCTTTTCAATTTTAAAGAGGGATTATTTTAGAGAAAGCAACTAGTCCATTTTTATTTAGCAGAGAGTAAACAAACATATGGAACTTGCTAGCTCAAGAAGGGGCATAGACTGAAGACACAAAGATTCAAGAAAACTTGATATTAAATGCACAGAAGACAAATCCATACCAGGTGGTTAAGGGAGAACTTGCACATGTTGGGAGCCATCCACAAATAGATCACAAAGCTAAGAGGTGTACAGTGGAATAGAGATGGGAACTCAGTCCTCTGAACATTTGCCGAAAGTCTCGTCTTTGAGATGAGGAATTACTCCTTCAAAAAGTAGAAGGAGTATGGAGAGGATTTACTCCTCTGGAACTAATTCAGAGCAGCAAAGAAGAACTAGAGGGTGAACAGAGTTAAAGGCTTGTTGGGAGAAAGCAGGGACATCATCCTATATTTTCCAAGTTGTATGTTGATAGCCTAAATGGAACAAAAGCTATAATTCCAACACAGGTGACCCTTTGGTGTTATCCTTACCCATTCTACAGTTCCCTGGACCTGCTATTTCTCATTCCTCTATGCCTTTGACAAGCTCCTGTTTCTGGACAGAATACCCTCATCCTGCCCCAACCTCTAGCTTCTACTTCCTTCTTTTCTCCTTTTCTGTCTAATTCCTGTTTGACCTTTGAGGCTCAGTTGAAGCCCCACCTCCACTAGAAGCCTGCCCCAACTCCTTTCCTAACAGGCTGGGTTAGATGCTCCTCTTCTTTGCTCCCATAGCACCCAAGCCTTTATCCACAAATGCACAAATCACACTGTAGAGACAATAGAGGAGAGTGCCTAAGAGAGAACTTTAGATCCCACCGTTTATTAAATAACGTTGGGAAAGTTACATAGCCTCTTTCAATTTCAAGTTTTCCTCATCTCAACAATGATTCTTGGTAGGATAAATACTAATTGCTAACATTTATTGTGCTCTTACTATGTGCCAAGCATCGTGCTTAGTGCTTTGCATATACAGTTATCCCTCGATATCTGCAAAGGGTTGGTTCCAGGACCTCCTGCAGATACCCAAATTCATGGATGCTCAAATTCCTTATATAAAATGGCATAGTGTTTATGTATAATGTAAGCACATATCCTCCCATATACTTTTTCATTTTGATTGTTTATTTTTATTTATTTATTTATTTTTAGAGAAAAGATCTCTCTGTCGTCCAGGCTGGAGTGTGGTGGTACAACTATTGCTTGCTGCAGCTTTGAACTCCTGGGCTCAAGTGACCCTCCTGCCTCAGTCTCCTGAGTAGGTAGGACTACAGGCATGCACCACCACACCCAGCTAACTTTTTCAAAATGCAGCGGCTCACGCCTGTAATCCCAGCACTTGGGGAGGCCAAGTTGGGTGGATCACGAGGTCAGGAGATTGAGACCATCCTGGCTAACATGGTGAAACCCTGTCTCTACTAAAAGTACAAAAAATTAGCTGGGCATGGTGGCGGACACCTGTAGTCTCAGCTACTTGGGAGGCTGAGGCAGAAGAATGGTGTGAACCTGGGAGGTGGAGCTTGCAGTGAGCCGAGATCGTGCCACTGCACTGTAGCCTGGGCGACAAAGCGAGACTCCATCTCAAAAACAAAAAACAAAAAACAAAAAACAAACAACAACAGTTTTCGGAGAGACAGGTGTCTTGCTATATTGCCCACACCTGTCTTGAACTCCTAGCCTCAAGTGATCCTCCTGCTTCAGCCTCCCAAAGTGTTGGAATTACAGGCATGAACCACTATGCCTGGCCTATTCCATATACTTTATATCATCTCTAGATTATTTATGATAGCTAATACAGTGTGAATGCCATGTAAATAGTAGCTATATTATATTATTTAGAGAATAATGACAGAAAAAAGTCTGTACATATTCAGTACAGATGGAACCATTCATTTTTTAAAAAATATTTTTGATCCACAGATGGTTGAATCCATGGATGCAAAAGACATAGATATAAAGGGCTGATTATATTATATTTGGCTATATGTCTATAAAGTAGCGACTATTGTTCTTCTGTTTTTCAGATGAGATACTGAGGCACAGAGTGGTCACACAGGCAGGAAGTATCAGAGGTAGAATTTGTACCCAGCTCTTTTGACTCTGAAGCCCATACACGTAACCTCATAACTGTATCACCTAACATACTGCATGTAAAGTGCTCAGCACTTTAAAGTACTTTGCATATGGTAAACATTAATAATAGCAGCTATTCTAATTGTTTATTTGCATTCTCCATTAGACTATGAACTTCTTAAGGATAAGGATTCCATCTTCCTAGGTATCCTCATTGCCTGGTACATAGGAATTGTTGGAGAAATGTTTATTGAAGGAGTCTATAAAAGATGACAGGAGAAACACATAACCAAAGAAAGTACAAACGAGTAGCACCATCCTGTGATAATAGCATTGGGAAGGATATGGACTGGAATTAGGAGGAAAAGCCAGAGATAACCATTAAGAACCTTTATGACCTGACCAGAACAAAAAGAAGAGTGTTTGATGGGAACTACATGTGTATCGATGTTAGTAAGATAGGAAAATATTGGCTGAATGATGGGTGGAGAAATCACCACTGATTAAGTAGAAGTAGCTGCAAATGAATGGTAATAGCCTTGAAGAAGGTTGCAGTGGACTGCTAGGTCACGGCTCTGTCCTATTTAGTTTTTCATGTATTCATGATTATTGCAGCTGTATACAACAAATCTTATGTACGTTTACAAAACCAGACTTACACCTGTATCCCTAGGTAAAAGTACAGACTGGAGCTTGCATGCCTGGATTGAAATCCTGTCTTTGCTACTTACCATTTATGCAATTCGGGACAGCCTGATTAACTGCATTGTACTCTGGTTTCCCTATCTGTAAGAACAACACTGTCTACCTGATAGCATGGTAGTGAGGATTACATGAGTTAATTCATGAAAAGCTGGTTTGTAATAGTGCCTGTTCCTAGCACTCAGTAAATATTGATTATTTTCATTATTATTATTAACTCTTCCACATTGTTATTTTACATTCCTTTGTCTTTATAGATTATTCATTTGAATATCTAATTGTACATAGTTGCAATCATAGTTTATACAATCTCTAGTGTTTGCTTGCTTGTTCTTGAGACAGAGTCTCCATGCGATGCCCAGGCTGGAGTACAATAGCGCGATCTCAGCTCACTGCAGTCTCCGCCTCCCAGATTCAAGTGATTCTCCTGCCCTAGCCTCCTGAGTAGCTGGGATTACAGGCTCATGCCACCATGCCCAGCTAATTTTTGTATTTTTAGTAGAGACAGGATTTTGCCATGTTGGCCACGCTGCTCTCAAACTCCTTACCTGAGGTGATCCACTCGCCTCAGCCTCCCAAGGTGCTGAGATTACAGGTGTGAGCCACCCTCTCGGCCTGGGATCCATCTATTGATCTATCGCTCTATCTATCTAACATCTATCTATGTGTGTGTGTGTGTGTGTGTGTGTGTGTGCGTATGTATATAAAATTTTTTTTTAGATGGAGTCTTACTCTGTTGCCCAGGCTGGAGTGCAATGGGGCCATCTTGGCTCACTGTGTGCAGTCTCTGCCTCCCGGGTTCAAGCAATTCTCCTCTCCCAGTCTCCCAAGTAGCTGGGATTACAGGTGCCCACCACCACACCTGGCTGAGTTTTGTATTTTTAGTAGAGACGGAGTTTCCTCATGTTGGCCAGGCTGGTCTCAAACTCCTGACCTCAAGTGATCTGCCCAGTTCGGCCTCCCAAAGTGCTGGGATTACAGGCGTGAACCACAGGGCCCAGCCCAATCTCTGTGATTTTTAAAAAATTACACATTTTGGGTTTAGACACTTTTTAATGTATATACAGAGTCTTCATGTGTATCATTTTAATAGCTGCCCAATATTCCACCCAGCGAATACCAAGCCTGCCTGACAGTTTTTTCAATGCTTTGGATGGAAATCGATGGCATGCTTCTTAGATCTTCAGATGACACAAGACTAGAGGGAAAGCTGATAAACTGGATGACAGGATAAAGACTCAGAAAGACTTCAACACCTCGGAGCAAGGGGCTAGAACTAATGAGATGAAATACGTAGGGATCAACGTGGAGATTTGCCCTTGGGCCAAGTGCCTAAGTACAGGATGAGAGAGGTAGGAGAAAGGCCAAGGGTTTTTGCTGAGAGTAAGCTCAAAGTGGATCAGCAGAGTGACACGACTGGCCAGATACTTCAGTCATCCTGGGGAGCAGGGTGGACAGAAGCAGAAGTAGATTATCTATAATTAAAGTCAAGATTACTCTTAGGCCCATGTATGTTGTTGCAAATGGCTTGCACATGTGTGGAAGTTTCTTTCTAAATACCCGTGAAAACTGGTGAAATCTGAATAAGGCCACTGGTTTTATCAGTGTTGATTTCCTGGTTGTGATAATGTACTACAGCTATGCAAGATGTTACGCCTGGGAAAAATCGGTGAAGGATTTATAGATTTCTCTATTATTTCTTACAATTACAATGTAACTAAAATTATCTCCAAATAAAAAGCTTAAAAAGAGGATTGCTTTTGGACGTCGTCTTTGTCTTTTCACTCAATTGTTCAGTAGCCATGTTGAGCACTGTTATGTCTTAGGCCCCTCTATGGCAGATGCAAAGTTTACTAAGATGGGAGCCTCCGTCTGGTGGGAGAGAGAGGCACAAATGTCTGAAATACAACAGTTTATGTAACATAATGGAGATGTGTTTAGAATGCCATGGGAAACATATATTCTAGAAGAAGCCTGCAGCTGAGAGTGGGGTTAGAGTGGGTAAGAAAGGCTTTAGAGCAGGTAGTCCTTTGGCATCAACTGAGAAGATGAGTATGAGTTTGCCAGGCTGGCTAGGTGAGGATGGGTATTCCATTCAGAGGGAATGGCATGTGATGTACAAAGGTCTGAAGGGTTAAGACACTTTCCTGTAGTTGGAGAACAGCAAAATGTTGACAAAGGAAGAGAGCGATAAAAGACTGGAGAGGCAAGAGTCAGATTACCACGGCCCTGTGTGTTATGGTAAAGAGGCAGGATTTTATGGAGAAGATTCAGATATTCTGGCAGGCATGAAGCCAATGGGGGCCAGGATGCAACGGGTATTTAGAAAGAAACTTCCGCATAGTAGGTGGGAGATTGTTTGGAGAGAAGACCAGACTGGAGGCAGAGAGACCAGTCAAGAGTCTGTTGCCACAGTCCTTGGGAGAAATGATTTAGGCCTGAACCAGGATGGTTGGATGAGTGTGTGTGTGTGTGGGGAAGGGGGGGGGGGGGGTGTTTGTGTGTGTGTGTGAAAGAGAAAGAGGTATTCAAGAGATATTTCAGAAGTAGAACTGATTGGGCTGAGTGACATACTTGATGATGTGTTTCATGAGGGAAGGTTTAAGAGTCCCAGATGACTCCTAGGAGTCTGGTTAGTGTCATTTAATGAGATGAGGAATTAAAGGGGATATAGGTTGGAAGTGAAGATACGGAGATAAGGGATAAGGAATTTAGTTGTGGACATCCTGTATTTGAAGGGCCTGTGAAACAGCCAGGTGTATTCAGGAGGTGAGGGCTGGAACAAGTTAGCTTCTTTTTCTCTCCCAAGTCCTGTGCCTTCAGAATGATAATGATAATGTCTTTCTAATTATTTCTCTTGACAGCAGATGAAGGCCACGTATTCCCAGTACACAATACCAAACTCAAACCCCCAGCTGTACTGTCATGTGGTTGTCAGCAAGGACAGTGAGTTTCCCTTAAATTGTATGCCTAAGGAGAAAAGATTTTTTTTTCTTTTTCCTTCCTTCCTTCCTTCCTTCCTTCCTTCCTTCCTTCCTTCCTTCCTTCCTTCCTTCCTTCCTTCCTTCCTTCCTCTTTATTTTTTTTCCCACAGTTTGGTTTTATTTTGCAGTACAGAAATCATTTGGAGCCATTTTGAGACAGAAGTAGAGGCTCTGTCATGTCAATACAGCATTGCAGCTTGGTCCACTGAAGAAGCCACGCCTTAGATAGAAAAGATGCTCTACGCTTTACCCGCTTTATGTTTGCTTCCTCTCCCCTTTTCCCTCATCAACTTTATTAGGTTAAAACACCACATGCAGGCTTTCTCCAAATGACTCCCTATGTCTAGAGTTTGGTTAGAATTTTATGCCCACATAAACTAAACTTGTGGCTATGCTATTTGGGCCCTGCCATAACATTTGACATAATACAAAATATAAAGTCATAGGGAAAACTTCTGGATGCCATCCCAAACCGTGAAATATTCAATTTAGAATCTCCTGAACCTCAAGAGGACAGATGGCACACAACCTGTATGGATCCAGTTCTTGAGGAGCAGAAGCACACAGCTACACTGATTAAAAGATACAAATACTGTCTCAAGTTGTCTGTATTGGTATCCCAATGTTTGTTTAAAACTGATCCTTCACTAGAAAAAAAAAAAAAAGCCAGTTTGGTTAAATTGAACAGAATGTGGTAACTGCCAATTCTGAATAGCCACTCTTTTTTTTTTGTTTGTTTGAGATGGAGTTTTGCTCTTGTTGCCCAGGCTGGAGTGCAATGGCGGGATCTCAGCTCACTGCAACCTCTGCCTCCTGGGTTCAAGCGATTCTCCTGCCTCAGCCTCCCGAGGAGCTGGGATTACAGGCATGCGCCACCACGCCTGGCTAATTTTGTATTTTTGGTAGAAACAGAGTTTCTCCATGTTGGCCAGGCTGGTCTTGAACTCCCGACCTCAGGTGATCTTCCTGCCTCGGCCTCTCAAAGTGCTGGGATTATAGGTTTGAGTCACCGCACCTGGCCTGTTTTTTTCTTTTTTTTTATGTAGAAGAAAAGCAATGGCATCTCTGGAGAATCAGAAGGAAAAGGATGACAATAAGCAGGTACCAAACTTTCCACTAGGTACATAAACAAACTACCCCCTTCTCTAAAAGCAGAATCTTTCTGACTCCCTGGCTGAGTAACATGTATTTTAACAGGTATGATAAATGCCTGAGGCTGGGTGCAGTGGCTCAGACCTGTAATCCCAGCACTTTGGGAGGCTGAGACGAGTGGATCACCTGAGGTCAGGAGTTCGAGACCAGCCTGGGCAACATGGCAAAACCCCATCTCTACTAAAAATATAAAGATTAGCCAGGCATGGTGACGGGCAACTGTAATCCTAGCTACTCAGGAGACTGAGGCACAAGAATTGCTTGAACCTGGGAGAGAGATGTTGCAGTGAGCTAGGATCATGCCACTGTACTCCAGCCTGGGTGACAGAGGAAGACTCAGCCTCAATGAATGAATGAATGAATGAATGAATGAATGAATGAATGCCTGAGTTGAAGCATTTAAAAGAAAACAGCCTTTTACGGAGGAAAAATATCAACTGATAGAGGGAAAGTTGAGGTAACATTACTGCTGATTTGGCCCCTCCATAACAATGCTTCTTCATATCTGACACCCCAAGATATAATTTTGTATATGACAGGTGCCCATTCTTTTCAATCGTCCCTGCTAGGCAAGTGATAGGAGCAAAATGTCAGTTGGCAACAGGGGTGTTAATAATCACTACAAACTTGCAAGGAGGCATTTCATAAATTTCCTCAGCGGAGTACACATGAGAGCATAATTGGCAGGGACCTGACCTCCTGAAAGGCACCTCTCATTCATGTATTTAATTCTGTTGAACACTTTGATGGGAAGAAATGCAGTCTCCTGGTGTTCAAGCCACTACACAATTGCTCTCTATGTTGAAAACAGGTTGCTGTGAGTTCTGTCTCTAGAGTAATGCAGGAGAGGAAGTCATTCCTAGTCAAGAGGCACTAGGAAGCTGATAAGCTGATGTTATACACTCCAGGCTGGCTTAACCAAAGTAGCACTATCTCTCTGTCAACCCATTTTGGACCCCTTCTCCTTGCACATGAATCTGGTTTCCCACCCAAGATTTAGCCCTGAGTTTCGGGAAAAGAGACAAGGAGCATGGCCTAGTGCAGGAAGTTTAATCATAGATTCCATTCTACTGTCTATTAACATGCCACTGAGCTGTGGTTTGTGTGAATCCATTTTAGGAAATGCTGCTAGAGACAAATAACAAGAATCAGCTAGATAGCACTGTTTTTTGCTGTTGTTGTTGTTGTTGTTTTCTCTATCAATGCAACAGTCCTTTTTTTCTCTGGCCTTTGTTGTGGAGCACATTTCCAGGATGTCCAAGTCCACTGAACTGTGTTGGTTTATGGAGTTGTAAGGAAAAAAATTGTATCTTAGTTTTATGACTAAGAATCTTGTATGACCTTGGGGTCGTTGCTATGAATACCAGTGATGAGTTGCACTCTCCAGAAGTAGGGGTGGAGATGGACAAGGTGTAGGACACTGAGTTCAGGGTCAGCCCAGGACAGCTCCTAACAGCCTGACATGTACTTGTTTGTTTTCTCTTGTCTATTTCCTTTAGCATTGATTTATCAGAAAATGAAAGCCATTCTGAAGGCTTGAAGGTCCCCCGAAAAGTAGGTCTTGACAGGACTAAGCAAAAGCACAGGAGTTCCATGTGTTCAGAGGCAGTGGACTTGTGCACAGAATCATGAGTTATCTCTTGTGTCCTGGGACATTTCCAATTAGTGCTGGGTGCCACTTGGCCCACCTGAAACCTTAAATTAATGTAGCAGGAGAGTGGATTCTAGTCCTACCTTCAGCCTGTCCCCTCTCGAGATTACACCTATGAATGGGGGTGCATTAAGATATGTTTGCATTCTTCCTTGATTCACAATAGTTAAGTTAGCTTTGGTAGCCACTCGTTCAGAGGAATAGCTTTGCTGTTTCATTACCTTGGTGCCACATTTTGAGTGAGGAATTATCTATCTCACCCCAATTAATTCTTTTAAAAATATGTAATGCTACCAAAGTAGTTCAGAACCAACTCTTTAGATGACTTCCTGGAATCCCATGTGTGTGCTTGTTTCTTTCCTACCTCGCCTAACTTCACTTCATCTCCTAGTACCCTGTAGCGAGAGAAGAACGTTCCTCCACCTCTGACCCTTTGGGTGGATCCACAGTTAGCACTGCCTTCACAGTCAAGTGACAGTGATGAAGCTGTAGGCTGAAAACAGGACAAAAATGGAAAAGGCGGAAAAATGGCAAAAAAAAAAAAAAAAAAAAAAAAGGAAAGAAAGAAAAGGAAAGGGGATTGTCTTACGTGGAGAAGGCATTGTTCTGTTTCTCACATCGGATCCCCTTGCAGTTGTTAGGCTCATCGATAGCTCTGGTTTCATAATAGAAGTAAAGCTGGTTCAGTCCATTGGCAAAAGCTAGTAGTACCAGGCAGTAGATAAAGAGGAATTTGAGGATATCAAGCAGCATGCGTCCCAAAGAGATCTGCAGAGGTCCTAAGTGGGAGTTGGCTGTGAACAGGGATATGAGACGCAACGAACTTAAAATGTTGGAAATCGCGAAGAGTGCTTCTGCAATCAGAGTCGGGTGCCACATTTCCCATTCCTCCCTTGGACGAGAACCATTATACTGAAAGAAATAACAAGTGTACAAGATGAGAGGTACAGTGAGCATTGATAAAACTTTCCCTTTTTTCCTTCCTTCCATACCCAAACAAAGCCACCAAAATATGCATCAAGCTTTCATTATGCAACAGGCCCCATGCATGACACTATTTGTCTTTCTTGCCCCACTCAATGAATATGTGCTGCTAACAGCTCTCTTCCTCCCACTCCCATCCACATATATACCTAGGGTGTACACATAGAAGAATAAATTTTAGATCAATCATCTGGAGCAACCTCCTGTGGTTTATCAATAGACATTTTCTAACTGTGGGTTTACCAGATTATTGGGGAGTGTCACTGAAACAGAGGCACTAGTATGCCCAAGGTAGTGGGGAAAAATCACCCTGCTTCCTAAAGATTTCAAATCAAATGGACTTCCTCAAGCCCTCATTGCGCTCTGAGCACCATGGACAACCTGCTGTTACTGAAAGACAAGGGGTAGACGCAGCCTTCTCGGTATGCAGTGTTCATTCTCACACCCTTGCTGACTGCAGTTTGGGGCTGATGGAGGATCCTTAGGGAGCCATTCACTGGAGCTTTCTGCTGAATTTTTAGCAGGCTGTAACGTATTCTACACTACTGCAAATGGCATGTCAACCTTTCAGGTAATGAATTTAGTACTGCCCCACACAGTGGTGTATGGATGTATTTTACAGTTCATTTGACAACCCTGTAAGTTAGAATGTTCCTTCAGCACACATGAAGAACCAGGGGCTTGAAGGAGGGGAAGAACCATTATTTATTGGGTTGGTTACCCATTCCAGGTTTCCGGATCCCAGCACATTAGGAGTAGCCTTGTAGAAAGATGACTTCATCGTGAGATCTGAGCTCCAATTTGGGCACTGTCACTTAAAACTGCCTGTATCTTTTAATTTCACCATAAAATGAGGATAATGCCTCCTACCCACTGCACATGTTTGTGATTCTGTATCCATATGCAAAAGTCTGTGTACTCCATAAGTGGAGATGTTATGGAAATACAAGGAATTACTTATTACCTTCCCAAGACAGAAGTAGATCTTGCCTGGAATTTAATTTGAAGCATATTGCCTTGAGCTCACATTTAAATATCACAATTTCTCAGGACTAAATGTAAACAACTTTCCTGAGAAAATGTTGCACTGGGGGCCAAATTATATTGTTAGCATTTCTAAAATGTGCTTCAGTTCCAACAACTGAGGAAACTGGTGCGGTTAAAATCACTTGTGTGTATCCAATATTCTTCACTGTCAGAGGAGCTTGGAGAAACCATGCCACATTTGTACTTCTGCTTCAGATAAGACTGTAGGTGGCCAATCAGTTTTATGTACTCTTCACCAAATCTTATATTTCTACATTTTTCCTCCCCCAACAAACATGCACTGCATTACTGTGAGGGGTAGGAATGGTTATGCCTGTTTTACAAATGGAAGAAATCCAGATAAGCAGAGTGACTTGCTAAAGATCACACAGCAAGTCAGTGGCAGAGCCAGCAAGAAGTAATCCACAGGTCTCCAGACACTCAGTCTAGTACTATTTCTATTAAATGTTACTTATATGATAGTTGACATCACAGCACAGATGATAGATTAGCTTTTAAAGGTTTAAGGTATATGTGAAAGATAATCTCTTTGCTGATAACAAAACAGACCTATGTTTTAAAACTAGAAATCACCAACTGGAACATGTATAGCTCATAATTTGGGGTTTTCTCTCTCCTCATTTGGAACTGTAACCTCAGGGATGTCTGCTGCGCATGGGCTGGTGAATCTGAATTTGTGGAACACTCAGAAGTGTAAAACATGATTCTCGTGGCAAATTTATACTTTGAACATAGACACTTTGCACCTTTGGAGAAAGATATAGCATGTATGTGCAGGGAATAAACATGGAACTCATCTGGCATAGAGGTTGGCAAACTTTTTCTGTCAAGAACCAGATAGTATATATTTTTGGCTCTGTGGGCTCTATGGTTCCCATCACAACTACTCAATGCTTCCTTTGTAATCCTAAAGCAGCCCTAGACAATATGCAACCACATGGACACGGCAGAAGGCCAGGTTTGGCCCACAGACCATAGTTTGTTGACCCCTGATCTAACATGGTGGTTTTAAACTGTGTTCCTTAGAGCCTGGGGGTTTAATGGAGGCATCTCATAGCTACTGTGGAAGCCAAAGTGGAGGCTTAGAAGACTCATTCCTCAAGCCAAACTCAGTCCTTTGGGCTTTTTTATATATTGGATTACTGCGTGAGTTTTTGCTTAAAGATGTGCTAACATGAAGAAAAAAATTTAAAAGGTTGAGCACCATTGATCTAATTTAATCTACTGCTTATTTATCAGAGGCAGAATCTACAGCTCAGAAACGTAGAGGGATTGTCTATGGTAATCCTGCTCATGTGTATGAGATTGGGAATTAAATTCAGATCTCCTGACTCTTGAGTTAGTAATACTTGGAGGCAAGTGATTTTTCTTACATCCTTTGAAATGGAATGCAGTTAGAAAATTGGCCTCCTTGCCTTTCAAAGGATGTAAATTGCATTTCATAAACCCTAAAGCAAAATATGAAGAGGAACAGCTCAATGTGGGGGCTCAATAGTAATAAGAATTTGAGGGGGGTGTTATTATGTCTTTAGCTAAGCACTGACTGAAAAAAAGGCCATAACTCAGTGGGTAGCATAGTCCAGATTTACTTGGCACACATGGAAACGAGGCAGTGGTGGAATAGATCTAGGTGGTACTATCCTAGAAAAGCAAAGAATGGTTATTCTCCATTTGTAGAATCATCTGGGGGCAACAAGGGTCAATCTTATGTATATTTGCTCCTTTTGAGTACTTCGATGTGTGCTTTTTGGTTCTTGCTTTAGATCATGTGAAGTGGAATAGATATTGTTGACTAATTTTGCACTCTAATAAAATAAAGGATCTTTAAAACCAGCTCATTCCTTGGTGCTTCTGTACTGCTTCAGTACAATGGTGACTGAAAAAGGTTCAAGAAGCCTATGGAGCAGTTCTTATGGCTTTGCCTCATAGAAGTTGGCTCAGCCTGCTTGGGGAAGGTCATCCAGCCTGGACTTCTGTGGATGGGTAGATCTGATTATCCCCATTTATAAATTCTCATTGCAAATCCAAATTTTGCATGTGGCCTGTCTTGCTTTGTAAATTCTTTTTTGGGAAGGACTCCAACTTCTTGGCAAAGGTCTCCTTTGAATAAAGTGTTTGCCAGTTAAGGGGCATTTACCCAGCTTAATAGAGCAGATTTATCCTTATATTTTGTGATGGAGAAGTATCTAACTCTTTGGAAGCCTCTCCAGTAAAGTCGGACAGGTCATGTGATTAGCTAATGTTGAGAATCTACAGATACATTTTTCATATCCCCAAATGTTAATCCTTTTCTTTATCATTTATTCTAAGCTTTCCTGTTTAAACAAAACCCACCAATTTCTAGATTGATAATTTATGGTCCCTCCAGTGTATAAATACCATTTCCAAAGGAAGAACTTTTCCCTTTACTTAACAGTGTTACTTAGTCAGCAGAGTGCCAGAATGACATGGATTTCACCCAGGCACATTAACCAGGGATTCAAACATTTTCCTCACCAGCTTTTTCTCTTAAGGAAGTTGTAAGTATGTGTTAAACGATCACCACATGTATAGGGCCTACTCTTGGGCTCCTTTCAAAAATGTTTCATGACTGCATTCAATATGCATGCTCTACATAACTCCCAAGGTCTTAAAATTTATGCAATATGCATATTAGGGATACAAAAATAAACTAAGTTGTTGGAGATTTGGGGGACAGCCATATTTCCATTCTAAAAGTCCTTAATGTGGAATTTAGAGCCAAAAAGCATGACTGACTATACAATCTTGGAGACTGAATTGTCAGCATGATGGAGAAGTTTAACTCAGGCTACAAGGAGGACAACAATCCCACTATTTAATAAGCACCAGACCTGAACACAGAGCCTGTGATTACCCAAAGTAAGACATCAGACATAAAGTTTTTTTCAGGATAATTCGAGCTGAATATTGTGAGGGAAAAGCATTAAGGTGGTGTGTGTGTTTATGTGTGTGTGTGTGTGTGTGTGTGTGTATGTATATACATCTGAATTGGTAGAGAAGCACAGGTTGGGTGATACTAAAAATGCTGGATTTACAACTGCTTGAGTGGTTATCCTGGTGGTGGAAGTGATGAGCAAGGAAGAAGCTATTAAAAGTCTATGCCACCTGTAGTCAAGTGTCTGGGATTCCGCTACTTGTCATTATATGAAGTGCAGTTGAGAGAAATGGGAATGTTTAGCTTTGAGAAGAGACAACTCAGAGGGTTAGGGAGAGATGATGTCATATCAGAAGCATTGTTAGGAAGAAACAGTCTTGTTTTGTATGACCCCACAGGGAGGAAGAATTACTAATGATTATGTCACAGAGAGAATAATATTAGACATATATAAAGTAGCCCTTTTGAATGGGTTGACAAGGATTAAGAGAAGCTTTTGAAGATAGTGAATTCAGTGAATTTTCTGCCCCAGCTCCATGCAAGCATCATTGGGCCATTATGTTGGCAAGGACATCGTAGAGAGCATTTAAACACTGAAAGCTGAAGACCCTTTTACCCTGAAAGCCTCAGAAGCTAATGATTCATTTGCAAATTGTTCCATTTTCCACTTTCTTTGCTTAGGTGGACACTGCTTACAAACCACTGAAAGAATGTCTGTTTATATGGTAATTTCCCACATGGATTGAGCCATCATCATCATCACTTTTTCTCAAAACTCTTTATGCTCTCAGTGCAAAAGCTTAATGTAACCAAAATCGCTGTGTAGGAAAAATAGCGGACATTCCAATTTACCTTGACATAGGCCACAATCTTCAAGGAAATAGTTGCCAGGTAGAGGGAGTTCATTGCAAAATCCATCAGGTTCCACCAGTCATGGATGTATTCAGTAAATCCACCATCCCACATTTCCTTAATCTCACCCCAAATGAAACCTGAATAATGGAGGCAAACAGTTTATTTCTACATAGGGTCAGCCCTGGTCATCATAGAAGGATCCCCCCCTCCAAGTGAATAAGGATGGAATTAAGGAATGAACTAGGGTCTCGGTGGAGTGAAGTCTTGAGAGACAATAATCACTTACTTTCCTACTCCACCTCCCAGTTTTGAACTTGCCAAACTTGGTAGGCTTTTCCTGAGAATGCCCATATGTTATACTTTTCTGGGTACTACTCTTAGCATTTTTACTATAGTTACTGAAATGCTGCTGCAATTTTGGGTGCCTGTTTCTACTTTCTTTCCATTTTGGAATGGGAGTAATTTCATCAATAAATTAATTAGATCAGTATTATCCCATAGTCCTTACTTTCCACTAGGTTCAGGAAAGAAAACTTCTCAATGTGTTTTGAGGTGAGCAAGCTGATCATGGATCAAATTACCAGATGTTGGGGCTAAAGCTAGGCAATGGGGCCCAAAATAATTTATAGCTCATTTTTTTTCCCTTTTTTCTTTCATCATGTAGAAGTGTTGTAAAATTTTACCTGATGACATGGATGTTTCTTCAGCCTTGAAATAAAGAAAATAGTAAAAGGTGTGGTTGTGGTCTAGGGCAGCACTTTCTCAGGCTTTAAAGTACATGTGAATTATCTGAAGATCATGTTAAAATTCAGATCCCAGGTGGCACCTGAGGTTCTGTGTGTCAAATAATCTCCCAGGTGGTACTGATATTGCTGGTTTGGGGACCACAGTTTGCGTAGCAAGGACTTAGAAGATGGCCGTGTGCTGGAGACTCCAGTGCAATCTAATTATGCCTGGAGACTGCTGGTAGGGCTGCTTTTACCATGATGTGTGTGAATTCCCCCTTGGTTGTGAAATCAGTGTCCAAATAGAATGTAGACCTTGAACAAGAACTGAGTCATGTGGAGTAGCTATGAGAAATTAGCAGATTCATGTGTCCCTTGGTTATGGGAAAAGGTGCTTTGAATAGACTGATCAGCACTTGCTCTGCCTACCTTACTTGAGGCCTGTCCTGACTGATACTTGGCTTTGTCTCTAGAATAACTGACAGACAGCTTCTCTGTCCTTGAAGATATTAGATTAGCAAAAGCAAGCCCTAGGTGTACTGCCAATGTCACCATGGACCAGGCAATATTGAATGACCAGGGTCTGGGACAGAAGGAACTACATTTCTGAGACTCCTAAGAAAGGACTACCACACTGCATGGGGGTGGGCTGGGGGTACCCTAGCTCAGAGCTAGTCTGACTGCCTGTTCTAGTAGTTTATTTAAACAGGACTATCAGGCAATCTGGCCATAGCTCCTGGTCCCTTTGACTCACCTAGAACCCAAGGCAATATCATCCATTCCACGACAGTTGGGGGAGGCCCCTGTACATGAAGGTCTGTCCTGACAATGTGCTGAGAAGCCAGGAGAAGCATAAAGAGGAAGGTCAAATAGGATGCTGTGTGGCAGATAAACTTGATAAAGGGTTTCTTGATGAACAGCCCAAGGTTGCTCCTGGGTGAGATCAGGTAGGCTATAGACAGCATGGGAAACAGGAACCCAATGGTCATGCAGGTTAGAAGCTTGACTACCCAGTGTTTCCGCCGCCATCCAGGGAAGCCGTCATACCACAGGGTGGCAAGCAACTGTTGGCAGTTGGGCTGAGCAACAAACTGGGAAAAGAAGAAAACAAGTTAGGCATCTGGAAAGTCCAGGAGAAAGTCTACCATCATAATACCTCTCCTAGTTTACAGTCAGTTCTGGCAACGGGTTGTATGGCCAATCCCCAGAAGAGGCCTGTTTTCTAGGTTCCTGTGAATGCATCTAACCCCAGAGATGGCTCTACATGTCAAAATATGAAACTAGATTTTCCTTAGTGTTCATTATTTTTTAATATATTAAAACAAAATCACTCTGTCTGGTTCATGCTTTGGCATGCCTTCCTATTGTCCCTCCCACCCTGTCAGAGTTGTGTTTCCTCAAACCTGGTTTTATATCAGAATCATCCAGGGAATATTAAAAAATCTAAATCCCCAGGTCCTTCCACAGACTGACTAAATGAGACTCTGGGGTGGGGATGGAGGAGGTAGTAGAGCCTGGGTAGCTGTTTTACAAACTCTCCTGGGAACTTATATGCCTTTTAGCAGAGAACCATGGAGATATTTCATTTCAAATTGATTCACATCTGCTCACTCCCTTAGTCTACGTGAGGTCATCATCAATGTGCACTCTGTTTGGGCAAACATAAACTGGCAGGGAATAAGCCCATGCCTGTAGCTAGGGTTTGAAATGAAACTGAGTTCCCTTTTATATTTTGTTTTTATTATTCTTGATTTTGTTTTGAGCACCTCTTGGTTAGCTTGTAATGAATCAGGTTGCTACTGTGCCATCTATTTAACACCGTCTCTAGTCTAGACATGCAAAAGAGGAAAAAATATTGGGGGGCTGGCATTACGCTATTGCATACTAACCCAGCTGGGATTTTACTCAAAGGCAATCTACAAAGTGTCAGTGATTAATAATTAAGGAATCATCAGCATTGCAAATCATTATCCAGCTGCTACTTCCTGGTGAGTGACTCAACCGGGAGCTCAGCTGTCAACTACGATTTTAAATACTGCCTACATTTGACAACCCCAGCTTCCCATGGGACAGGTTAAACAGAGCTGCACCATTTAGCTTACTAGTACAAAGGAACCATTCTTCTTCTCCTTGAGCACATAGTTGGACTACATTACCCAGGCTCCCTTGCAGTGAGGTGTGGCCACATGACTAATTTCTCACTGTGGGAAATGCTGTGTGGCACTATTTGGCCTGGCCTATAGAAGTTCCCATGTGTGCTCCTCCATGTTCTTTTCCTATTCTGACTGACTGGGATGTGATAACCTGGCGTGATCTAGGGGCTTCTGTCAGCCCCCGTCCCTCAATAACCATGTTAGCAGAACTAGCCTGCTGAACAAGAATACCTGTTTTGGACTGTTACATCACAGAGAAAGTTCTGTTGTGTTAGAGCCATTATATATTTTGGGGTTTAGCCTGTCCTAAAGAAGATTACCAAAAATAAACTCTAAAATGTTTTCATCCTGTGGTCTCATTTCCTCCAAACCTATTCATGAACTCCATTATGTCCTCACACTTCCTTTCCACACATTCATACACAAAAAGACAAAATACTGTAGTCCCTTTCTACCTTTTTTTTTTTTTTTTGGCCATAGTAGCCTATGCCAAAGGCTGGGATGATGAAGTCCAAGAAAATACAGAAAAGTCAAACAGTAAAGCAAGACCTTTGCAGTAGAAGAACTGCTGGGAGCTCACATTCTACTGAGGGAAACAGAAGCACAAAAGGAGAGTTACACAATTGTATAGTAAGGGCACCGAAAACGATATGACCATGGCATAACGGGAGCACAAAGGAGGGACAAATCTGGATAGATTAGCGAAGGCTTCCTGGAGTAGGTGATACCTGCCTGGAGCATTAAAAGATGTGCAACAGTTGCCTAGGTGTGGGAGAGGAGAAGAAAAGAGAGTAAACAGCCAGAGCAGAGACGATCACATGACTAAGGCATAGAGGTGAAAAAGAGCCTGTCTTGTGTGTGTGGGGCTACAGTAGTCGGGGTGGCTGCAGCTTAAATTGCAAGGCTGTGAATGGCAAGAGACCAGGCTGGAGAGGTAAACAGGGGTTAGAGAAGATCAAGACGATGGTCTTTGGCCATTAAAAATAGTATGGACTCAGCTGGGCACGGTGGCTCATGCCTGTAGTCCTGGCGCTTTGAGAGGCCGAGGCGGGGAGATCCCTTGAGGCCAGGAATTCAAGACCAGTCTTGCCAACATGGTGAAACCCCGTCTCTACCAAAAATACAAAAATTGCTGGGCGTGTTGGCGTGCACCTGTAATCCCAGCTACTCAGGTGGCTGAGGCAAGAGAATCGCTTGAACCCAGGGGGCAGAGGCTGCAGTGAGCAGAGATAGTGCCACTGTACTCCAGCCTGGGCAAAAGAGTGAGACCCTGTCTCAAATAATAATCATCATAATCATAATCATAATAATCATAATAATGGCCAAGGAGGGCAGATCACTTGAGGTCAGGAGTTTGAGGCTAGCCTGGCCAACATGATGAAATCCCGTTTCTACTAAAAATATAAAAATTAGCTGGGCGTGGTGGTGTGTGCCTGTAATCCCAGCTACTCGGGAGGGTGGGGCAGGAGAATCACTTGAACCCAGAAGGTGGAGGTTGCAGTGAGCCGAGGTTGCGCCACCGCACACTGCACTCTAGGCTGGGCAACAGAGCAAGACTCCATCTCCAAAAATAAATAAATAAATAAATAAATAAATAAATAAATAAATAACCGTAGTATGGACTATTTTCAGAGCAATGAGAAGCCATAAGTAGTGTGTGTGAGTGTGTGTGTGTAGAGTAGTATAATAAAGCAGTTACAACTGGCTCTGTTGTTTACTAACAGTGTAACTGAAAAAGTTCTACTCTGTTTTAATGTCTTCCTCTAAAGAATGGAGATAATAGTATCTACCTTATAGGGTTGGTGTGAGGATTAAGATCAGTTACTACATACAGAATGCTTAGAACTATGCCTGGCACACAGTAAAGGCTCATTAAATCTTAGCTACATATATTATTATGCATGTAAGAAAATTAGATTTAGATGTTGAAAAGATCCTTCTGGTTACTGGGTGGAGGATGGATTAGAAGCAGAGGGCGGTCAAAACTAGAGGCAGAAACATTAGTTAGAAAACTGTTGCCAATCTTGAACAAAATGATGGTGACTTAGACTGAGGAAATGGTAGTGGAAATGGAGAGACGTGGTCAGATTTGAAACCCAGTGAGGAGGTAGAATTGGCAGGATGTGCTGATGGATGGAGAATGGAGTAATGGATGGGGTGCAGGAGGTAAAGGGGAGGGAGGCTTCTCATTCAGGTGAATTGGTGATGGTAGTGCCATTAACTGAGAGAGGGAACACTGAAGATGAAACAGGTTTATGGAAGTGCATGCCTTTTTAAACCTGTCAAACTAGATTTGTCTATGAGACATCTAAATGGAGATACCCAGACTGACATCAAATACTGATGTTATTTGGCAGGGATTGGCAAATTTTTCTGTAAAGGGCCACATAGTGCTTTAGGCTTTGCAGGCCACACTGTCACTGTTGCAGCTACCTAACTCAGCTGTTGCAGTGCAAACTCAGCCATAGACAATATGTACATGCATGGGCTTAACCGTGTGCCAATAAAACTTTATTCACACAAACAGGCAGCAAATTGTAGTTTGCCAATCTTTGTCCTATGCTACTGCATCAGCCTGAACCAAACAGACATTTAGAGCTCTTCAGTAATGGTCTTGATGACCTCATGTGACTTCCCCTTATGTATTCCCAAGAACTTCAACCCCAGAAATCACTTTCTGCTAAGGAACAAATGCAGAAGTGAAGCTTCTTTTAATAGTGGATATACCATCCAACCTTTATCTTCAATGCCTCTGCTCTGATTTTCAATTTGGCTCAAGCTGGGCAATTTTAAAGTTGGACAGGTTTTTATCTTCTATTTTTATATCTGACAGAAGTAGTGTAGGGTGGTGTGGATTCTGGCAGAACAAACTGCAATTAGAATATGATAAAGGAAATTTTTATTAAGCCACCATGTAGTATCTAATCTAAACACAGTTGTGAGCTTTGAAAGCACAATCCTGATTCTGCTTGCATACTGCAGTTCGCATTTGACAGGTTATTTAATCAATCTCTAGTCAATTCTAAGAACGCCTCAGAAAGAAGAATTACAAGAAAAACTGCAGAGTGTGTACCCACTAGATGCCTCACTGCACAAAAAGCCAAACTGTCCAGAGCCTGGAGCAGTAGTTTTTTTATTTTAATGAAGTCCAATTTGTAGTTTGTGTTGTTGTAAGGATTAAGGAAAGAGGAGAGAAACAAGAAGGTCGGCTCGACAGTCAACAGGTTTATTTTCAACCTGGGAGGGAACGTCTGACCGAGTTAGGCCAGAAGTCGCAATCTCTTACAGACTAAGAGTTTTTAAGGATTCAGGGTGGGAGAGTTTATCAGAGGCTTGGACTGCTTCTGTGTCTCTTTGTTGTGCTTATCTGGGAGGGAGAGTTGTGTGTCTATTCCCCTACATCTTTCTGCAGCTGCAGGCATATCCCTGGAGTCTGCTTTTAGCTTCCCTATCTTAGTGTACCTGAAGTGAAAGGAATGTGCTTATTAAGGCCTACTGTTTTACTGGGGCCCATTGTATGAGGGTGAAGTTTGGCAGTTACCCAAGAGACTTTCCCCTGCCTTGCTCTGTGCCCCAGCCATCTTATCTGTGTTTTACTGTCTGCTCTTTTCTGGCTACTTGTAGTTAGAAAAGAAGTGATTTCCTTGAAATGCATGAAGCTGGAAAGGCGGCTGGAACTTAAAGTGGCGGTGTTTGTCTGAGATGATGGTGGTCCTGCTCTGTCATTCCAGACCCTATAGTTATAAAAGGACAAGGGGCGACGTGTTCTTTCTGGCTACTTCCTGCTGATGGTGAGGCAGATAGTTTTTTGGTCTTGGATTGACTGCAGGAGCAACACCATTTGTAGATGTTTTTGGATAGTTGTCTGTGAAATGGCCATGATTCTGTTGGCTTTTATGATTTCCAGCTTAAGATTTTTTTTTTTTTTTTCTAACGTTGTTAGGACGTTTTTCTGGGCTGTTAGAGGTTGCTTTCTCAGCTCTTTAGGCTTTGACTTGAGTGTGATGTATTGAGGAGTCAATTTCGGTAACAGATATAATTTAAACTTTAGAAGATAATAGAATTTATAATTTAAACTGTAGAAGATAATAAAAATTGAAAAACATTAGGCAAGACTAGAATTTAACAACAGGTGTGCTATAGTTTTTGAAACATAATTTTTACTTTTCAGTTTCCTATTTTTATTAAAAGACAAATTACAGTAGGACTGGTTTGCTTTATTATATTTGGCTTATTTGTATACAGTACAGCAAGAATAATTACTTGCTACACAGGCCTTTTAAATCGGCTTTGATGAAACTCTGTTATATAGAAGGAATTTGAGATAAGACTTGTTAAAGCCAAACCCAGCCATGGATTTGTACCATTGAATACCTATGAGTTGGGTGAATTCGTTTTTTCTTGAGGTTTTAAGATAACTTGGGGTTCCCGGCCTGTCAGAAAGTGACATTCTTTACTTACTACAGATCAGAAACCCTGTACAGGGACTGTGTACACAAAATATGAGGCCAGTTTCCAAGGGTTTTATTGGCTCCATAAGTCAAGTTTGATTCCTTAAAGGAGAGCACACCGCTGCAGTCAAAGCCTTGGTAAAATAACCGGTTTTTTTTTTTTAAATTGTGTTCTGTTTGAAAATAAAATAGATTCTTATAACTATATCATAATTTAAGTATACTTATAACTAGTTTTTTTTTTTTTTTGAGACAGAGTCTCACTCTGTCGCCTAGGCTGGAGTGCAGTGGTGAGATCTCAGCTCACTGCAAGCTCCGCCTCCTGGGTTTACTCCATTCTCCTGCCTCAGCCTCACAAATAGCTGGGACCACAGGCACCTGCCACTACGCCCGGCTAATTTTTTTTTTTTGTATTTTTAGTAGAGACGGGGTTTCACTGTGTTAGCCAGGATGGTCTTGATCTCTTGACCTCATGATTCGCCCGCCTCAGCCTCCCAAAGTGCTGGAATTACAGGCGTGAGCCACCGTGCTGGGCCTAATTGTAACTAGTTTTTAAATTTTAGAGGAACTAGGCAGAGAGAAACAAACATGCTTTAAATTCTATTCACAGGAGTATACTTTACTTAGTTGTTAAAGGCTGTAGCTGGCTTAAGACAAGTTTTCTTGACTCTGAAAAATAAGATAAAGATTAGCAGTGTTCTAAGTAAAAGGTAAAAATTTGTTTTTGTTTTTTTATTAGTTTATTCCATTTTATAAACCTTTGTTTTGCTTGATATTTATAAACATTTTAGCTTTTTATGAGTTCTGTGTGTTTTGTTGTTGTTATGAGTAACCCACATTTGAGAGCACTTGTTAAAGTTCCACAGCTTGAATATGAGCAATGTTTTGAAGAGAATTAAAACAAAATAACAATTGTCTGTAAATAACAATATGTCCAGTTTGGATACAGATAGAAACACAATTGACAAAGAAATTTGGTTATTTTTGTGGTTTACAATAACCCAACATAACAACTTTAATTGTGGTTAATAGCACATATTCAGACATAAGAACTTTAGACATTCCATACAGTTTTGGAACATATGTTAATAATATTCCCTAAAATATAATATATTAGACATTATTTTGGCAATTTTATGTTGCCAAATAATCCTGTTTACCTCTTTTTTGGGTGCTTCAGGGGTCCTGTGCAGCACCCAAAAGCCAGGGGTTAGGAAAAACAAACTTGAAAGTAAAGTTTGATTTTGAGAAGGCTGTTAAATACGTTTAAAATTTAAAACTTTTGATATTATGAAATAGAACTTCAGATTATCACAAGTTGTTTTTCAATTTGTTTCGTTTTGTTTTGACAAAATGATGAGATAACAATCTGGAAAACCAAAAACCATTTATTAACATTTTCAATTATATGAAAATTGTGTTTAAGAGAGAAAGTTAAATTTTACCCTTACATTAGTTTGCTATTAATGTTAACCTTAATTTTAATGAAACCTTATAGATAATTTTGTTTAATTTTAACCAGTTTGACCATGAAGTAAGATTTTTACATACCCGTTATAACCCTTGACAAGTTTTGCTAAACAGTAGATTAGCATTTTAACAAAACTTTGTGGTGCTTTTATTTTAGTGTTTAATTTACAGAAAAAAAATATAATATTCTTTTGAGTTTAGTTAATACGTTTACACACACAGTTTTATTTGCAGGATTAGTTTTTATAGTGTCTATATAATTTGCTTAAACCATCCACTTTATTTTATTTAATTTTAAGACAATTTTTTATTTTTAAGCAAAATGTACATTTTTATGCCTTCTTATAATTTTTAAGAAAAACACTTTCTAGTGTTTTTGTATACCTTGCATGCAAATTTGTGTTTAGCAGTTTTAATTACAGGTTATAGTGGTAACTTTTAGCAATTTTTAACTTTAATGTAAAACCTGTTAATTTTTTTTGTGACTTGAAGCTAAAAACAATGACTCATTTTGTAACTGGATGAAGTAGTGCTGAAATATAATGCTTTTTTCTTTCGATTTTAAATACTTGGGTAAAATCGGAAAGTAAGTGCTTAGGTAGAAATAAGTAACTACTGAACCAGTGGGAGCAAAGTTTAGTTGGGCAATACTCTTTATCATACTGACAAGTGAAGGCTTATTAGTTCCGAAAGTGCAGGCTTTATTTTTGTAGTCACAGAGTAGTCTAAAGGCAAGGCTTACCCAGCTCCTGGCTCCCACATGAACATTATTTATTTAGTATGCCAGATTTTTTTCAAGGTGCACTAGTCACTGAGGATATTTTTACTGGTGGGAACTGAGATTTTCTAAACGCATAAATTAACTGCTAATGCTGGTTTATTTTAGGGGCATGTTCATTGAAACAGTATTCTTACTTAGCTTGAATTCTAAATTTTGTTCCCTTATTATCTCGTTAAAGCGATGAATATGTTTGTACAATGAAGACAACTTTTTTTTTTTTTTTTTGCGTTTTTAGGTTAGAGCTTCTGCATGGGAATTATACTTTGACACAGAAAATTAGATCTGTAAGTGAAATATAATAAAGTGTTCTGGAAAGAAGGAGACTCTGCCTTACAATCTCAAGAGAAAAATATACGGCACTAAGGCCTGGTTCTTTCTTCCCTTATTGTTTTGTCATTTTCCCCAACTTTGGGAACTAAAATGTCTTTGCTTAAATGCTGAAATTATAAACTGAAACATTATAAATGCTAAAAATTATAAATTGGGTTTTGTTATAAAGGCAAAGTAATAATACTTCTATATATATTGTATGTATGTGTGTATGTATAGGGTTATATAGTATAATAACTCGAATCCATGGTTGGATTTGACTGAACCTACATAGATACTAATCTGACAGACTTACTGTTGTCACATCTAAGAAATCATTGCCCAATCCAAGGTCACAAAGACTCACATCATTGTTTTCTTCTCAGAGTTTGATAGCTTTAGCTTTTATATTTAGGTATTTAATCCGTTTTGAATTAATGTTTGCGTATTTTGTGAGGTAGAGGCCCAGTTGCATTTGTTTGCATGTGGATATCCATTAGTCCCAGCACTTTTCTGAAAACACTACTATCTCCCCATTATATTGTTTTGACACCCTTGTTGAAAATCAGTTAACCATAAAGGTAAGAGCAATTTGGAGAATATTACCATTTTAACAATATGAAGTCTTCTAGTCCACGAACATGGAATATCTTTCCACTTATGTAGATCTTCTTTAGTTTCTTTGAACAATGTTTTATTGTTTTTTTCAGTGTACAAGTCTTACACTTCTTTTGTTAAATTTATTCCTAAGTATTTTATTGTTTTTAATGCTATTGTAAATTGAATCGTTTTCTTAATTTCATTTTTGGATTGTTCATTGCTAGTGTATAGAAACTGTCAAAAGACAAAATCTCAACAAATTTAGTTATAGATCTAATTGGCTTTTTTCATGATATATGAATCAGGGAAGCCTCCATTCTACAAAATAGAATGAGACATTCCATTCTACTAGGCAATAGCAGAACAGTGGGTTTTGTAAGGCGGGAAAAAGGAAACAGAACAATAGGAAAAAGAATATTGGTTAACATCAGGTTACTTTTTTTGGCAAGGGTTAAAACAGAGGCATCTTCCATATTACATGGACTCAGGTGGAGTAGAATCTCCTATTTTCAGGAAAAACTGGTCTGTTTGGGGATGTATCTGCTTTCTTAAAGTTTCAGTTTGATTATATGGCATTTAGCAGGTGATTCCATTTTGGTTTGGTCTGGTCTGTTGGGGCCTACTATGGGAGCTCAGTCCAAAACAATGGCCTTCCATAATTTTTGTTGAACAAAACACAATTGATTTTGTATGTTATCTCGCAACCTTGCCCAACTCATTTATCAGCCCTAATAATTTTTTGTTGTTGATACCTTAGGATTTTCTCTGTACAAGGTCATGTCATCAGTGAATAGAGACAATTTTAATTCATCCTTTCCAAACTGGGAGCCTATTATTTCTTTTTCTTACCTAATTGACTTGGCTAGAATCTTTAGTATGATGATGAATAAAAGTGCTGTCACTGGACATCCCTGTTTTTTTCCTGATATTAGAAGAAAACCTTTCAAGTTTCCTATTAAGTGTGATGTTAGCTATGGGTTTTTAATAGATGGCCTTTATCAGGCTGTAGAAATTCTCTTCTATTCACAGTTTTCCATTTGTTTTTATCATGTAAGTTTGTTGAATTTTGATAAATGTTTCTTCTGTGTCAAATGAAATGATCATGCATAGTTTTGTCTTTCCTTTCATTAATGTAATGTATTACATTGATTGATTTTTGTTATGTTGAACCACCCTCATATTCCTGGGATAAATTCTACTTGGTCATGGTGTCTAATTCTTTTTATATGTCGCTGGATTTAGATTGCTTTTTGTTTAGCCTATTGTTTGACCCAATTGTTATCTACTGCCTCAGGCAGCCTTCATATTAAACAACTGTTGCTGATTTTTTTAAACAAATGCCCCCAGGAAAAGAACTATTGGTACTGAGTCAGATCATATGAACACCAGTCCTGAGAATTGGGCTTTTTAATGAAGTTGCTTGACAGGTCATATAATGACAGTTCTCTGGAGATGGGTCTATCTGGGGTGCTCCAAAACCAGTGTGCTCCCCTCCAGTGGGTGCCAGGCTGCTGCTTTTTACAGCTACTATGGTTCCAAGGCTGTTGGTTTTCTTTTCTTTTCTTTTTTCTTTTTTTTTTTTTTGAGGTGGAGTCTCACTCTGTCGCCCAGGCTGGAGTGCAGTGGCACGATCTTGGCTCACTGCAAGCTCCACCTCCCAGGTTCACGCCATTCTCCTGCCTCAGCCTCCCGAGTAGCTGGGACTACAGGCACCCGCCACCACACCCGGCTAATTTTTTGTATTTTTAGTAGAGACAGGGTTTCACCATGTTAGCCAGAATGGTCTCGATCTCTTGACCTAGTGATCCGCCCGTCTCGGCCTCCCAAAGTGCTGAGATTACAGGTGTGAGCCACTGAGCCCGGCCTGGCTGTTGGTTTTCAAAGCTGCTGTTGAGCTGGGTAAAGGAAGATCGGAATTGGGCAAATTAAAATATCATAAAACTTGCTTTTCTTACCAAAACTTAGCTATTTTACTTGAGTAAATGCTCCTCTGATTGTTGTAAACTTTTGGTTAATTTCCAGAATTGTGAAAAAGTTAATTTTAAAAAATTTCCAATGTCTCGTAGCTTTTGTGGAAGAGTAGATTTTCAGAACTCTGCCATTCTGGAAGTACTTTCCCTTGTGACTTTTTAACTTTTTATGGGAGGCTATGTTGTTCCATTTGTGTGTGGGTTAGTGCAAATGATAGCCCTTGCCCAATTAATTCCCTTCCTCAGGGGCTTAAAAACTATAAGGAATATAGCTTCTTCTTCTTTTTTTTTTTTTTTTTTTTTTTTCTTTTTGAGACACTCTTACTCTGTTGCCCAGACTGGAGTGTAGTGGCACGATCTCAGCTCACTGCAATCTCTGCCGCCCTGGCTCAAGCAATTCTCATGCCTCAGCCTCCCGAGTAGCTGGGATTACAGGTGCGTGCCACCACACCCAGGTAATTTTTGTGTTTTTAGTAGACAGGAGGTTTCACCATATTATCCCCCTAGCCTGGTCTTGAACTCCTGGGCTCAAGCAATCTGTCCACCTAGACCTGCCAAAGTGCTGAGATTACTGGCATGAGTCACTGTGCCCGGCCTCTAGCAGCTTCTTCTTTTTATTTTTATTTTTTTTTTGATTTGGAGTCTCACTCTGTCACCAAGCTGGAGTGCAGTGGCATGATATCTGCTCATTGTAGCCTCCGCCTCCCAGGTTCAAGCGATTCTCCCGCCTCAGTCTCCCGAGTAGCTGGGACTACAGGTGTGCACCACCACGCCCGGCTAATTTTTTGTATTTTTAGTAGAGACGGGGTTTCACCATGTTGGCCAGGATGGTCTTGATCTCTTGACCTCGTGATCTGCCCACCTCAGTCTCCCAAAGTGCTGGGATTACAAGCGTGAGCCACCGCACCCGGCCAGCTTCTTAAAAGCCATAAGACTGAGTGTTGGTCAAGGACTAGGAGCTTGTCTTATTCTTCATTGTATTCCCAACATTTTGCAAAATGCCTGGTACAAGATGGATGCTGAATAGATATTTGTTGAATGAGTGATTGAATAAATAGCTTTGTGCTAGATAAATCTTGGTGGAATACTCTCTTCCCAAAGTCTTCTTTTCTTAGTGTGTGAAGAGAGTCTAGTAGCTAAGACAAGCCTCCTGGGAATTGCAATCAGGAACTACTGTTAACATCGGAAGATTAAATATCAAAGATTGAGCTCTTATAATGTGCCAGAAACTGAACTGGATTTTTTATACGCATCATCTCACATCAATGCTAATGGCAGATATAGAATTATATCATTTTGCAGTTGACAAGACAGAGCCCAATGTCACATTTCTTGGTAAGTGGTGGAGTCAGGACTGGAGACCTAGCTTGGTTGATTCCATAGACCAAGTTTTTAAACACTGCACTCTCTGACAATCCATGGATGGTATGATCGGAGGCATGCAGAAAGCTAAATTTCCCAGTATCTTCCCCATTGGCCTTGCTGCCAGTGATTGAAATGCCCACATCATTTACTGCTTTGGATTAAAGCACTGAAACTATATTCATGTTTGTAGGAAGTGGTAATATACAAAACTATCAACTACCTTAACAGCTTATAGTGGGTATATCATATTAGCCAGTTAAGGGACCTGAAGGCTAGCAAAGCCCAGAAGTGATGGGGCCCGCCCCAGGCCAGATCTGTATGGAATCCCCCTGTTTAATCTGTCTAAATCTTGTCTTCACAAATGAGCTAGGACCCTCACTGCAGTTGTTGGGTGTTTTCCCTCTGCAACGCTTCAATTCTCCAATACTCCCAGACAAGAGCTGAACATTATTGTATTTTCTCCTTACTGCACACAACTTTTGGAAAAGCCCTGGCTTTCTTTGACATAAAGCTGTGTTGTCAATGGAGGGACCCAATGGCTCTTGGCCCCTCCTAGGAATATTCCTTGATAGGAATAATGTCAGGTTCTACTGGAAAGAGACCATCCCTCTCCCAGAAAACTAGCAAAATAGCTTTGATTTCACTGCAGCAGAGTTCTGAATTTTTCCATTCAGTGAAGAGAATTATCTTCCCAGCCCCTCACCAGTCTATTGTATGTGACTTTTGTTTCTACAGCTGTCTAAAGGATCAATAGGATTTAATGCCTGATTCACATGCTTAACTCAAGGCAGAATAGAATTTGACTTGCTTACTGTAAGGGAAGTGCAAGATTAATGTGATTCAGTTTAGGCCTTTCAACAAGTATTTTGGAGTACCTGCTCTGTGCCCAGCTCCGTGTGGCCTGTGGGAGAGGGTCATCACAAGAGAGACCAGCCGTGATTCTGGCCTGCAGGAGCTCTTTTGAAGGGATACTAGCCTAATTCATATGAAACAAGTAACAGGACAATAATGTTTGTGTTCAGATGCCCACATAAATGGTACAGACGGTAAACATGTCAGGTTCCCAGATGGCTGGCTCTCACAGAGTGCTTAAGGCCACTCCACTCCAAATCAGCAGATTGTTTTGCCAAGTAAGGACATGAGAAAAGCCCACATCCCTTTGATCTCCTGTTACCACCACTTTATAAATGAAAGGACGGAATAAAGGACAGTCATTCAATCTGGATCTATTTAGCTTTAGGAAAAGCTCACTGCTTTGTCATGAGCCACACTTTGGGATCTTAGAGCATTCAGAGATGGAAAAAATCAGCAGGCACTAGGTCCTAAGAAAAGGCTGCAGTGAATAATGAAATCAGAAAATCACTTCCTTCTGGAAGCCTTCCCTGATTGCTTCAGCCAGAGGTGTGACCTCTCTCTCCTGGAGCCCATACCACTTTGCTTTTTTCTTGTGGTACCTCTCAGAGCCTACTTCGTGTTACATGTACTTCTTTTTTTTTTTTTCTTATTCCTAATCTTTCAGCTTTATTGCTTTCCTGGGTTTCAGTGTTCCTTTTTTTTTTTTTTTTTTTTATTATACTTTAAGTTCTACGGTACATGTACATAACGTGCAGGTTTGTTACATATGTATACATGTGCCATGTTGGTGTGCTGCACCCATCAACTCGTCAGCACCCATCAATTCATGTGTTACATGTACTTCTATGTAGAATCAGTGACTCAGCCTTCTTAGTAGACGGTAAGCTTAGGAAGTGGAGGAACACTTCTATATATGTCATTTCTTATCCCCAAAGTTCTTTGCAGGCATTTACTGTTTTTGTTAAAGTGAAAAAATTCTTCATTCCGTCCCTGCTAAAATTTACACCTGAATGTTTAACTGCTTAGTGGGCATTTCTCCTTGGCTGCTAAAACATATTTCAAACACATAATCCACACAGAACTCTTCCCCTCGCTAGCCTCCCCAAGTGCGCACACACACACACACACACACACACACACACACACACGTTTCTCTTTTCACCTTGTAGTCTGCCCTTAAATCATTTCTCTAGTAGAAGTCTTAATAGTCACAGATAAAATGTACACAGAACTTTCTAAGTTTGGGATACTTTTAAAAGCGGTTTATATGTATTAACAAACCTAGGAGGTTGGTACTATTATTATACCCATTTTATAGATGAGAAAACTGAGGCTCAGAGAGGTTAAATAGTAATAATAACAACATCTAATATTTGAGTGACTACTGGATGTCAAACATTGTATTTAAGTGCTCATTTAAGAATAGTGAGCTACAGATAGACCTCCCTGACAATAAATTGAGTCACCACTCCTTGAGGAGGCAATGGAAAAAAAGGGAAAGTGCCCTCATAGAAGCAGAGCATCTGGTCGTGGGGATGGGCTCTTGAGAAGTAAGCCAGGCTGTAAGGTAGAGAAAAGCCACAGCAGTAAGCTTCCGGTGGCTCCATTAGGAATGGACAATGGTCAGAGGAGAAATATCTTTGTTACCCTGCTCAGTCCACCCTGTTCCCTGCTGGGAAGGCTATCAGCAAGAAAAACATTAGGATAAAAACAAGTCAGTTTCACAGTTAAGTCACCTAACTGGTTATTTTCAGATTATTTTAAATTTTTAGGTGTGTACAAAAAAGTGCAATAGGTGAGACTGAAAGAAAGGTCACCTTGACACATGTTTAATATTCAGAGGTTTATAAAGCGGTAAGGTCTGTGGTTCTCTAAAGTAATTGGCAATGAGTTATGTTCTTATATTTTCTAAAAGAAATCAGCTGACTTTGAGCTGGGAGACTTACAGCTGTGAACCTTCTTCCTTTAGTCCATTTAGAGGAAAAGAAAATTTGAAGGGTGAGACGGAGTCATCCCCTCTCCCAGAGGAGAAGGTGAGGATCAGGAAGAAACAGCAGTTACTGGCTATAGTAAGAACTGAGGTAAGGGCCTTCCTGGGTGGTTTGAAAAAGTCTACTGATCTTTTAAGAACTGCATCCTACTCCCTTCAGTGAATGGCTGCACACAGAAATGGGCACAATGTGTACTGTGTTAGATGTCAGTTCTTCAGGAGATAGTCTGGTTGTGTGTAAGGATGTGTTTAAAAAGCCACCTCTACAGAAATGACCCTCGATAGAATAAGTTTTGTTTGTTTTGTAGTTGCCTATCAAGCTGGGCTCTGAAAAGGAGAAAAACACCTAAAAAGGAAATCAGTGGCAATGTAAAAGTTCCCGAAGAGGAAGAAATGTTCAAGCACCTTTCTTCCCTCACCATTGTAGTGAGCTTGCTGAGTCATACTTTGATTAAGCAGTGCAGCTTTTTTTTTTTTTTTTTTTTTTTTTTTTTTTGGTAAACCACTGCAGCAGACAATTTGAGATCAAGAAATAGGTTTTGACAAAAGTTTAGGTTCAGATACTGATTGGAAATAGCCCCTACCTTTTACATGTACTCTCTGTCTAGCAGAGTTTAATATTTAATCACTGAGATCACTAATCCATGGTGAGTTTTATTTTTAAAAAAGGAGATGTGTTCTTACCCAAGGATTACTGAGACACTTTGTTCTAAGCTGGCTCTGTTGCTGCAATTAGCTAGCAGACTTAGTTCCCAAGCTGGGCTGCCAATATCAATGGCAACACAGGTGCAGACTCAGAAAATCAGTCAACTGGAAGCCCTATCTTTAATTTCAAACTAGGGCTAAGCCTCACTACTTAGAACTAAATAGAGGAAGGTGAGGCTAGGTTGAAGGAGGAGATTGAAAATTTTTTAAAGTATAATTTTCCATGTGCAAGTGCATACAGCTGTCAGAATTAGCCCAATGGAGTTTCCTGGCAGATGTTATAATTTTGTGTTGGCGGTGATGGACTCTAAAAAGAACTAGTGCAACAGAATTAAGACTAATGCAGGCCGGGCGCGGTGGCTCAAGCCTGTAATCCCAGCACTTTGGGAGGCCGAGACGGGCGGATCACGAGGTCAGGAGATCGAGACCATCCTGGCTAACACTGTGAAACCCCGTCTCTACTAAAAAATACAAAAAGCTAGCCGGGCGAGGTGGCGGGCGCCTGTAGTCCCAGCTACTCGGGAGGCTGAGGCAGGAGAATGGCGTAAACCCGGGAGGCGGAGCTTGCAGTGAGCTGAGATCCGGCCACTGCACTCCAGCCTGGGGAACAGAGCGAGACTCCGTCTCAAAAAAAAAAAAAAAAAAAAAAAAAAAGACTAATGCAATGGCTTATTCTAGCCATGAGATGGCAGCAGAGGGTGGTAGGAGCTCACTGCCTACTACAGAGGAGAGTTCTGGAAGTAAAGGGGAGTCTGTGTGGAAAGCTTCTTACCAGGAAGGAAGAAAGTGACATAGCATGTCAGAGCAATTGAACAGGAGAGGCTGGAAACTCACTAAAGCCAAGTAAGAAATCACAGAAAGTGTGGTTAGGTCAGCTGTGAGTTGCAGTCCTACTAGTTTAAATCAGGACACTAGAGGGGAAATACCTTGAAGAATAAATATATCAAAGCTAATGACCTATGAAAGAGAGCAGAGAGGAAATCTAATGAAAGCTCAAGAGGCAAGGCATTGTGATGGCATAATTCTTTGAGAGGTTGTTGCTCTTTGGGAGCTGAGTCTCCATGAAGTACCAAGCCCAGTGCTGGGAGGATGCTATAGGTCCAGTGGTCCACAATCCCTTTTTCAAAACTCTTGGGGCCAGATTTGTTTTGGAATTCTAAATTTGTCAGATTTTAGAACAGTTAATATGCTCTCTATGCCATATATTAGATAACACTCCCAGTGAGGTTTGAGGCAGCACCCATAATTAGAGTTCCAAAATTTAGCAAATAAAAATACAGGATGCTCAATTAAATTTGAATTTCAGCGAAACAGCAAAAATGTTTTAGTATAACTAAATGCCCCTTATAATTTTGGGACATGCTCATACAAAGACATTATTCATTATTTATCTGAAATTTAAATTTAACTGTGTGCTATGTTTTATCTGGCAACCCTACTATAATCAAACACACTAAATTTTCAACAGTGAAACCTGGGAATGCTTAGACTCAATGGGATAAGTAAACACCATAAATTGCCTCCTATCGGTGCAGATCAGGTTTTGCTGCCATATGAGAGGTTTGATAGGGAATTTATTTAAAAAAACTTTCAGTTTTCAGAACTTGGTGGGCTTTGTGATCATGATATCTCCCCTGCCAGGTGAGTATTGCTCACCTGCCAGGTGGCTTTTGGAATTTTGGACCTGTAATTGTCCAATAAATGTTTTTTAAACTGTGAGATCCACAATGAGATGTGTTCATACCTTCAATGTATCCAGTTTTTAAGGGTCAAGGTCCCTCCTTTTTTTTCTTTCAAGACACAGGATGTGGTCAGGTAACTGCAGATAGTGAAGGGGAGGGGTATGTGGAAGACAAAGTGAGGTATACCCAAGTAGGTTTTATATTTATAGGAAAGCTTGGCTGGAGTGATTAATGACCTGCTGTCGGCTGCCCACTTCCTTTCAAATCTTCAGGATGAAATCAGAATGAAGGAGGTGGAGGAGACTTAACCCCTAGCTATACCAAATCACATATTTTGAAAATGTATACTGTGTATTGAACTCTGACTCTGGCTTGGTCTCTCATTTGTGGAGAGGGACTTGGGGCAAGCTTTTGTGGTTGGTCTTTATCTGTGTAATGGTGGTGTTGCCTATGCCTGTCTTCCTCACAGGACTGCTGTGAAGATCAAATGCATTAGGGATGGGAAAGTGCTTTGAAACATTCTTAATACCAAATAGATGGAAGCAGGCATTTTCATGCAGTTTTAAAAAATCATAACAGGATAATGTGGGCTGCATGCCCAAAGATGTTTCTAATAAAGTAGTGTGGTAGGGTTAGGAGCTTGGCCTCTGCAGTCAGACAGACTGACCTGGGGTTCACATTCCAGTCCCACTAGTCCCCGACTGGATTACCTTGGGCAAGTTACTTAACCTCTCCAGCCCTCAGTTTCCTCATCGGCAAAATGAGGACTAGAATGGTAACTCACATCATGAGGTCATTATGAGGATTAAGAGAGTTAATTAAATGCCCGGCAACTAGGAGGCCAGTGTTATTATTTTTCATCATGGATTACTGTAAGAATTAAACAAGAAAGCACTCAATAAATGTTAGCTCTTTTCATCATTATGACTTACGAGATGTAGAATTGTCACTTCTGGATACGTAGTCTTTAAGTGGCTGTATATGTGAATTGACACACTCCATGTGCTATGGTTTGGACATGGTTTGTTTGTCCCCACCAAAACTAATTTTGAATTTGGTCCCCAGTGTGGTGGTGTTGGGAGGTGGGGCCTAGTGAAAGGTGTTTGGGTCATGAGGGTGTATCCCTCATGAATGAATGGCTGTTCTTGCAGGAGTGAGTTCTCACTCCTGTAAACCTGTATTAGTTCTTGCAGGGATGGATTTGTTTCCTTGAGAGTGAGTTGTAATAAGGCCAGGATGCCCCTCAGGTTTTCCTTTCTTCACAGCTGTCTGCTTTCACTTTGACCTTTTCTGCCATGTTGTGACACAGAACAAATGCCCTCTCCAGAAACCAGGGCCATGCCCTTGAACTTCTCAGCCTGTAGAACTGTGAGCTAAATAAACTGCTATTCTTTATAAATTACCCAGCCTCAGGTATTCTTTTTTAGCAACACAGAATGAACTAGAATACCTAGTTGATGCCTAGACAGAGTTTGCATGCATCAGCACTGTTTCCATCATTTGTTCCTCTGGATGTGTTGAGGGTATGTTCTGTCATGCCAATTACTGGCTTAGAATTCTGGAAAGGAGACTGATAGTGGTGGTACTAGGTGGTAGCGGTGGTGAGGTAGGGGAGGAATAGCGTGTTGGAGAAGTACATCCAATTGCAGTCAGTACAGTCCTCGTTGTATAGTCAGATCCTATAAATAAGTCTAACAAATTCCAGAGTGAACAAACTGAATTTATACAAGACACATTTTAGAGGATTGGAGACAACTTGGTAGATAAAAGAGAGAATTTTTCATTGAGAAAGATTGGCAAGTCAGGATTGCAGGAAGTATGGCTTTTTCAGGGCTGACTGACAAGTTGAGGTATCTCAGGGTATTTTTGAAAGCTGAGATGGAAGATTGCCTAAGCATGCTTTTGATTCAAAGCAAAAAACTTTCGTTCAGAGGACATGAACAGACACTTCTTAAAAGAAGACCTACAAGTGGCCAATAAACATATAAGAAAATGCTCAACCTCACTAATCATCAGAGAAATGAAAATCAAAGCCACAATGAAATACCGTCTCATACCAGTCAGAATGGCGATTATTAAAAAGTCAAAAAGCAACAGATGTTGGTGAGGCTGTGGAGAGAAGGGAACACATACACTGTTGATGGGAATGCAAACTAGTTCAGCCACTGTGGAAGGCAGTTTGGAGATTTCTTTCTTTTTTCTTTTTTTTTGAGGCGGAGTCTCGCTCTGTGGCCCGGACTGGAGTGCAGTGGCCGGATTTCAGCTCACTGCAAGCTCCGCCTCCCAGGTTTACACCATTCTCCTGCCTCAGCCTCCGGAGTAGCTGGGACTACAGGCACCCGCCACCTCGCCCGGCTAGTTTTTGTATTTTTAGTAGAGACGGGGTTTCACCGTGTTAGCCAGGATGGTCTCGATCTCCTGACCTTGTGATCCACCCGTCTCGGCCTCCCAAAGTGCTGGGATTACAGGCTTGAGCCCACCGCGCCCGGCCGGAGATTTCTTAAAGAACATAAAATAGAGCTACCATTTGATGAAGCAATCCCACTACTGGGTGTATACGCAAAGGAAAATAATTCATTCTATCAAAAAGATACCTATACCTGCATACTCATTGCAGTGCTGTTCGCAATAGCAAAGACATGGAATCAACCCAAGTGCCCATCAGCAGTGGACTGGATAAAGAAAATGTGATACATAGACAGGACAAAATACTTTGCAGCCATAAAGATGAATGAAATGTCCTTTGCAGCAACATGGATGGAGCTGGAGGTGATTCCTAAGCAAACTAATGCAGGAACAGACAACCAAATACCACATGTTCTCACTTATGAGTGGGAGCTAAACATTGAATACACATTAATGTAAAGATGGGAACAACAGACACTGGGAATCACTAGATAGGGGAGAAATGGGGGCTTAGGCTGAAGGACCACCTGTTGGGTATTATGTTTACTGCCTGGGTGATGGGATCATTGAGACCCCTAGCCTCAGCACTGAGCAATTTACCCATGTAACAAACCTACACGTGTGCCCTTTAATAAAATTTGAAGCCGGGCATGGTGGCTCATGCCTATAATCCCAGCACTTTGGGAGGCTAAGGCGGGTGGATTGCCTGAGGTCAGGAGTTCGAGAGCAGCCTGGCCAACATAGTGAAACCCCGTCTCTACTACAAATACAAAACATTAGCTGGATGTGGTGGTGAGCACCTGTAATCCCAGCTACTAGGGAGGCTGAGACAGGAGAATTGCTTGAACCCGGGAGGCGGAGGTTGCAGTGAGCTGAGATCGCGCCATTGTGCTCCAGCCTGGGCGACAAGAGCAAAATTTCGTCTCTAAATAAATAAATAAATAAAATGTGAAATAAAAAAGCAAAAAGAAACTTGCTCAAAATGGCTTTTACCAGGTTATTATTCAGGAACATGGCCTAAAGACGCGAATGCATCTTGGCTCCTGTGTGCTTAATGTAACCAGGAACAGTATGTGCTGTTCTTCCCTGCCCCTCCAACCATCCACCACACTCCTACACCTTTCTTGCCCTCGCCACACATTCTATCTTTCTCTGATAGAGAAAGGAAGGATCCTCAATGCTTGGAGGGCTTTTAAGAAGTCATTTTCCATCTGTTTCCAGGTAAGACCACCACAAATGTAGCCAGTTCAATTAAGCCAGCAACATTCACTGAGCACCCACTCTGTGCCAGGCCCCACGCCAAGTACTTGGGACACAGGCATGACTTCAGTGGTCAGAATCTCATTCCTGAAGGGATCACCTAACAGATAATAACAAAATCAGATTCCTGTTCTACCATGATAGGGTTCCCAGTGCCTGACAAAAGCTATAATGAAGTCAAGAGACTTTCTTGCTAATGACTGAAACAGGAAACTAAACTCACAAGAGAACATGGTTCATGTAGCTGAAGGGAGAATCAAATTAGCTGGAATCCTGAGAGAGTAATTATTTCTGTGGAGTATCAAGACCGTAGGGGCCCAGGTATCTTGATTTTAAAGAGAGTTGTAATTATTCTAATCCATGTCCTTTCTCCTTCCTTCTAGGGGCCAGCATGCGGTGGGCTTTTAATAATAATGACTTTCTGAGAAGTTGACTATGTGCCAAGCATGCCTTTAATCCTTAATCCTCATGATGACTCTATGAGGGTGGTATTGTTGCTGTTCTACCGATGAAGAAACTGAGACACAGCAAGACTAAATGTTTTGTCTAGTTAAGTGGTGAGAGCCAGGTTTTGAACCCAGGTCTATCTGAGTACACCACTAGTGCTCTAACTTGGGGTCATCAAACTATAACCTCTGGGCTAAATCTAGCCCATTGCCTGCTTTTGTAAATGAAGTTCTATGGGAATACAGCCACATTCATTTGTTTATGTATTACCTGTGGTTGCTTTTGTGCAGAGTTGAGTAATTACAACAGAGACCATATGGTCAACAGTGTCTAAAATATTTGCTATGGGCCCTGTATACAAAGAGTTCTGGGTCCTGTTATAACCATAACACTATACAATCTCTGGTATGTAGGCATTGGAGTAAGACAGACCTGAGGTCCGACTCTGGCTTTGCCATTTATTAATTAATAGTATTCCTTTGGACAAGTTCTTTTACTTCTCTGTGCCTCCGTATCCTCCTCTGTAAAATGAGAATAATAATATTGCTTATAGGGTAGCTATGAGGATTAAATGAGCTACTATGCATGAAAAGTTCTTAGCAGTTTTGGTTGCCTGGCCCATAGTAAACTCTTAAAAATGGTAGTTAAATTACTTGGAGTAGTAATGAGAACAGATAGAATGTAGCTGTGTGCCTGGCACATAGTGAATGTTCACTTAAATACCAAATACCTGTATTTGTCTTTTTCTTATTCTTGCTGACATTTCTAGTGCCTTGAGTTGTTGAAGAAAAGACTGAAGTTTAGGGCTGGAGGTAGAAGTATGAGGATTAGTAGGACAGGGCAGTGAACAGGGTGGTTTTGGCCTGGAGGGGGACTGACAGCAGAGGATTCACTCTAGTATAAGCCATTAAAAGCTTTAAGCCAGAACCATATATGACCACAATGAAGTATGTATGTGTGGGGCCCAGGAAGAAAGTCCCCAGTTCTGTGATGTTTGTCTTTTTTCTTTCTTTCTTTTTTTTTTTTTTTCTTGGTGTCTTCGAAATCCTTCCCTTGTGTTGCACTTCAATGGACTCTGATTCCATTCGATTAATGTGATGTTTTATTAAATATTGCAGTTTATGCTGACCTCCCCATTCTCCTAGTTCCTGCAGCAACTGTAGAAAAAATATGACTGTCAGATATACTTCTTTGTTCTTAGTCGTGCTTGGTTGAAGCCTCTGATTAGATCCTAAACTCCTTTAGGGTAGCAACCATGGCTGTTCACATCTCCCAGGTTGAGGGAGCGGGAGGGTGTTGATGCTATTAAACAAAGAAGGGATGTGTTTTTGTTCGTGGTGTGTGTGTCTGTGTGTGTGTGCATGTGGGTTTCTGACTCGGAAGTACCTAAAATGAAAGGATAATAAATTTCACAGGCAAGGTCTTTGGGAGATAAATGAAACACAACAATGTTTCAATGTCCTATTAAGCTAGGGAGAAAAAAAAATTAGAAAAAACAAATGTGGCAAGCAAAAAACGCAGGACCATAGTTGGAAGAGGTTTCTGAAGAGGTGGGAGCTATATCTCTTATTTATGTAGACGGAAGAGGAGGTTACCTACCACGTAATGAAAATCCCTACCATTAGAGAGGTAAGCCTTTGGATTACGTCACTGATGTTTGTGGTAGCCATCTTTTTCTAACATCTCTGTGAAGGTCAACCCCTCACTCCTAAGGTGAGTTGCTTCATAAACAATTTACCACTTGCAAGTCTATGAGAGAAGACAAAGGATAGGTAAGTTTTCCTCAGAGAGGAAAGGATGAGCTCTCTCTCCTCTAGGGAAAGCGCTTGCCTTCTTCACCTGGCAGTTTTTCATTTTTCGTAATCTATATTGGGAGCGCCATACCCCTTATTCAAGTGGGATACATTTTTCCTGTCACTGATATAGACATCATTCATGTAAATTCTCTTTTTCCATGCCAGTCTGAGATGGAAAGCCTATGGCTCTTGCAGCAGAGGTAACTAGGGAGTAGGACCACAGATGAATTAAGATCTAACACCCTGAGGGAACAAGTGAATTCTCTCTCAAGTTTAGTTTCTGCATAATATGACTTCCAGATGATTCTGTTTCATATGAATATCAAGGCTTTAATGAGTCTCTAACACCCAGAATTCCCTGGCAATATTTACTTTCCTTAACTGTGGTTATCATATACTTCTCCGAAGAAATGAAAAGATGCAAAACTGGAACCGACAAACTCAGTTCCTGGCTTCTCAAGGGTATGGTGGTGGTTTTTGTTTTCTTTTGATTTTCCCTTTCACTTAGAGCTCATATTAATACTCCGTGTATTTTAGTCATTCATAACAACATTTCTTAAGTGTCATATTGTGTAGTCATCATGCTCAAATGCCTGGGAGCCTGAGTTTAATGCTGTTCTCGGAGTTCATTCTATAAAACTTCAATATTGATTTGAAGAGTATTATCTATAGACGATCACATTTGTGTTTCAGAATGATCAATCTTTGCAGTTTGGAAGATGAATTGGCAAAAGGGATGGGAGTAGAGTGATACAGTGCCTGGAGGCAGGGGGACTGATTAGGAGTCTCCTGTAATTGTATAGGTTAGAGGTAATAAAGACCTGAATTAGAGCAGTGGAAGTTGAAAGGAAGTGATGGTGAAGCAGATATTTTGGAGATAAAATTGACAATATCTGGCAATCAGTTGCATGAGTAGATGGAAGGCAAAGAGGAGTTGAGGTTTATGCAGAAGGAGGATATCTCTGCTACTAAATGATGGAGAGGAATTAGGAGTTCGTGAGGAAGACTGGGTTTGGAACAGACACTGTTGAGTTCATTTTTGTTGTGGTGACTTACTGTCCTGGTTTGCTCGGGGTTGAGGGAATTCTGAGGACATGGAACTTTCAGTGCTAAAACTAAGTCCTGGGTAAACCACAAGTTTAGGATATGCTGGATTTGAGGCATATATGGATGGTGTTCAGCAGGTGATCAGGCAGGTAGTGTGGTGTGTAGGAAGGACATCAGAGTCAGAGTCGGAGGCACAGCTTGGGGAGTTGCCTGTATAGAGATGATGGATGAAAGCACAGGAGTTGGTATAATAATTAAGGAAAAATGCATAGCATGAGATTGTAACTACCGCAAATCCTCTGTGGAATGAGAAGGGACAGAAATGAATGAATAAAATAATTAAGAGGAAATTGTGAGAAAGAAAAAAGGCAGCAGGCTGGAGGTGGCTGCACACCTACCTATGTAGGTTAGCTGTAAAAAGAAACCTGAGGCTGAGCCATGAGAAGTCAAAAGTGGACCAGAACACAATGATGATGTCACAGAAATCAATAAAGAAGGAAAATTTTAAAAGATGAGGGTTGATGTAGATTAATATTGACGATAGGTGATAGGTTCTGGTGATTAAGAAAAATAAATTTTCTGTGGAGTCCTGAAATCAGGTTACAAGATACTGACAGAGAGTGGGAAGTAAAGAAGTATGGGCAGCAAGCTTAGATTCACGTTTCTGCCAGCAGTGAGGAGAAGGGAAAGAGTAATAGCCTCCTTCAAACATCAGCTCAAGATCCAACTCTTCTTGGAAGTTTTCCTGAACTTCATATGCCTGCTGTTCTCCCCCTTCTATAATGTAAACATATATCAAAATATCACATTCTATCCCATAAATAAATACAATTATTATGTCATTTAAAAATAAAATAAAATTTAAAAATGCTCCTATAGTACCCAGAGGCTAGACCATACTCTGTAGAAAAAAAAAAAAAAAACTAATTGATATACTTCATTATTTCCTGATTGCTTCAGTGTGCTTGGCTGATCTCCCTGTTAGACTCTAAGTTTCCTTAGGGCAGAGACTATGGCTTATATAGTAGATCACAGTGGCCACAAGAAAGACCTTCAGAAATATTTGCTGGTTGTTAGGATGGAAAGATTCTCCAGGTCAGATTTTCTTAACTTGAACACTATTGGCTTTGGGGGCTGTACAATTCTTCATTCTTGGAGACTATTCTGTGTACTGTAGGGTGTTTTGTATTTCCCCAGCCTCTACCCACTAATTGATAATGGTACCTCCCCTCAATTGTGACAACCAAAAGCCTCTCCAGACATTGTCAAATGCTCCTGGTGGGCAGACAGGTGGGTGGAGGGGTGGTGGGGAGGGAAATCAGCCCTGAGAACCACTGCTTTAGGTGATCTGGGCCTAGTCTGTTTATCCCTTTGTCCTTCAGCAGGGGCAATCCAAAGTCTTCCTTGAGTGAGAAACACTATTACCCAGTTCACAGCCTACAGAAAGATATGTATAACCTTCTTGGTTATTTATTTTCAGTTTTGAGACCCTTAAAGTCATTCCTTTCTTTGCTTCTCCCTGGAGTGAGTGAATGGCTCCGCACTTGCACTTAAACACCAAGTACTGAAATAATGCCAACATAACTTCCCTTATGATCCGGAATATCAAAGTTAAGCTAGAAAGAGGTCTAGTCACAGCAGCGGTGTGTAATGTTTCTGCAACAGTAAGGGAAGTATTTATGAATTTGTTCATACAGTGCAACTAATAGTTAATAACACTTATTCTTTTCAAAGCATCTTTCAAGTATTAGATTGTAACTCTGCTGGTAGCCTCCTCAGAGAGTGGCCAGAGAATGGAAAGAGAGAGAAAAAGAGGGAGAGTTGTAAAAGAAAGGTGGAGAAGGTTTCAGTGCTCATTCAGAGCAGAGAATTCAGGAGACCTTGACTCTCATTCTTCAGGTTGAACTTGAAATGTCTTCCTGAGACTTTATGTATCATTCCAATGGGGCCTGTGGTCCCAGAAAGATGTTTATTTGTTATGGTCACAGGGAATGAATGGATGTGGCTTAAGCTGGACTAGGAGTGAGGAAAAGGAAAATCCCTGATCTCTTGCCGTGTTCTCTCACCTTTTCCAGGCTTTGGTCTTGCCCTGTGAATCTTTGCTATTGCCCTGTGAATCTTCTTACTGCCCTATGGTGAAGTCCAATAAACCAGTCAGCACTTCTTTATCAAGTACCTGCTAAATTCTCTTAAGACACTAAAGAGTTATGCATCCAAATACGAATAATCAAGGTTGTGCAAGGCATAGCTCATTCTTCCTGTTTCTTAACAGAGCATGGCAATTTATTGCAGTAAGCATTTTCCATGTTTTCTCAGATGTTGTCCCCCTGATAGCCTGATATAGGCATGATTAGTATCTATCCTCTTTTTACAGAGAAAGAAATATGAGGCTCATTCAGGTTAAATCTTGCCAGGGGCATATAGCTACAAGGTGACAAGAGCTGAGATTCAAGCCCCCATCTGTTCAACTCTAAAGCCTGTGGCTCTTATCCATTTTGCTAGTGTGATTTAGGATTTACTTATCTAGTCCTGTTTTTCTTCATTTTTTTTTTCAAATGGGTAAGTGATTCTATTTTATAGAAGGAAGAATCGAAGACCAAAAAATATAAATGGCTTTCTCAGAATGACATGGTAGTGGTGGTGGTGATGTTAGGAAACATCTCTGTTTTCATATTTTTAAAATGAAGATTATATTCATTTGTTGCTGCTGTTTTTTTTTAAACCACATGGCTATTTTCCTACCGCTGTTCTGTCATTGTCGGCTTTGCCTATCACATCTGACCTTGCCCTGAGGCATACAGATGGTTTTAATCTAGGCTTCAACTCATGGCTGTGCAGATCCTCTCCTGATTTTGTTTGTTGAATGAAAACTCCATTAGGTCAAGGGTTGTGGCTATATGTGCTTGCCATCATATTCCCAGTCTCAGGATAATATCTGGCACACAGAAGATGATTAATAAATATTTGTGGGATGAATGAATGAATGTATTAACTTTCCAGTTCTGGTGCCCAGATCAGTTCTTTTGACATACTGCTATACATAGCTTAATGTAAAGACTGGTTACATCCCACAGCCACAGGACCTGTCCGGGCATTATCCTGTGAACAGAGCTGCTTACCTGCTTTGCTCTGAATAGAACCTACAAACTTCAGTTAGTTCATGCAGGACTGATACCTAAGTCACTGTGTACTTGAAAAGGTTAATAGGACTGTACAGGCCGATATAAGTTTAACTTAGAACTTGGTACAGACGACAAAAATGATTAGTTGGGCCAAATTGAACTCCCAATGTGCAATGAATCAAATGGATTTTACTAGAAGGTGTGTGTATATACAAATAAATGCTCCCAAACTAAGTAATATAGCCAAAGTTGGAACCAATTACCAGTCTTTTCATCACTAGGAATCCATGAAGTTAATAGACAGGAATGATTGCCTATTCTCTGGTCTGGATTTATCATCCTGTTGCTGGGTCATTAAACGAGTACTTCAGTATCCTATAGGAGGCTAAGCCAGTATATGTCAGACTGGCTACTTCCTCACAATGGAACTGATAACTAACTGTGGAGAGTTCATAGGTTCTACAAATGCTCAAAGTTCAGCTTGGTGAAGCTTACACTCCCTTTACTGCAATTCTAGTGCATTGGTGATCTCTCTTCTAAAATGCTAATTGTACATTATGGGCAAAACCTGTAGATTCGCTTCCTGTACTGTACTTAGGAATGCTATGCTGTTTTGTGGTTTTCTTTCTTTCTTTTTTTAAGACGGAATCTCACTCTGCCACTAGGCTGGAGTGCAGTGGTGCAATCTCTGCTCACTGTAACCTCTGCCTCCTGGGTTCAAGTGATTCTCCTGCTTCAGCTTCCCGAGTAGCTGGGACTAGAGGCGCACAACACCACGCCCAGCTAACTTTTTGTATTTTTACTAGAGACAAGGTTTCACCATGTTGGCCAGGATGGTCTCAATCCCTTGATCTTATGCTCCACCCGCCTTGGCTTCCCCAAGTGTTGGGATTACAGGCGTGAGCCACTGTGCCCGGCCTGCTATGTTTTAAGTTTGTTACACACTTGTTACCAAATGTCGGTGTCCTAGAAGTTGCACAGACCATTTTGATTGGCAGAAATAAAAATATACTCCCAGGTGGAGTGTTGCATAGAAGAGTATCCCCTGGTTTCTTGGGGGTGTCAATTCAGGGTTTGCTTGCTGTTTTATACTATAAATACATCTGGTTGCAAAGGGCCTATAAGAATTCTGTTTCCTGTTGCAGTGTGGTAAGGTAAGTAAACTCCCAATTGCACATTAAGGGCAAAAGTCATAGAGTCTCCTCCCATACTGAGGAATGCTACGTTCTAAGTTTGTTACAGACTTGCTACAAAACGTTGTGTCCTGGAAGCAATTGTACAGACCATTTTGATCGGCTGAGATAGAAATATACTTCTGGGTAGGGTGTTACATACAAGAGTGTTCCCTGGTTTCTTGGGGGTGTCAATTCAGGGGTTGCTTCTGTTTTATCCTATAAATACATCTGGCTGCAACGAGCCTACAAGCAGTCTGTTTCCTGTTGCAGTGTGGTAAGGTAGGTAAGAAGATCTCTCTTCTAAACTGCCAATTGCACATTATGGGCAAAAGCCATAGAATCACCTCCTGTACTGTACTTAGGAATGCTGTGTTCTAAGTTTGTTACAAACTTGTTACATGAGTTTGTTACTAACTTGTCACAAAATGTCAGTGTCCTGGAAACAGTTGTACAGACCATTTTGATTGACTGAGATAGAAATATACTTCCAGGTGGAGTGTTACATACAAGAGTGTCCCCTGGTCTCTTGGGGGTGTCAATACAGGGGTTGCTTCCTGTTTTGTCCTATAAATACATTTGGTTGCAAAGAGTCTACAAGCAGTCTGTTTCCTGCAGTGTGGTAAGGTAGGTAAGACGATCTCTCTTCTAAAGTGCCAATTGCACATTATGGGCAAAAGCCATAGAGTCACCTGTAATACTGTACTTAGGAATGCTATGTTATGTTTTAAGTTTGTTACAACCTTATTACAAAATGTTGGTGTCCTAGAAGAAGTTTTACAGACCATTCTCATTGGCTGAAATAAAAATATAATTCTGAGTGGAGTGTTACATAAAAGAGTATCCCTCTGATTTCTTGGGAGTGTCAATTCAGGGGTTGCTTCCTGTTTTATACTATAAGTGCATCTGGCTGCAAAGAGCCTACAAGCAGTCTGTTTCCTGTTGCAGTGTGGTAAGGTAGGGGTCTTGCCTCTGACTTCTGGCACTGCGCCCCCGCGCCCGCGGCGCCCACGTGGGGGCAGAAGTCCTCGGGCGGGCTGCCGCACGTGTGCGAGGCCTGGGCTAGCCGGCCGAACGCCGCGTTCTCGAACACGGGCAGGCAGCGCTGCGGGCGCCCCGCGCCGTCGTAGCACGCTCCCATGCCCGCGCCGGCCGCCCGAGGTGCCAGCAGCGCCAACCCCAGCAGGAGACAGAGCCTAAGTCTAGTTAAGTCCTAGTCAGCCCAATTAAGACCTAGTCAGAGCCGGCTGGGCACGGTGGCTCATGCCTGTAATCCCAGCACTTTGGGAGGCCAAGGCAGGAGAATCACCTGAGGTCAGGAGTTCAAAACCAGCCTGACTAGCATGGTGAAACCCCATCTATACTAAAAATACAAAAATTAGCTGGGCATTGTGGTGGGCGCCTGTAATCCCAGCTACTCGGGAGGCTGAGGCAGGAGAATCGCTTGAACCTGGGAGGCGGAGGTTGCAGTGAGCCGAGATGGTGCCACTGCACTCCAGCCTGGGAAATGGAGCAAGACTCCGTTAAAAAAAAAAAAAAAAAAAAAAAAAAGACCTAGTCAGAGCCTAAGCCTACTTCTGGTCTAGATTGCACGGTTAAATCTAGTTAGCTTGGTTAATACCTCATTAGGATATTGTTGAAGCATAATTGGTACCCAAGTCTAGTTTTGGTCCAGTTAGAACCCAATTCAGCCCTAGGCAAGGCCTAAGCCTAATTTAGGTCTAGTCAAAGGCTAGTTAAGTTCTAGTCAGCCCAACTAGGACCTATTCAGGGCCAATGCCTAGTTAATGCCTAGTCAGTCCAGTTTAGCCCTAGCCAGAGTCTAAACCTAGTTAATTTCCAGTCCTAGTCTAGTTAAGCCCTAGCAAGATCATAAGTGTAGTTTAGTCCTAGTCAGAACTTAGTTAAGACTGAGTCAAAGCCTTAACCTAGTTAAGGCCTAGTTAGCCCAGTTAAGACTTAGCTAGAGCCTAAGCCTAATTCAGGTCTAGTTAAGCCAGTTAAAGCCTAGCCAGGGCCTAAACATAGTTAAGAGCCTGTCAGAATTTTGACAAAGTATAGCCAAGGACTAAGCCTAGTTAAAAGCTAGCTAGCTTGCTTAAGACCTCATCAGTGTATTGTTAAAGCATAATCAATGCCTAAACTTAGGTTAGGTCTAGTCAGAAGCCAGTTTAGCCCTAGCCAGGGTCTAAGCCTAATTTAGGTCTAATCAGAGCCAGGTTAAGTCCTAGCCAGGGCCTATGCCTAATTATGTTGTAGTTCTAGTCTACTTAAGTCCTAGCAAGGTTATAAATATAGTTTAGTCCTAATCAGAACTTAGTTAACACTTGGCCAGGACCTAAGCCTAGTTAAGATGTAGTGAAGCCTAATCAAGGTATAGGCAGGGCTTCAGCCTAGTTAAGTGTGAGTCAAAGCCCAGTTATGGCCTAGCCATTACCTAACACTAGTTTAGACTTTGTTAGAGCCCAGTTAAGGCCTAGTCAGGGCTTAAGCCTAATTAAGGTGAAGTCAGAGCCTGGGTAAGGCCTAAGTCTAGTTAAGTATTAGGCAGAAACTAGTTAAGGTATAGTCAGGGCTTAAGTTTATTTAAGGCCTGGCTAGAGTTTTATTAAGGTATAGCCACAGCATAAGCCTAATTAAAAACTAACTGACTTGGTTAAGGTATTATCAGAGTATTTTTAAGGACTATTCATGTCCTAAGCCTAGTTTATATTTGGTCAGAGCTAGTTAGGGGCCTAGTCAGAGCCCAGTTAAGGCCTAAATCTACTTAAGTATTTAATCAGAAACTAGTTAAGGTAGTGCCGGGCCCTAGCTTCTTAAGGTGTAAACAGAGTCTTTTAAAGGTACATCCAGGGCCCAAGCCTAATTAAAGGCTAGCCATCTTGGTTAAGGCCTCATAAAAATATATAGTCAGAGTCTAGTTAAGGCAAAAGCAAGGCTTAAGCCTAGTTAAAGCCTAGTCAACTCAGTGAAGGTGGAACCAGGCTTATGCCTAGTTGAGTCCTAGCCACAGCCCAGTTAGCTTAGCCAGGGACTATGCCTAGTTAATATCTAATCAGTCTAGATAAGGCATTGCCAGGACCTAAGTCTAGAGAAGGCCCATTCATTTCTAATTTAATGTGTAGCAAGGACCTGGGTCTATTTAAGGCCTATTTAACCCAGTTAGGTCTAGAAAGGGGTAAGCTTAGTTAAGTCCTAGTAGGAGTCTAGTTAAGGCAGGGCCAAGGACTAAATCTGGTTAAGGCCTAGCCATCTCAGTTAAGGTCTAGTGAGGATATTGGCCTAATTAAAGGTTAGTCAAGACTAGAGTGCCCAACTCATCCTGGTTTGCCTAAGATTTTCTATATTTAGCATTGAAAACTCTGGGTCTTGGAAAACCCCTTATTCCTGGAAAATCAGATTGGTTGGCCACTCAAATCAAAGGTTTTTTTTTCTTTTTTCTTTTTTTTTTTTTTTTTTTAAAAAAAAAAAAAACACTTTTCTTTGTCTTGGAGTTCATGGCTTATAAAACACATTCATAACATTATCTTGTTTGATTATTATAGCATCCACTTGAGATAGGTGTCAACATCATCCTCAAAATATAGATGAATAAACTCAGGTTTAGAGAGAATAAGTGCCTTCTGCAATGCCATACAATTAGTATCAGAAGTGCAGTTTAAATCTATGTTTAAACTCAAAAGCCACACTTTTTAAAAAACTAAAGCAATAGGGCTTCTCCCCATAGTTAAACATTGTCTACATCACAAAATTAGTACTCGCTTATTGTCATCATCCTTATTTCTGATCAGAAAAGTGAGTCATAGTGAGCTTAAGTGATCTAAGGCAAGAAAACTTTTAGACTTGAACCTCGGTTTCTCTGCCTTCAAAGTCAATATTCCCCTTAAAAATAATGTTTTTTCGGCCAGGCCTGGTGGCTCACACCTGTAATCCCAGCACTTTGGGAGGCTGAGACAGCTGGATCACCTGAGGTCAGGAATTTGAGACAAGCCTGACCAACACGGTGACACCCTGTCTCTACTAAAAATACAAAAAGTAGTTGGGCATGGTGGCGGGCTCCTGTAATCCCAGTTACTCGGGAGGCTGAGGCAGGAGAATTGCTTGAACCTGGGAGGCAGAGGTTGCAGTGAGCCAAGATCATGCCATTGCACAACAGCCTGGGCGACAAGAGCGAAACTCTGTCAATAAAATAAAATAAAATAAAATAAAATAAAATAAAATACAATAAAATAAAATAATGTCTTTTCTTCCATCCTTCCTACTTCCTCAGTGTCAGATACTTCAGTACATACCCATGTAGCCAAGGTTGTTGTATGTTTCTGCATGTTTCAGTGATTTTGCATCCATGTATTATCTAAAATCTGTTAAGCGTTTGGTAGATTGTGCTTGCAATGACACTTCTTTTTTTCAGCCTGAGGTTTTATTTATTGAATTGTTGCATGCTGTTTCATTATGAGATATTTGTTGAGGTTTGCATCAGCGTTGACTTAGTAGAGTCAAGCCTCAACTACTCGATTTGGTGTGATCTTGGAAAAGACAGTTCTGACAAGGGCACTGAAGACAAACTCGGTCTACTCAGTAATACTTCAGAGGGTTTCTGGATATACCCCTGGTATAAGACATTCTGGGGACCAGAGAAAGAGATCAAGGCCTCCCTCTCTGGTACTGTGGATTCAGTTGCCAGAAGGTACTGAGGACTTGGCTTGCCTTTTTCTGACTGTGCCATTTCTGTTGCCTCCTGTGAGCTTACCAGGGGTGACAGGCATCTCTATTAAAAAGCCTGTATGTAAATATAGCTGCATCTTCCACTATGTTATCCTGAGGACAAAATAGTTGCCACCCCTGCGGAATGCAGCAGCTTCTGGGTTAGATGCCAATGGTAGCAGTATGCCAAGCATGAAAGTATCTTGTTCTTCCCCTGCCAAGTAAACACCAGCTTCTTGTTTGGTGGTACATTTAAAGGGACAGTCTCCATTCTTTTGGTTTGGCAGTGGCAATGTGGGAAAGTTTCAACATGGGCAGTTAGTGGCTTAGATGGTGGCACAGTGGAAGAGGCCACTGAGATGTATGTTAGGTCGCAGATACCTTTTTGGACTCTCACTTCTCCTTTATGCTATTACATTGCTTTGGAGAACTGTTTGGTTTAGTGGGTAATGCCAGAGGAAGGCAGAGCTAGTTAGAAGAAACGAATAATTTATTCCACTAAGTAGCTGGGATATTCAAATGTTGCTTTCTTTCTTTCTTGGAGAGAGTGCCATTTGGGAATCATTTTCTCTCATATTCACAAGGCGATTCCCCACATAAGCTCAGGTCTTTAATTGACTTTGCATTTGCTGGTAAAACACATTAAGCTTCAAGGCACTGGGTTAGTGGCACAAGCTGGGCATGTCCCCTTCCTAACAAAGAATCTGGAAGGTCTTTCCTCAAGGACTACGGGCTTTGCAGTATAATATTGGAGGCTACAGAAAAAGAGTGCAAAACTAGGTTTCTGGTTTTACCACATTCCAGCTATGTAGAATAGCTCTTGGGTAGATCATTTTACCACTCCGGATTTTAATTTTCCTAAATGTGAAATGGAGATAAATTCTGTGTTGCCCTACCCACCTCATATAGTAATTAAGATGATTAAATGGGATACCATGTGAAAGCACTAGAAGCATAAAACACTATAAAAATGTAAGGAATTATTAGTCCTTACAATTTATTAGTCAACAAATATTTACTGAATATCTTCTATATGCTAGACACTGTTCTTGCACTTAGATAAAACAGATATCCCTGCCTTCGTGGAGCTTACATTCTAGAGAGGAAGACCAGAAAATAAATGATCATCATAATAAATAAGTAAATTATATATGTAGAAAGTGATACGTTTCTAAGAAAAATTAAAAAGTTAGAGCAGAATAAGGAAGACTCAGGACTGCCAAGTTGGGAGGGGGAGGTTAAAATTTACAAAGGTGGTAAGTGAAATACTCATTGAGAAGGCAAGACAGAAGCAAAGAGATTGAAGAAGGTGAGGGATTTAGCTCTTTCAATATTTGAGTCAAGACCATTCCAGGCAGAATAGCCAGTATAAAGAACCTAAAGAGGAAGTATGCTTGGTGAATTTGAAGAATGACAGGGAGGCCAGAGCAGCTAGAAGAGAGCAGGAGAGAGAAAGATAGAAGATGAAGTGGCAGATTATATTATGCAGGGCCATATAAGCCACTATAAGGGTTTGGGTTTTATGCTAAAGGAAATGCAGTTATCAGAGGGTTTTAAATGGAGGAGTGACATGATCTGACTTCCATTTTAAAGGGATCACTGTCTGTCCTGTTGAAAAGAGACTGTAGCTGGGTGTGGTGGCTCATGCCTGTAATCCCAGAACTTTGGGAGCCAAGGTGGGCAGATCACGAGGTCAGGAGTTCGAGACCAGCCTGGCCAACATGGTGAAACCCTGTCTCTATTAAAAAAAAAAAATTAGCCTGGCATGGTGGTGGATGCCTGTAATTCCAGCTACTTGGGAGGCTGAGGCAGGAGAATGGCTTGAACCTGGGAGGTGGAGGTTGCAGTGAGCTGAGATCATGCCACTGTACTCTAGCCTGGGTGACAGAGCAAGACTCTAACTCAAAAAAAAAAAAAAAAAAAAAAAAAAAGAAAGAAAGAAAGGAAGAAGAAAGAAAAAAGAAAAGAGACTGTAGTGAGGCAAGGCAAAGAGACTCCTGTCAGGAGGCTGTCAAAATAATCAAGGTGAGAGGTAGATGATGGTGTCTCACAATGACAAGTGATCAGATTGTGGATATGGATACATTTTAGAGGCAGAGCCATCAGGATACCCCGGAAGATTGACTGTGGATTTTTTGGCCTGAGTAGTTAGAAGGATAGAATTACCATCTACTGAGATGGCAGGCTGTAAGGGAGTAGGTTTGGGAGAGAATACCAAGGATTTAGTTTTGAACGTACTATGTTGAATTTTACAGGAATCAATGTAATGCAATTAGATAAACAAGTATGAGATTTTAGATAAAGGCCGAAGCTGGCTAAATAAATTTGGGAGTCATCTGCCTACAAGTTTTATCTGCAGCTCATATGAGATCACCAAGAGAGTGACTACACATGAAGAAGAAGAGGACTTGGGGAGTGACTGGCCATGTTAAAGCCTGCTTATAGGACAAATAAGATGAGACGGAGAGCTGATAATTGGATTTAGAAGTGCAGAAGTCATTGGTGACTTTAACAAGGATAGTAAGGTGGAGTGGCCATTATATTTAATTAAAAGTGAGTTTCAGGACATAAGTATTTAACCTTGGTAATATCAGTCATAACAGATGAAAGGGAAATTTTGTTCCTATTAAGTGAGCCTGCCTTCAGATTCCCCTGGCTCTAGCTAATATTAAAAAAGAAATACTGTAAGAAATCATATAAGGAAAACTCCATTTATCTTGTCACTTGAACAGCATGCTGGTTTAGTACTGGGAGGGCTCTTGCCAGAGTACTGTGTTGTAACCCTGATGTGCTTTTCTGAGTGTCAAGCATATAAAGCAGTGGGATTCACTCTTTACTCATATTTAAAATGCTAACCTTTGGCTCCCTTAGAAACTTTGGGAGGTAGAGATATGAAATCCTCAAAGGGAAAGGAAGCTCATGGCCAAGGGTAAAGCATTTTCTTTAGGATATTTGGAAACTTTTTTCTGCCTCATTTTCTTCAATTTATTCTGAGTGTATCTATCTCAGAGGTAAATATAGAGAAGTTAGAAAGCAGGAAACCACATACTCTTGTCTTATTTTTTATTTTCATGGATCAGCATATGATCTTAAGGTGATTTTAATGTTCAGCTAGGCTTTTTGTATCTTTTCTTTTTAGCAGGGCTTTCTACTATAGGGACACTCTGGGAATGATAGTATGTAGGGATGACAATAATGAAATGGTTGTCCTCAAGGGGACTTTTGGCCTTTGATCCACTTGGTAAGCAAACTATCATGGCTATACAATCAGCCCTCTGTATTGTGGGTTCTGCATCCATGGAGTCAACCAACTGTGGATCAAAAATATTTTTAAAATATTGCATCTGTACTGAACATGTACAGACTTTTTATTCTTGTCATTATTCCCTAAACCAATATTGTAAAACAAACTATTTACATAGTATTTACATTGTATAAGGCATCATAAGTTATCTAGGTATGGTTTAAAGCAAGCTTGTCCAAACTGTGGCCCAGGACAGCTTTGAATACGAACCAACACAAATTCATAAACTTTCTTAAAATGTTATGAGATTTTTTTTTTTTCAATTTTCTTTAGCTCATCAGCTATCATTAGTGTTAGTGTATTTTATTTGTGGCCCAAGACAATTCTTCCAGTGTGGCCCTGGAAAGCCAAACAATTGGATACCCCTGGTTTAAAGTATATGAGGGAGGATGTGCATAGGTTATATGCAAATACTACACCATTTCATATCAGTGACTTAAGCATCCACGGGTTTTAGTATCTGTGGAAGGTTCTGGAACCAGTCCTCTTTATACACCAAGAGACAAACATATTGTGTTCTTGCTGATATCTTAACACTGGTTCTTATTCTGCTGGTGATGTGGAGGCTCCTGGAGCATCATTAGTCAGACCAAGAGTCTGAAGAAGGTCAAGAGTCTGAAGAAAGCCAAGAATCCGTAGAATCAGGTTCTTTTTTAGATTAAATAAAAATTTTTAACTTTTATTTTAAGTTCAAGGGTACCAGTGCAGGTTTGTTACATAGGTAAACCCATGTCATGGTGCATTTGTTTTACAGATTATTTTATCACTTAGGTATTAAGTCTAGTATCCATTAACTGTTTTTCCTGATCCTCTCCCTCCTCCCACCCTCGACCCTCTGATAGGCCCCAGTGTGTGCTGTTCCCCTTTATGTGTCCATGTGTTCTCATCATTTAGCTCCCACTTATAAGTGAGAACATGCGGTATTTGGTTTTCTGTTCCTGTGTTAGTTTGCTAAGGATAATGACCTCCAGCTCAATCCATGTCCCTGCAAAGGACATGATCTTGTTTTTATGGCTGCATAGTACTCCATGGTGTATATGTACCACATTTTCTTTATCCTATCTACCATTGATGGGCATTTAGGTTGATTCTATGTCTTTGCTATTGTGAATAGTGCTGCAATGAACATAATGTGTGCATGTGTCTTTATGACAGAAGGATTTATATTCCTTTGGGTGCATACCTAGTAATGGGATTCCTGGGCCAAATGGGATTTCTGTGTTTAGGCCTTTGAGGAATTGCCACACTGTCTTCCACAATGGCTGAACTGATTTACACTCACACTAACAACGTATAAGCATTTCTTTTTCTCTGCAACTTCACTAGCATCTGTTATTTTCTGACTTTAATAATAGCCAAGAATTCAGGTTCTTATTCTTGTTCTGCTACTAATCAGCTGTGCAATCTTGGCGAGTCAGTTACCCTCTTTGGTTCTTCATTTCCTCAACTGTAAAATAGGTATAATCCTTGCTACAGAGGATTATTTTAATTATTTATTTATTTTATTTTTGAGACAGAGTCTCACACTGTTGCCCTGGCTGGAGTGCAATGGTGCGATCTCAGCTCACTGCACCCTCTGCCTCCCAGGTTCAAGCAATTCTCCTGCCTCAGCCTCCAGAGTAGCTGGAATTACACGTGCCCACCACAACACCCGGCTAATTTTTTGTATTTTTAGTAGAGATGGGGTTTCACTATGCTGGCCAGGCTGGTCTTGAACTCCTGATCTCGTGATCCGCCTGCCCTGCCTTGGCCTCCCAAAGTGCTGGGATTACAGGCATGAACCACCGCGCTTGGCCACTACACAGGATTATTATAAGTTAATGTATGTGAACATATTTGAGGATATAATTACCAGAAGAAAGAAACTATAAAATATTGGAATGAATTACCAAGGGATGCTATGGAATGTTATTTTGAAATCATTAAAAACAGAAGGGCCTTTCCTTTGGTGGACAGGCATTAAGCACATTTGCAGGCAGAGGGAAGCAATCTGTAATCTGTGATCATCTTTCCATGTGGTAAAATAAACTAACCTGTTCTTTCTTGGCAAGCTGGCATTTGCCACAGAAACATAGAGGAGGCCACAACTGGTGCTTCGTCTTTCTCTTATCAAATTTCTGAGATATATTTCTGAAGTTAGGGACTAAATCCAGGCTAGGATGGTATGAAGTAAAAAGTACACAAAGATATCTGCATAATGCTCTCCTTCTTATCCAAATGATTCACAAAGGAATACTTGAAACTTTGGATTAGTTTGGGTGAAGTCACGCTAGACATAGGATAATGGGCCTTTATTGTCTTGTCTCAATGACCTTGCCAATTACTTTCCAAGTGAATGTTTCTAAAGATTTAATGCTTCGAAAGAATCATTGTCACAATATCAGGTGGAGGGCATTCTCTGTGTAACTGGCAGTATGTTGGAGGCATAGTCAATGTGTAGCTCACAATGGAGTTAGCTTTCACCAGGCCAGGAGTGGTGCATGTGAGCTACAGTCCCACCAAAGCTTGAAGCCAGAATAAGGAAGTGCTTCAGAGGAAGTTAGACTAGGAGGATTTGCTAATCCTCAAGGATTCTCCACAGTCTTTGATTGTCCTTAGGACTCCTGAAAGGGTCATTGGTGAACTACAGCTTCAAGACAGTCCTGTTCCCTCACATTTTTACCCAAGCTCAAAGTCGTCATCGAATATTGGTTCTAACTCTGAGATGAATTGTGTCTCTGGCATGTCCTTCCAGTTTTTGTAATGCCTGCAGCCATCTCTTCTCCTGCCTTCCATAGGTAGCTATTCACTAGTCATGATGTACCACATACTATTTCCTAGATCCTGGAATTTCTCCAGTGCAATTATATTGGCTAGCATTTATTAGGTGCTAATTATGTACCAGACACCATTTTAAATTTGTTGTGCTAACTAACTAATGTAATTCTCACAACTGTCATTATCTTCATCTTACAGATGAGGAAACTGACACAAAGAGTAGCTTAGCAACCTTCTAGTTAGTAAGTGGTGAAGTTGAAATTCAAATACAGGTTTTGTTTTCTGTTTTCTTTCTTTTTTTTTTTTTTTGGATACCAGATCCTATCCTTATAACCACTGGTATCATTTTATATCTCTCCCAAAAAGCATATACAAACAAACAACCACAACTTTTTTTCCCCCTCTCAGAAGGCTGAAGAAAGACTTGGAAATAGAACCCCTGTTCTTGTTACCTCCAAGCTCTGTTTTTATTTCCCTTATTTTAGACCCTGTCATCTGCACTGTAATATTTGAAAACCAAAAAAAAAAAAAAATCTTTCTAGAAGTATTACATCTCTTTCCAGACTCTCTAAGGGCCTGGGAGCATCTCATAGCGGCCAAGCCTCAGGGACAAGCCTGTGTAGGGTCCTACCAGGTTAAGATCGAGTGTCTGTCCTCATGTTTGAACAGTATTTTGAGGAAACACTGTATCTGTCTAGGAAAATAACCAAGATGTATTTTCAAAAGTGGTTGTTTTTCTCTACTAAGTTGTTTTTCTGAAGAGTAAGCCAGTCTGATTTTTCTCTGAAGCAATGAACAAATTTGGAGGAGGAAAGAAATTCAGTAGAGTTTGGTTTAAATTGACCATAAGGACATTTCCTACTCCCCCTTTTTTTAGTTTTAGTTTTGAATTTTTCATATATTTTCAAGAAGGGGCCATGTTTAGCTCCTCAGCTGCACAATTCTTTCCTTTCTTTCTTGATAAATTAAAGATGCTTCATGGGGATTTTTAAATGTCAGATCCTATAACAGGCAAATGCTGTATTGCACACAGTTATTTTTTTAAAGGCAAAAGTTTGTAGCTTTTTCAAAAAGAGTTTAAAGTGTAAATACTGTTTTTTGTTCATTTTATGAACAAAAGCCCCTAGAGATGCTTCTGTTATGTCAAGATTGTGAAAATTTGCCCTTTGTGGATAAAGTTCTCTTGATGTTTCCTCAAGGGGTGAAGAGGGCAATGAGAAGTTATATGTCTGTAGGTGTTTTTTTTTTTTTTTTAAAACAATCTATATCGAATGCATGTATCCAAATGTTACTGTAGCATTGGAGAAGGGAGCACTATGGAAAACAAAATTTTCCTGTTTGTAAATAGGAATCTGGCACCCACCCTCACCAAAGGTGCATTTTAATATTTCCCACATAACTGTCTCTGTTCTCCTTGGATATGAACTAATTTACCTTACCTAATACAAAGAAGCTTATCAACTATAAAGATAGACCCAGAGGATTTGGATTTCTTTGCTTTTTTTCCATCCTACTGTTAGACACTTATTGCCAGTTTTCCAATTAGGAGCATTGCAAAATTGCCGGATAGGACTTTCAGCTAAAAGAAAAATGGTGACTTTTGATTAGTTGTGCAGACAAAAAATGTCAAAAGAGAGAGAGTTTAATAAAAATTTAATGGGGTCAAAGATCTCAGTTACCAGATGGATAGTATGGCCTTTGCCTCAGGGGTCTTTATGAGCTACTTGTAAGATATAGGTTATCTCATCATGTATCAATTAAAAACTCTGCCTAGCCATAAGGGTCTCTTGCCTTAGCACTGCCATGAAGTAGAGAGCCACACAGGCCAAAGGAACTCTCCCCTGCATATTCATACTTCATTCCATTTTCATTAACTTTGATGACTGGCTTGCTGAATCCTGGTAAGACTTTTATCACTGTCTTGCTGTCCTCATTAGTTTTTGTAGGATTGAGGCCTAAAATTTAAAAAATAAAACTATTTTTTTGAGGTATAGCATGCATATAGTAAACTGCACAAACTTTAAGGATGCATATCAATGCTTTTGTTTTTTTAACATATGTGATTATATCAAGATAAAGAACATTCCCAGCACCCCAGAAGGCTTTCTCATATCCCTTCCGAGTCAATAACCCCCTACCCAGAGGTAACCACTTTGTTCACTTCTTTCCCATAGATTTGTGGGCCTGTTCTTGGATTTCATGTAAATGGAGTGATATGATAGCTAATTTTATGCATCTGGTTTATTTCAACATTCTTGTACCTGTATCTTGGTGGATATTTGTACACCCTTTGGTTATATACTTAGGAGTAGCATTCCAGGGTCATGTGATAGAGGTATGATTGGTTTTAGTAGATACTGCCAAATAGTTTTCCAAGGTAGTTGTACCAGTTAACAATTTCACCAGCAATCTATGAGAGTTCCAGTTGTTCCATGTTTTCAGTTCTTGGTATTGTCAGTCTTTTCCATTTTAGCTCTTCTGGTGGGTTTTGCATATCTCATTGTGGTTTTAATTTGCACTTCCCTGATGAGTAATAGTGATGAACACCTATTTATATGCTTATGAGCCATTTGGATATTCTCTTCTATGAAGTGCCAGTTCAATTCTTTTGTATTTTTAAAAAATTAGACTGATTATATTTTTCTTATTGATTTGTAGGAGTTTAAAAAATGTATGAGTGTAGTGGATATAGGTCCTTTGTTAGATATATATTGTGAATATTTTATCCCAGTCTGTGGTTGGCTTTTCATCCTCTTAAGGTGTAATTAATCTTTTCTTTCATGGTTAATGTTTTCTGTCCTATGGGAAATATTTGCTTACCTAAGATCATGAAGATTTTCTCTGGTGGTGTGATCTAGAAGCTTCGTTGTTTTAACTTTCATATTTAGGCCTATGATTCATTTCAAATCATTATTAGTATTATTTTGGTATCTGGCATGAGGTAAGGGTCATGGTTCCATTGATTTGTCTGTCCTTGAGCCAGTACCATGCTGTCTTAATTTCTGTAGCTGTATAACTAGCCTTGATATCTGGTAGCTTATGTCCTTCAATTTGTTCTTCCTGAAGATGTTTCAATATTACTAGCCCTTTATGTATCTTTATGCATTTTGGAATCATTTTGTCCAAATTGCCCTTTGGGAGTGGTTTTGATCTTTTTGACTCATTAGTTTTCCCTTTGTCCCTCTAACTTCAAAATCTAGGTAACCTTTTAAAGTGGAGACCGGTGGCCTGTTTGGGGCAGTTCCCCTCTAGAGGAAGAATTTGTCTCTGAAGTACCAGGGGACTGCAAGAGATTTTCCTGTGCCTTTCCCGCCCAGACACCAGCCCAGAACTCAGGTGACTTCAGGTAAGGAAAACTAGCCCTGCATTTTGGGCTTCTCAAGTTTCCAGCCCATTATTTTAGTGTCTCCCAACTGCCAAAAGTTATGCTCATTTCTCCTTTCCTCAGGAGAGTCCTTCTGCTTTACAGTCAAACTTCATCTTCAACAGTGCCCAGATTAGCAAATGCCACAGGGAAGGAAAAAAGTCCGATTGTCAGTTCACTTAGAAAGGGCTCTTTGCTCTTTGAAATGTTGGTTAATCTCATCCTTGCTTATCGATTTAGCAATTTATCTTATTTTTTTGGTGTGTGTGTGGGTGTTGTTTCTGTTGTTGTTGTTGCAGGAGCGTTCACATCCTGTGTGGAAGCAAAGTCTGCAAATTGTTTAATAGGCTGAGCCTTGATACCCCCATCCCTCTCAGCTCTATCACAGGTGAGTAGTTTATGAACATTTGGGCCAATTCAGTAGGTCAGTGGAAGGATAGATAATGGATATATCCCTGAACCTCCCAGTCACAGATAGTGGGGATTTCCTAGGGGACTAATCTGCCTAAGTCCCATTCAACTTGGAATTCAGCCAGTTTCTAGGGATAGCAAATGACATTAACATTCTCAGTTCTATTTCTGCTTAGGAGAATGAGATGTCAGCTCTGGCCCTGAATAAGGCAGATTTGCTCCTGTAGTCACCTAAATTTGTGCCCTCTAGCATAGGATGTTAGAAGTCCGACCTGGGCTGACATCCATCTCTGCTCCTTTACTTATGTGCTCATGGGCAAATTACCGAATCTCTTTGATCCTCAGTTTTTCCACCTATAACTTCATAGGATGATTTTAGTGTGAGGATTAAATGTACTACAGGTTGAGTATCTCTAATCTCAACATTTGAAATACTAAATGCTTCAAAATCCAAAACGTTTTGAGCACCAACATGACACCTTTGCTTTCTGATGGTTTCGCGTACACAAACTTTGTTTAGTGCACAAGATTATTAAACATATTCTATAAAATTACATTCAGGCTATGTGTATAAGGTGTTTATGAAACATGGATGAATTTCATGTTTAGACTTGGGTTCCATTCCTAAGATATCTCATTATGTATATGCAAATACTCCAAAATCTGAAATCTAAAACACTTCTGGTACCAAGCATTTTGGATAAGGGATACTCAACCTGTAATATAAGAAAAGTGGATTTTACAGTCCTTCATACACAATAGGTCTCCCATTAATGTGACAATTTATTAGAAAATTTTTTATGGGCACATCATTGCATCTGACATATGCTTTCAGAGGCTGGGGATTGTGCTTGGTTACTTTTTTGAAGGGAGTAAAACTTACATATAGCAAAATGTACAAACTTTTAGAGTACCATTCAATGAGTTTTGATACATGCATACTCCTGTGTAACCCACGACCTTATCTAAACATGTTCACTACCATCACTCTAGAAAGTTCCTTTATGCCCCTTCCCAATCAGTTCCTACTCCCATAAATGCAACCACTATTCTGATTTTTTTTCTACATAGATTATTTTGCATTTTCTAAAATTGTGTATGGATGGAATCATACAGCATGTAATCTTTTGTGTCTGGCTTCTTTCATTAAGTATAACGTTGATTATTCCTCCATGTTGTTGTCCCTGTCAGTAGTGCCTTTCTTTTTATTGCTTATCAGTATCACGTTGTGTGACTATACCACAGTTTGCTTATTCATTCTCTTCTTGATAGATACCTGAGCTCTTTCTACTTTTTGGTGATTATGCATACAACTTCTATAGCTATTCTTGTAAAAGTCACTTTGTGAACTTTCACTTCTCTTGGGTAAATACCTAGGAGTGGAATTGCTGGGATATAGATAGGTATATGCTTACTTTTATAGGAAACTGATAGATGTTTTTCCAAAAACATAATACGATTTTATACTCCTACCAGTAGTATAAATGTGTGTGAGAATTCTGGTTCCTCTACATCTTTGTCAATATTTGATGTTATCAGTCTTTAATTTTAGCCAATCTACTGAGTGTATTGTGGTATCTTAGTGTGATGTCAATTTGCATTTCTTTGATTACTAATAATGTTGAGGATGTTTTCATGTGCTTATTAGCTCTTCATTTGAATTGTCTGTTCTGATCTTTTGACCATTTTTAAGTTGGGTTGTTCGTCTTTTTATTATTGAGTTGTAGGGATTCTTTATATATATATATATATATAGACACACACACATATATAAATATATATCTGACAGTGGACTTTCAACCAGAATATATATATTCTGTTATATATTTATGTTGTATACATATGTTATATATTTTCAACCAGAATATATATATTCTGGTTGAAAGTTCATTGTCAGATATATATTTTGTGAATATTTTCTCTCAGTCTCTGGGTTGCCTGTTCATTTTATTAACTGTATGTTTTGATGAGTTGGTCCATTTTTGTATCCCCTGTTTCCCACATGCATGATTGAAGCTTGATAATATTTACTGAATGAATGTGCTGAAAGTTGTTCCTCCCTCCCTGCTTCCATTATTTCGTTTTTTCAAAGACACTTACTGATTACATACTATGCTGGCAAGCACTCTTCTGTTCTTTGGGGATATAGCAGAAAACAAAACAGACAGATTTCTTAGTCTCATGACAATTACATTTTAGTCTATATGTATGTGGGGGTAAGGTGAGAGATAGAAAAACAAATAATTAAACAAGAAAATATGAGCTAGCTATAGATACCATCATGCAAAAATGAAATCTGTGTGTAATGGGAAAGGGATGATTAGGGGCTTTACCCAGGTTGAGGGGTAAGAAATCTGAGGAGGTGATATTAAAGTAGATATCAGAATGACCCGAAGTCATTCCCCACTCCTCCCCCACCAAGGAGAAAGGAATCCCAGGCAGAGGATATAGCCAATAAAAAGTCCCTTGAAGTGAGTTAAGGCTAGGCATAAACTATCCAAAATACCCCTTTAGGCTAGCTGAGGTGTCCAGAGTTGGTTGCTTTGGAAATTACCATAACTGGCATAAGCTGATGCTACACTCTTACTCTTTCTTATTATTGGAATACTTAGCAGTTTCTTCAAGTTTCTTCTTGCCCTCTCCTCACCCTCTAGTTGCTAAGTTCTAAGATGGTTTGAGAATAAAAATGGTGGATCAGCTAATACAAGGGTCTAGAAAGTTAAGGCAAGGTCATTAATTGTTTTTCCCATCAAAAGCGACTGAGTTCCCCACCCCACACAAAAAATCAAGGGCCACATAAAGTAATAAGTAACTACATTTGTCTTATAAGAGAGCAAAATATGGAATGTTCTACCTCTCTGCTTTTTATGTTTAGGTTGTGTAATGTACAACTCAATAAATACAATGAAAATTTGATGAATCAAATATAATTTATTCCAGTTTTTTCCCAGTTTTAGGAGAGAGATACAAGAAAAGATGATGGAAAAGGGTAAGAGTAGATGGAGATAGAGAGGGTGTGAAATAGAATGAAACACATAGGTGAATAAATGGAAGCATATTGACCAAGAGGAGGAATAAAAGAGTCCCAGAGGCTGATAGAGAAGCTGAGAAAAAAAACTGGGTGAATGGGAAGTCAGAAGTTAAATAGGTTTTGTGTGAGGGTGTTCCTGTCATCTTCTTGTGCCTTTGGGCTGTATATACCATATAGTAGTTATTGCTTCCTTTGAAAAATGTGATGGTGCACTCTAACAATATTTAACACACATCTTTCTTCCGTGTTTTCCTTCTGATGAGCTGATGCATGTTCTAAATAAATGCCGAATTCCTTTCCTTGATTTCTCTCCATATTTTCTTTCATGAGACGTTTTTCTCTTAAACAAACAGATCCTTTGAATTAATAAAACAAACTGCTCTGCCTCTAGTACCCATTCTCCTGTATTCCATATGGAAAGTTGCCTCCAACAAAATTGTGCCTTCTGGTCATTGTTGTTGTGACCCTTATCATCAGGGCAAACCCCATGTCTACTGGTAGGATTTTGGACAAAAAAAATGTAGTGATCTTACAGGATTTATACTAAGTGGAAATAGTATACAACTGAGTGGGTCGAAAAAGGCCCTGTGGAGACCAGCAAGCTCTGTGCAAATCACAGACCATCTGGCTGATGATTTTCTGTACTCCAATAAATATCCAACGATTACAGTCAGCTGAAAGTGAAGTCTGTGGCTTGCTGGGCCCCACTCTGGTCAGAACTGCTGAAAACTGGGCAATAATAGACTTGGTAGAATCCTAAAGGAGTTATATAGATGACTACCTCCTAAGGCTTTCAACTAGGAAAAGCCTGATTAGGGCTGGAGAAAGAAAGTTAGCCCAATTTGCAGAATTAACAGTCAGAAATTTAACATGTGGATATAACCAAGAAAAAAAAAAAAAAAAAAAACTGGCCAAAGGTACATAGCTACACTGATCAGCCATACAGAACTAGACTATTGCAGGAAATACAATCTGGTGAAGGGAGATATGAAAATAAATTTGTGAAAGGAATTTAGAAATTCTTATAAAGACATGTATCAGCTCATTAGAATGGAAAAGCAGAATAATCTATTTGGAATGAGAGGGGAGATAATCTAGGCCCCCAAAACTAATGTAGACCCTGAAGTTTTGGGGACTCTTAGTTTCAACTCAGCTCCCTTTTCAGTTCAATTTAAGGTTGTAGGATGGGCTTGTGAAACCTCAGGGCATGTGGGCATATATGTACCAGGTTAGCAGAGAAGAAAGAGTTAGAAAAACTGAATCAAATAAACAAGTGAGTAAGAAATATGAGATATGTCAAAATACTAAAAACTTCCTGCATCCTCAACAGGTTCACTTTAAGTGTGGTGGGGTGTGGTAAACCAGACAAATGTAGCAGGTAAATTATACTGAGTCAATATCTAGATTTTCAAACAAATAATATTGCCTTACACAAGTATATACTTACTCAGAAAGTGGATTTGCAAAGAGCCCACCAGAAATGCAGATGAAAATAGTACAACCATAGCTTTAGATAAAGTTGGAAGAACTAGCTGCTAGATATGGAAGAGGGGCAGTAATAGGGAATTATCAAGGAACTAGTTTTATAACTGAAATTCTCCAAAGTTTGGCAAAATACAGAGAATATAGGACTTTTACTTACCATAAACTCCCCAGGCTGCAGGGCATCTGGAAATTTTAATGAATGGATTCCAAAAAACACAGAAAGAATTCAGCAGCAACAGATAAATGGCAATGAGGCAAAGGTGCTAATAATTGACAGACCCTGAGTGAGTATATCCTTCCTCAAATGAGATGTTCAGGAAAGACAGACAAACTGCCTATGCTTACTTTTCTACCAAATCTCTTAACAAGAGATAAAGACCATGAGGTTTTCAAAGGAAAGAGAAGTAGTAGAGCCTCACAAGGCCAGCAACAAAGGAGGGGCTATAGTTAGACATATCATTTCAACCTTAACGGCAATTCTTGATGGGGTAACCAGTAGCTGTAGCCTGTAGGATGGATAAAGGCTCAAAGACACTAATCTTTATATCTCTCTTTTTTATTATTAGGTCTGCTTTGCTGTTTTCTCTTGGCTGTGACAGTCCGCCTGATGGTTATTATAATAGCAGTTCACCACTAGTACAAACAAGAGTACCATATATAAATTCTGTGCACGGTTTACCAACATCATCAAAAAGTTATATTGTTCTACTGTTCTCATTCTGTACTTGATCAGCATCATAATCATATCAACATCTTAATTTCTGGCCTAAACCAACCACAGAACCATTGTTAGCCCCTTATACTATCCATTGTCACCAAGAGTCCATTTGCTAGAGCTTGTAGTGATATTTTATCTATTTAGAAGAGCACTGCAGCATGGATTCTGTGTCATTTCCTGTACTCATTGATGGACTTGTTGCTTGTGTAGCCCAGTTAATAAGAATAGCTGATGAGCTTTTACAATTCATTATACAAGTACAAGAAGTTCCTTATGTAGAAGAAAATGGTAGAGCAGAAGAGACTGAAGCAGATGCACCTCTTCCTGAGGAGCCTTCACTACCAGATCTCCCTGATCTCTCAGACTTAGACTCAATACTTACACCAAGAGAGGATGAAGACCTAATATTTGATATAGATCAGGCTATGTTAGACATGGATAACTTATATGAAGACACAGTCTCTGGTATAAATGATGACTTAACAAGTGACTAAGACCCAGTTTCTGCCCCCGCCCCCAGGGATGTGAAAACTGATCGTTTCTCTGTTTCAATATGTTCTTATTTTCTGTATATTAGCAATATGTGTTTTCTCACAGTTCTGCACATTTTCATTACTAATAACCCATATAACAAGTAAGATTTGATTTACTTCTAGCAAAAGCTGATCTTTTTTCCTCTTTGTTGTTATTCAAAAAGTTCTGGCTTTTGCCATGTAGGTCTGCCTTTACCTGTACTTACTGTCATGCTAGAATTTTTGATGATGGGAGCAAACCACAGTAAAGAAAAGAAATTCCTCACCTAATTATGGAGGGGAGAACTGACAAACTCTATCACATCTGGGACTCATTTCACTGGTCTCCAATGAATGGAAATGAAAAGGGGAATATCCCCCAGGGTAGCATCACAGTAAATGAATACATTCACATTAACAAGACAATGTTGGGATGCTTTTATTTGAAAGGATATAACTCCTAACTTATCCTTTTAGACAGCATGTGTCCAACTAAAAATGCTATAGCAGACTAAGGGAGGTAATTTTAAAAGAGCACTATCTACCAGATAATAAAAGTGCAGAAAGGTTTTCAAATGACTGTTGCCAAGGAGAAAACTGAAAAAGCTGGGACCAAGAGTTCCAATGCAGGACTGTTCTTGCACATTCTGACCACATTGCAGGTACTTTGCACTATTATTCCCCAAATGGAAAAGGCACACTATACCAAATAATCAAAGAGAGAAGTAATAGAAGGGCTAAGGAAAGCCCTAGAAGGACTATTCACCAATGGAAAGACAAACACTCACCATATTGGACTAGATATCTGTGGACTAGATATAGTCCTTAGGCATCAAAGCAGGACGATGCTACAACCTCATAATATGTGGAGCTGGCTGGGCCCTTGTTTGCTTGGGTCACCTGGACAGATTGTACTGTAATGGTACCTCAGGAACCAGATAAGATATATTCCAGTGTTTACTTGATTCTGTAATTGTATGTAATTTATCCACACTGGATGTAGATAAAATATATCTTCCTGAATACAGCTTAATTTAAAAAGAATGGTTAATAGGCTTATTACAGTGAATCTGCTGCAACCTCAGCCTAGAAATATTTACTGTTGAGAGATAGGTACGGTAATGAATTTAGATAAAATATGGGTTGGTATTTAGCCACAATAATTTTGCATATGCCAGAAGGGGAAAATGGAATAGTTGAAGGACCCACAAATCAAAACAGAAAGGGACGAAAAAAATATGCAGGAAATTTACTGACCATACCAATTGCATGCCATACAGTACCCTCATTTTTATTTGGAAAAATAGCTACCTTTTAGACAAGCCCATGGACACTATGGCCCTCCTTCCGACAGAATGACCATTGCATCTCATGACATGGGCAACAACTAGATAAAGATATAGAGGTATATCACTAGACAATGTGTTATATACAAACTGCAAAGAAATGAGATGTAGAAGGAAATCCACACTGGTGGAAATCGGACTATAGCAATTCATATAAAGGCCTAAAGCATATAGTCAAAAGGATTAAAATGATGTTTAACACAGATGACTTCAGAGCTAATCTTTGAAAATCAGAATTTATGGAACTATTCAACATATTAATATGAGAACTTTCTATAATAGACTACTATGTGAAAGGATTGATAAGAGTAGGTGAGGATTCAGGAGACTTAGAGGAGCAAAGAAAAACACAAATAGGAAAAATAAAAATTATATCATAGAACAACAACTGGATAATTAAAATCCACATGGGATAGCAGATTGAGAGATTTTACTGCCACAATCACTGGACAAACTGAACCTTACTATCTCGCTTTCCCAGTATAGGGGACTCTAGATATGCAGTTATGTCAAAAATGGCAAATAATTGATGGAGTACAAAGTGACTATGCCAAATTAACCTAAATAGAGCAGTGGGAAAGCAAGGTGAAACAGTTTATCACTCCATCCCATTAGGAACAGTTTTACTAGAAAGGTTAGTGATAACAGTTAAACAAAAAAGTTATACATTTAGTAAATAAGAATAAAAATATGGGAACTAGATAAAAGTTAAAGGAACCTTTGCTTTAATTATAGCTTCAGAAACAGCCAGGGAAGATACACACTCCCCACAAGGATTTTGGAGTTTAGGAAACTGGGCTATAATTTTGTGTCAAAATAAAACTCAAAGCATAAATACCTGGACAAGATCAGAGAACATATCCAAGGAGAAGCCACCAGTCTGCTACAAATTTTATTTGGTGAGCAGTTTAACTGTAGCAGGACAGACCTGGTGCTCTTAAACATGATAGATCCCAAAGGGTAGCTATTCCTCCGAGTAGAACTTTGGAATATGGACTTTATAACAATTCTACAACAGATTAATGTAAGCTTGTTAAAACTGTTAGTGTATTATAAGAGAACACAAGTAACCATACTAACTCAAGGAGGTCATGAAACTACATCAAGAGAAATCCGTAAGACTACTCTAGACCTTGAAACAGGACAAAGATTTGAACCAGCCCATAAGACAGCCCATAATGTTTAATATAGTCCTTAGGCATCAAAGCAGGAAGATGCTACAACCTCATAATATGTGGAGCTGGCGGGCCCCTTGTTTGCCTGGGTCACCTGGACAGATTGTACTGTAATGGTACCCCAGGAACTAGATAAGATATATTCCAGTAAACACTTGATTCTGCCTTGATTCTGTAATTGTATGTGCTTAAGGATTGTTAAAGTATGACACCTGCTCCAAGGAATGGATTGTTGTATTAAATATGTTTTCTCTATGGAGCAGAATTAGAGTTAATAGTGAAAAGAAATGTTTAGGAAATAAGACAATGCTTAGGAACAAGAACTAGTGGGGACGGTGTTTTCAGGAGAGAGAAGCAAATTAATAAATTGTCATCAGTTATGCGACTGTTTACGATGGAAAGCCATGATATGGAGTTAGTTTCTAAACAGGTTTATGAACAAAGCCCTATTTTTGTCCTCTGCAAATTAGCCAATCCTAAGATGTTGCTATAAATAGCTGGTAGGCAATTGACATAAGTCATATATCTGAAAGCTCAATTAGTTGGAGAATTATTAACTAGTTTAGTCCACTGATTGGATGTCTCTGATTGAAATCCTGCATCTCCTCCAGGAGAATGGAGTGAGTGGCCGATCCTTTATGCAAATTAGCCCTTTTCTGTATCTTTTTAAGACCAATGCTAAAGCCAATTATTATATAGCATGGCAGAAAAGAGAGGGGCTCATCATTCTGAGACAAGCTTAAAGGTGTGAAAATCAAGGAAGATAGGCTGGTAGATGGCATTAGATTAGGTAGTACAAATTTTCATCTCGATTTGCTTGGGCTAAAATATGTGGGGAGTTGTGCCTATATAAATTCTTATGTGTGATGATTACTGCTAGTTATTATCTTATGATTGTTTAAAATCTGTATTAGCTATTGATCTAAACCATTTTATTGTTTTCTTTCAAGAGATTTTAACTAATAAACTTTCATTCACAAATCAAAAAAGGTGTGGTCATCTTAAAATACCTGGTGGTGAATTTGGAGGCTACCAAATGGGCACACAAGAACTTCACTCAACATAAGGTAGCAGAGCATAGTAAGAGAGAATGTTGTACTAGGAGTCTGAAGTTCTACTTCTGGCTTTGTCAGATGATCTTAAACAAATCTCTAAACATAGTCCTTTCTCATTTGCAAAATGAGGGTTATTAATAAATTTTCTGCTTAACCTTCAGTGATAATAAGGAACAATTGAAATAATGGTTTTCATGGCATGACATGTCTGACATTGAGACAATATATGAAATCAGGACTTTTCAGGAATATCTGAAAAATGTGCATGCATATATTCATTGCAGCACTATTCACAATAGCAAAGACATGGAATCAACCTAAATGCCCATCAGTGACAGACTGGATAAAGGAAATGTGGTACATATACAACATGGAATACTATGCAGCCGTAAAACAGAACGAGATCATGTCCTTTGCAGGGACATGGATGGAGTTGGAAGCTATTACCCTCAGCAAACTAACGCAGCAACAGAAAACCAGAAGCCAAATGTTCTCACTTATAAGTGGGAGCTGAACAATGAGAACACATGGACACAGGGAGGGGAGCAACACACACTGGGGCCTGTTGGGGGCTGGGGTGGGGAGAGGGAGCATCAGTAATGGATTCCCAGCTAATGGATGCTGGGCTTAATACCTAGGTGATGGGTTGATCAGTGCAGCAAACCACCAAGGCACATGTTTACCTATGTGACAAACCTGCACATCCTGCAAATGTACCCCAGAACTTAAAAATTAAAAAGAAAATTCACCCATCTGCAAAAAAACGTTTGTATGACAATACCTGAAAGTCTATTTGACATGAAATAATTATCCAATAGTTTTACACCTATTTTCTAAGAGATTAAAACTTTCTTATTCTACTTCATGCCAAAGTTAGAGTTTGGAAATCAGCTATTGTTTCGTTCTTTGGCGCTTTTTTTTTTTTTTTTTTTTTTTTTTTTTTCCAAATTGAATTCTTTTGGGGAGTCTACTTGCTTTCTAGTAGGAGTAACAATGAGGAAAAAAACAATATGAAAAAGCCCTTCAGGAAATAATGAATTATATTCTATTCAAGGCTAAGATTTTGTTCCTGAGGGGGTTATGTAACTCTGAACGTTATTAGCCCACTATGATCCAACTTGATTTTTATGATTTTTTTACACCAAAGCTGACTGTTGTGTTTTTGTACTGACAGTCTTATCTTAATAGACTAGATGTACTTAGTGATTCCTCTTGGGAATACTTCTTATATTTTTTTTAGAGATCCTACTCTCTCCAGCCCATATTTAAAACTGGGTTTCTTCTGTCTCCTTAACCCTCAGAAAGCTCACAAACCAACCAACAGAAAATCCCTAAAGAAAGAAAAAATAACTTCTAGTTCCTGAAGTTAGTTATTTGTGAATTACTTGTATTGATAAATAAAACTGTCGGTTTCCAGTATCACATCTCTTCAGCATAATAAATAATCCTTGAAGGTGATTGCCATTATACTTATGAAGGTTGGAACTGCATTTTACAAGGTAAGGAAAATCACTGAAGTCTTTATACCTGGTCACAATTTCATCTTAAAAGACCCTAGAAAAATGCTGAAAGTGGCCAGACGTGGTGGCTCCCAGCACTTTGGGAGGCTGAGGCGGGTGAATCACGAGGTCAGGAGATCGAGACCATCCTGGCTAACATGGTGAAACCCTGTCTCTACTAAACACACAAAAAATTAGCTGGGCGTGGTGGCGGGCGCCTGTAGTCCCAGCTACTCGGGAGGCTGAGGCAGGAGAATGGCGTGAACCTGGGAGGCAGAGCTTGCAGTGAGCCGAGATTGCACCACTGCACTCCAACTTGGGTGACAGAGCGCGACTCAGTCTCAAAAAAATAAAAAAATAAAAAAAAAGGAAAAATGCTGAAGGCATCTCAAAAGTTAATTTTAAGTTTACCCCAAATATTCATATAAGGTGGACAAGGGGGCCACGGTTATGAAACACAACTTTAGTGTTTCGGATTCCTCTAATCAAAGACGTCATTAACTGGCTGGGCGCGGTGGCTCATGCCTGTAATCCTAGCACTTTGGGAGGCCAAGACAAGCAGATTGCCTGAGCTCAGGAGTTCGAGACCAGCCTGGGCAACATGGTGAAACCCCATCTCTACTAAAATACAAAAAAATCAGCCAGCACTGTAGTGGGCGCCTGTAATCCCAGCTACTCAGGAGGCTGAGGCATGAGAATAGCTTGAACCTGGGAGATGGAGGTTGCAGTGAGCCAAGATCATGCCACTGCACTCCAGCCTAGGCAACAAAGCGAAACTCTGTCTTAAAACAAAGGTGTGTTATTAACAAAATCTGTTGTTGAAAGCACATAAATACACATGCCTCTATATTATGACAAATTCTGGAAATACTGGTCATTCTAATACCTTTATTCTTACTTAAACTTGGGGGAACATGCCTTTCTTGAAACTATAACTTCTAAATTTTTAATGTAAGCAAACCCCTAACTTCCAGCTTTGGAAAATCAGCTCTGTTGCAGCTCATTTTTTGGAGAAAAAAAAATGTTTTGTGTGAAATACAGCTTTTAAGCTCAAGTTTTAAAAAGACGTGTTGTCTATTTGAAATTTAAGATGTGAATGGGCTTATCTTTGGGTCCTTATCCCGGGTGCCGGAGTTCTTGATGCTTCTCCTCCACAAACCTCTACTCATTGGGAAAATTTCCATTTGTACTGGGTATTTCTTCATTTTTTCCCCAGTTGGAATCACAGCACACTTTAAAAGATTTAGCAAGGTGTCATCAGGGATGGCACTAGAGAGTGGAGAAGTAGTGCATCTGCTCTGTCTTATTCCTGATTACAGACATTGAGGAAGTAATCCTATCTATCCTTGAAGACAGAACCTCATGGTCCAACTGTTATTAAGCATGGAATCAAGTGGAAAAGACAACTTTTCTCTTTTAGCTCAGTTATTTCATTCTCATCTAGAGGCAGTTTCTCTTTGAATAATTCTGATCCTGGGAAATAATTCTTGTCCATTCTCCTACAGTCTTTAGGGTATGAAGGTCATTTGAAAAAAAAAAAATGTCCTTTTAAAAAACGTTTCCTTCTTGGTTTGGGGCTCCCGATATGTAACCCTCAGGGAAAATGTGTTCCTCTAAATCCTGGAGTGTGACCCATTTAAGATGTTAATATGTGTTTTTCTTGATGAGTTAGTACACATAAACTATATGCCTTCAAAGAATTTGAGAAATTTTGTCTAATATGGAAAAGCTGAGTTAATTGCCATAAACATAATGGAAACATAGGACTGGCGTGGTGGCTCATCCCTATAATCCAAGCAATTTGGGAGGCCCAGGCAGGTGGATCACCTGAGGTCAGGAGTTTGAGACCAGCTGGCCAACATGGTAAAACCCGTCTCTACTAAAAATACAAAAATTAGCCAGGTGTGGTGGTGCATGTCTGTAGTTCCAGATACTAGGGAGGCTGAGGTGGGAGGATTACTTGAACCTGGGAGACGGAGGTTGCAGTGAGCTGAGATGGCACCATTGCATTCCAGCCTGGGTGACATAGTGAAACTCTGTCTCGAAAATAAAAATAAATAATAATAATAATGGAAGCATAAAGTTAGGTTTCATTCATTTATTTGCATCAAAAGGAAAGATTGGTTTGTCTAGTTTCATCAAATCCTACATGAGAAGAGTTTATACTGCAAAAATCAAGTGTATTATATAATGTGATAAAATAAAGATCAAAATCATGACGTTTTTATGCTTGTGGTTCTAAGCACACTGTGAGTGTTTCAGTTTTTTTTTTAAAGACTAGATTTTGGATATGTATTGAACAGACTTATCAGTGTGATTCGTCAAATCAAGAACATTTGAGAACGAAGTTCTCACAGACACTTGAATTGTTGGAACCTCAGTAGCTCATATCATTGAGCTAAATTTATATGCTAAAGTTAAAATTACAAAAACACAACTCCAAAAAGGACATTGCTGATTTGTTTAAGAAGTGGGATTGTTCAGCCTTAAACTAGACATGTGAATTGAATAGAGAGAAATTAGAGGCTGTATGCATTTGAGACTCAATGAAACCACATATTTTAAAAAAACTCTAATTCACAGGTTGGGAAGGATTACAGTTTTTTTTTTCCCCCCCTTGAAATAAAGTCACAATTCAGAAGGGATTTATAGAGTTTGATGAGTATAAATTATGTTTTACATTCCTGAAGCAATGCCTTTGGAGTATAAACTTTAAGATATATATGATTTCTCAAGCCTGCCTTTCTAATCAGTGTGGTTTAGTTTGAAGAGAAACTAATTATGTTAAAATTGATGTATAGCTATTGCTAAGATAATTTATCTTGGAAAATTTGGAGCAAAATATATAAATATAAATCTCCAAATGATTCTGAAGTCTCTGGCTATGAGACTAAACTTTAGGCCATATTTGAATTTCAGTGGCTCTATGGAATTATATTCTTTATCACTATTGACATTGAAGTTGACAGTCACTCAGTATCCCAGCTGTATACCTGGAGCTAGAGTTTGATGTGATCTGATTGAAACAATTCAGTCTACTAAATACCATGGTTTTCATTTATTTGATTCACAAATGTCAGTGAATAGCACCAGGCCTAAAATTGTTGATCTTTGCATAAATAGAGTGCTTTTTGAATTACTTTTCAAAAAGTAATTTACTTTTGAAATTACTTGATTTTTGAAATTACTTTGATTACTTACTTTTGAAATTACTTTGATTACTGCTGAATATCCATAATATTGAATAGTTAAGAAGGGCTACTTTGCTAGTGTTATGGATTAAACATAATTTAGCTGGCTGGGCATGGTGGCTCACATCTGTAATCCCAGCGCTTTGGGAGGCTGAGATGAGAAGATCACTTGAGGCCAGGAGTTTGAGGCCAGGAGTTTGAAACCAGCCTAGGCAACATAGTGAGACCTTGTCTCTAAAAATAATAAAAATAGGCTCGGTGCGGTGGCTTACGCCTGTAATCCCAGCACTTTGAGGGGCCGAGGTGGGCAGATCACTTGAGGTCAGGAGTTCAAGACTGGCCTGGCCAGCATGGTGAAACCCCATCTCTACTTAAAAAAAAAAATACAAAAATTTTCTTGGTGTGGTGGTGCATACCTGTAGTCCCAATACTATGGAGGCTGAGGCAGGAGAATCGATTGAACCCAGGAGTCGGAGGTTGCAATGAGCCGAGACTGTGCCACTGCACTCCAACCTGGGTGACAGAGTGAGACTCCATCTCAAAAATAAATAAATAAATAAAATTTTTTAAAAAAGTGGCCTTGTGAAATATGAAACTATACTTAGATAGGTTCACTATTGAAAGTAAAATAGACACTCCCAAACTTGTGCATCTTCAAAAATGAATCCTAGTGATGATGGTTGCACAATGTGAATGTACTTAATTCCACTGAACTGTAAACTTACAAGTGGTTAAAATTTGAAATTTTATATTAGGTATATCTTACCACAATAAAAATTCCACTTCAGTGTACACAGGAATGGACCCTGGAAACAATGTTGGAATCTCTGATGATTAATCAAGAGATCAAGAAGAAATAAGACCCCGGGGCACATTCAGGTTAGTGGGATGATAGTTAAGAAATATATGAAAATACAGTAGCATAAATATATTACGTAAAAACAATGATAAGAAATTATGGAATAAAGAACACAAGGGACAAAGTTTCTGGACAGTAAAAGGACTAAAACAAAGTGGACAAAAGTGATGAGAAGATTAATGAGGGTTGGAGGGCAGTTAATGTATAATACAAAAGTGATTCCATGGTCATGTGACAAGCAGATCCCCATGAGAGTGAGAAAGTCATCACACTGGTTTTCAAATGCAACAGTAACTAAAACTGGCAATTGAAGATCATATGAGCAGGTGGAGTCAAGCCATACAATAGAAGGTGACCTACCAACACAAAATTGATGAAACATTGCAGTGAAATTGTTTGAAAATAAATGCATTCTCAATTTTAAAGAGCATGGGGGCCTAAAATTGTAAAGTTTATCTCATATTCAGCGGGGCGAGGATTGTAAACTTTAGTTGTATTCTGCAATTATCTATTTTTTAAAAACTATTTTATTCCCATTAACCATTCTGTCACTTGGAAGCAATTCATGTTCTAAAAATATCTGTGATTTTCTTTCTCACAGTATTATAACAATTTATGTAAAGTGAAAACACACTGAAACGATAATATACATCTTTAATGGAAATATACACTTATATCAAAGTATAGATACAGCAGACTGTTTAACACAATAACTGATACTTCACATCAACAGCAGGGCTGTGGGAGAGAGGGAGGGATAAGAGAAGGATAGGCCTTTACTATATCTATTACCTGCCATTTTACTGTACAGAATTAGACCATATGCCACGAGTCCTCCATGTGTAACAATAAAAATGAATAATTTTAACAGCTAATGGTAAATTTTTTTTGAGATAGAGTCTCACTCTATTGCCCAGGCTAGAGTGCCATGGCACAATCTTGACTTACTGCAACCTCTGCCTCCCAGGTTCAAGTGATTTTCATGTCTCAGCCCACTGAGTAGCTGGGATTACATGCACCTGCCACCATGCCCAGCTAATTTTTGTATTTTTAGTAGAGACTGGGTTTCACCACGTTGACCAGGCTGGTCTCGAACTCCTGACCTCAGATGATATGCCAGCTTTGGCTTCCCAAAGTGCCGGGATTACAGGTGTGAGCCACCACACCCCGCTCAGCTAATAGTTATTGACTGCTACTGTATGCTCGGTATTTCGCTATGCATAAGTACATTACCTATTTTATTGTATTTTATTTTATTATTTTATTTTATCTTTACATTTCTCCAGGGAAGTAAGCACAACACCAGGCTTATTGAAATAACTTAAAGCAGGTAAATGGCAAAAATAAAATAAGGGGACTCATAGGTAGGCCTAACCATTTACCACTTCCTCCAGTATAGCCCTTTCGATCTCCATGTTGCTCTTTTTCATTTTTTATCCCTTTCCAGGTTGCCCTGGTATTTGTTTTCTGCCTCATTTTTAAGGCATAGTACTTTTATTTTTGTCTGAGAAAAAGGGACCAGATAAACACACAATGAGGTTTGTCTCAGAGCCTGGATCCATGAAGGAATGGCACTGCCAGTTGCCCTTCAGCTGGCAGGCACCCCTCAGCTGCTTTGACTCCAGGTAGCATGGAAAAGAGATGGAAATGGACATTAAAGTACTTCTGGTGCCATGCACTGAATGCTATATTTTCTTATTTCCCACAATCCCCTATGAAGTGAAGAAACTATTTTCATCTCTAATTTATAAATGAGAAAACTAATGCCCTGAAAATAGGAGTGCGTTTCTTTAGGTCATATAGCTAGTGGGTTAAAATTCTATCCTCAGTAGCTCTGGCTCCACAGTCCCTGCTTTTTCCATGGTATCATGCTGCTTCCTTAAAGGGCTAAGTTAGCCTTGTTAGGAGGCTCTCCCAAACTGTTTGATAAGATGGCATAAAACTACACCTGCTTGATTGTAAACCTTGCCTAAACGGAAAGCAGAGCCTCACCTGTGACCTGCTTGAACTGCCCTCCTTCAAAGAGGTGGAACCTAACATTTTGGAGGTAGGTTCATACCATAGCAGATCCTGCTCCAACCTTTTACTGAACTACAAACCCTGAGTATGACTTCATCTTTCAACTGTGTTTTTTAGCCTTCTCACTAAGGGGCTGCCAGGGATTCAGTTGTGCCAACAATTACCAGCATCCAGGCAGTGACCCTTCTGTAATCACTGCCCACTATGTCCCCAGTATATAGGATAGGATCCTTTGTTATGTGCTATCACAGAACACTGTTCTTTCAAAGTACATATCTTAGTAGGTAACTATATATTCGTTAAAGCGATCATTTACTCTATATCCACTACCAGCTTGTAAGCTCCACGAAAGCAGGGTCAGCGTCTGTCTTCTGTATTGCAAACACTCAGAACAGTGCTCAGTAAGCATTTGTTAAATGCATGAATGCTTTTCCATCAAAGAATCAGATGGTTACTTATCTGGCCATAAAGAAAATACAAAAAGGTGTCTGTGCCTTGGATAAATGGGCCTAGCTGTGAGGCCTGCCCAACCATTTGTTTGTTAGAGAGCGAAATGGTAGAAAAATGTTGATTCTTGCTCTACTGCTCCAGACTTTGGAGGCCTTAAGCTTCCCTGAAAGCAGACATGAGCTCAGCTTACCTCTTTCTGGTGGTATTTGATTGCCACCTTCAACTTGGCCAGGTCATGGTACTTCTGAGGGTCAAGCTCTTCACTGTGGTCATCTCGATGATTGAGGATGATCTCCAGTTCCCTGGAGCTCCGAGCTTGGTCCAGCAGGTCTTTGGCAAAGAGCTTGCACTGCTGAGAGAGCTCCTCATACTCGGCCTTGAACTCATTCTCCACCTTGCTGAGCTCCTTGAGCTCCCAGCCCAGGCGGAAGGCAGTTAGGATGGGGTCCTCACTTGATAAGGCAATGAGCGAGGGGCTTGCCAAAGCCTTATAGATGTTCAGTCGGGAGCGAGAGTGGCGCAGACTGTCTACCTCTGAACTAGACACACACTCCACACAGTTGCAGCGGATCTGGTGGGGCCGTGGGATAGTGACCCGTTTTTGGACAAGCAATTTGATGATTTCGTAGTTGTTGGTGTGGGCAGCCAGCATGATGGGAGTGATGTCCGGTGTGAACTCAGAGAACTGTGTGTCCATCATCAGAGTGGGGACCTACGTACAAGAAATGAGAAGCATAGAAGGGCAGGATTAAAGTTTGGAGAGAGAAGCATAGGTCCTATAAAATGCTGGCAATTCAGGAATGAGAGTCTCCATTCTTGTTTCATTTTTTTGACCTCCTAAACCTTCTTCCTTATAGCTAATGTTTATGGAATGCTTACTGTGTGCCAGCCACTATTCTAAGCACATTACATGTCTTTACTCATTTAATCTCCACAACAACCTTGTGAGGTAAATATTCTTCCCATATGAAGAAGCTGAGACACAGGGAGATTAGTGAACACACCTAAGGTTACGAAGTTTTTAGTCAGCAGAGCCAAGATTCAAACCCAAATAAGACTCTAGAGCCGAGCTCTAGAGTCAAGTTGTCAATTATGCAATGACAGCATTCTCATTTCTGTCTGAGACATACTGGAGAATACAGAGAAGTAAAGGACATTTTTTCCTGACCTCCTGGAGAATTATCTGGGTAGAGCAAACTTACATAAAACTGGTAAAGGTACATAGTATTATCTGCTCAGTTCCAAATGAGCAGTAGAGGCTGCAGGAATATTTATTTGAAAGGTTAACGACAACCAGTAATCTTCAAGACCGTATCATTAAATCAAACCCCCGGGGCTGAAGAGAAGATTCCCTCAAATGATTACATTAACTTTGTGTGTGTGTATATATATATACGTACACACACACACACACATACGATATATGTATAAGTGTATATACACACACACACACACATACATATAACTTCAGGGGGCCAAAGACCAAGGCCAGACAGGGTTCATCCAACTTCCTGTAGGTCCCAGGAAGGTAAAGATAATTCGTTAGGGTCAGGAAGAAGAAGTACTCTGAAAATGAAGACTTCCCGGCTTGGGGAGGGGATACTGATAACAAAAGGACCATTGATAAAACTGCTATGTCCATGATGTAATGTTTAGTGTAAATAGCAGCTATGAAGGTGGGGGCTTCTTTGGGTATTCAGGGGCACTTCTGGGTGAGTGCACAGAACCTGATCAATGAATTAAAAAATCTTTCAACTTTAAAATGTCTCTTGCCAGGCACGGTGGTTCACGCCTGTAATCCCAGCACTTTGGGAGGCTGAGGCAGGCGGATCATGAGGTCAAGAGATAGAGACCATCTTGGCTAACACAATGAAACCCCGTCTCTACTAAAAATACAAAAAATTAGCTGGGCATGGTGGCGGGCGCCTGTAGTCCCAGCTACTTGGGAGGCTGATGCAGGAGAATGGAGTGAACCCAGGAGGCGGAGCTGCCAGTGAACCGAGATCACGCCACTGCACTCCAGCCTGGGCAAAAGAGAAAGACTCAGTCTCAAAAAAAAAAAAAAAAAAGAAAAGTCTCTTTTAGGACCCAGTCTTTTCTCAGTCCAGTAGGGAAACTGAGGCAGCTTGCTAGACTCACAGAAGAGTTGAAGTGTGGTAGGATCTAGAGCTAGAGAAGGGGAGGACTGGAATAGTCAATAGAGGCTTTATGAAGAGGTGAAGCCGAGTATTCAAAACATGGATAGGATTCCAGAAGATTGAGAAATATTGATTTTATTACACTTTAGGAAAACATGTTTTAAAAGTTCATTTTAACTGGGTAGGACAGACCGTGGATAATCGGGAGTCTCATCGAATAGACAAATCATGGGATTTTTGTTTTGTTTTAAATTTTCTTTATCTCTCTAAATGTAAGCAGAGAGACAAATCGTGTTTTAATCAATAAGTTCTTTTTACTCTCAAAACTTCTTTAAAAAATAAAACAACAACCCACAGTTACTGGCTAACTGACAAAGGGATGAGTTACTGTTTTTCAACATCATTGCCTCCCTCCCACCTTGTACGCAGGATTCTCCAACAGGGAAGTGGCCAGAAAACATAGAGTAGTAGAAAGGTGGAGGAGGAGGAGTTTGCAAGAAATCTGTTTCCTTCACTGAGTGCTTGCATCAGTCTCTCAATAGTTGAAAGCTGACCGCATAATGGTCATTAATTGCTAGCATGGAACAGCGAGTAAACATTGTTAAACATTTAGAGGGAGCCGCTACAAACAAGACAGCAGGAAGGGAGCAACTGGCTCATAAAGTAAATTGGACATAGGAAAGAGAAAGGGTAATCTCAGAAATTAACATAAGCCTACAGGCTAAGGAAGAAGTAGGTCTGAGTGGGCCTGGAAATGAACATAAACACCATCAGCATAAAGCCTAGAGTTGGGAGAGATGGGGAAGTGAGAAATTTGTCACAGTCTCCCCAGGAAGAAGAGAGCTCAGATCTGAGAATTCTGCCCTTTCTCTGGGCAGAGGCCTTCCTCAATCTCTGTCTGGGTCTAAAAGTGTTGAGTAGAAGGGAAGAGAGGCTAACCTGTAGCACAGGATTTCCTGGGTTACATTGGGGGTATGGGTCTGCTTCCTACCATGCTATTCCTCCTTCTTCTTCTCTCTCTCTCTCCCCCCTCTTCCTTATTCTTTCTACTTTTCTTACTCTTTTCCTTTCTTCCATGGCAGTGCTGCCAGTCCTGTCCAAGACACACAGCAATACCTGTGAATAGTGTTTAGCCCCACTTGTCTGATACAGCCAAAGGTTGTGGTTGTTTATGCATAGAATAATGAAATGCTTTCTGAAACTATCTGATTATATTGTCTAACAAGAACTTTATGATTCTCCATTTGACTTCCTGAGTACCTAACACCAGAGAGGAAACCTTTTAAAAAGAAAACTGGTCTACAGTGACCAACCTTGCCCTCCCACCCAGACTGTTTTTTTCTCCTCCTATCAGTGTTGCCACTCACAGGTTGCTTTCTGTGTGTGTATCCTTGTGGATTCCCTGTGTGGAATGGTCTCTCGCCCCATTTCTCTGCCACTCAAGGGCCATTGCAAGTTCTGACTTCTTCAATAGCTCCTCCTCCTAAATTTGAGCTTATCTCTTGCTCTCCACTCAGATATTGTGGGCACAAGGTTACATGCAAGAAAATCACTTTTCCGATGTTGTCTTATATTATTCTCAAATTACTTCACATATGTACTTTTTGCCTCCTTGATAAGGTTATGAGCTCTTTGAAGGCAGAGTTGTCCTGGTCTGCTCGTTTCCCCTATGGCATCTAGCACAGTGCTAGACGCACAGCAGACACTCAGCAAACATACATTAAATTTCCTATTTTCATATTAAGGAATCGACTCTCTTGGGCCAGGTGTGGTGGCTCACGCCTGTAATCCCAGCACTTTGGGAAGCTGAGGTGAGAGGATCACTTGAGTCCAGGAATTCAAGACCAGCCTGGGCAACATAGTGACACTCTGTCTCTAAAAAAACAAAACAAAAACATTATATTAGCTAGGTGTGATGGCAAGCACCTGTGGTCCCAGCTAGTAGGGAGGTTGGGGTGGGAGGATTGCTTGAGCCTGGGAGGTTGAGGCTACAGTGAGCTGTGATCATGCCACTGCACTCCATCCAGCCTGGGCAACAGAGTGAGACCCTGTCTCCAATAAAAAAGTAAAGAAAAGAAAAGAAAAGAGAAATTGACTCTATTGTTTACAAACCTGACTCCCACAATTTGGGTCAATATGAGCTAATTTCCTTGGACTTCTCCTTCCCATGTCCAGCTGAGAAGGCAGACATCCCAAGACTCCAAGAAGGGTTAGATGACTAGCTTTGTAGGGAACTACTGTGAAGTCTCACAAACTTGCAACATTTCTGCCTGTATTTTTCACAATTCCATTGCTTCAAAGTGGGGACTGATCCATAGAGTATGGGTTTCTTTCTACTCCTTCTACCCCTTCTGCTTTGTTCTCCTTCATCATCTTGCTGTTTTGTTTTGTTTTTCCTTCCCAGGCTGTGCAGAGACCATGGACTATCATCAGAACAGCCAAAGTAAAGGAAGAGAAAGTTTTTTTTTCCTTTCCTTTTTTTTTTTTTTTTGAGGTGGAGTCTCGCTCTGTCGCCCAGGCTGGAGTGCTGTGGCGCGATCTCAGCTCACTGCAAGCTCCGCCTCCTGGGTTCACGCCATTCTCCTGCCTCGGCCTCCCGAGGAAGAGAAAGTTCTATAATGAGGGTCAGAAGATTCTAATAATAATCTAGATTTTATGACATTGTCTAAAATACAGACCAAACGGGTAACAGAAATGAGGACCAGGTGTAGGTATGTATGTATAATTTGGGTGAGTGAATGATAGAAACTGGTAAACTGCAGAGACCCTCTCAAAGGAGGCAGCTACTACTCAGCTCCTGTAAATTGTCATAAGCACAAGTGAGGAGCAGTGTTGCAAATTTTTGAAAAGAAGCCATAAACATGGATTTGGGGGTAGAAGCTCTTAAAGTTATAAATGTTGGCTCAAAAATTTTAAAGATAGTGTGCAGGCCAAGCAAAATACATATGTGAGACCAATTTGGTTTGAGTGAACCAGTTTGTGACCTTCGTGCTAGCACATAAGTTGTGAGACTAAAAAGAGATGGGAGAAGATATTGGACATTTAGGCAAGGGCCAAATGATAAAAGGCCTCATATGCCACGCTAAGAAATTTATATATTATCTTTTGACCACAGGGAACTACTGAGGGTTTTAATCAGGAGAGTGGCATAGTTGATTAGTTTGGCCACAGTGTGGGAAATGGGCAGTGGTAATCATGCTCATAAATGTTTAACAATCAGCTCTCTACAGGGGAGGAAAAAAGATCCTGTTTTTTGGTGTTAGCCAGTTTTTGTAGTGTAAATACTCCCACTGTGGCCAGTTTCATGCTACCAATATGACATCATGGGACATGGAGTTGGGAAGAGGAGTAGATAGCCCACTCTCGCCAGCTGGCGTGAGCCAGCTCCAAGCACACCACCATGTGTTTCAGAATAAGACTAGTTAAAAGATATCATTAGTTTAGGTGAAGAGATGGCAAGGATCTTAAATTAGATAGTGATTCTAGAGATAGACAAAAAATAACAAATTTAAGGCATTCATTGGATGTGTCAGGGAAGGGAGGGAGAAGAAATCAAGAGTATTGGGTCTCTAGATTCCAATGCCTGGTTGAACAGTAGTGTCACTAATTGAGATAGTGCATACAGGAGCAGGTTTAAGGTTTTTAAAAGTTCAGTTTTGTACTTGTTAACTTTGAAGTCCCTATTGGAAAAGCAGCAGGAAATTGTATAACTCCAGCATGAATCTTGAAGGAGAAGTTAGGGCTGAAAATATAGATGTGAGAGTCTTCAGTCAGTAATAGTAGTTGAAACCAAGAGTGGACAGGATCAGCGTCTGTCTGCCCGTGTTTCCTCACAAGTGACTCCACCAATCTACTCCAAGGACTCTGTCCAGCCCCAGTTTCCAGGGCAACCGAGGCTTGAAATAAGAAGCACTTAGGAGGCCTGCATCAGGTTCCATCATTCCAAATTCCTACTGTTGAGGCTTTTGCAATGGGACATTCTTGTTCTGTTTGTTTCTTAATTGCAGCTTCTCCTGCACCTGTGCCCTAGCTTTTAAAACAAGGCTTCACCCTCACCTGAGTTTCTGGCCTAATATCTCAGGCCTCTTTAATGAAATGTAGCTGTGAAGAGGAGATGAGGCTGCATCTTGAGCACCTTGATTAGATCATGGGGAGGACCCAGGGAGGAGGGAAGAGATTATAGACAAGGGAAAGAGGGGGCTTGTGGGTAGATCAGGGTGCCTGAAGAGATGAGGAGGGATGAGGTCAAGAGCAAAGGTTGGGGTGAGGTGGAGGTTGATCTTGGTCTGGAATAAGGATGCCTTATCCTCAGAGACTGGAGGAAAAAGGGTGAGTTGAATGGAGCTGTTGGTAAGTTTGTTATTGAAGAGGGCTGGAAGCTGAAGTACTTCCCATCTAAAAATGCAGTTTTCTTATTGAAATGGGAGGTGAGATCAGATGCTTTGAGTGAGGTGGAGAAGTTGGAAGGGTGTGTGGAGAGAGTTCAATGTATGGAAGATTTGCTAAGGGGAGAGAAAGAGGAAGTTGACCAAAGGAAAGTAAAAGGATGGCCTAGCAGTCCTGAAGTCTTGGGTAAATTAGCAGCTGTAAATTTGTAATGGCAATGATGCATGGAAGAATGTGGCTTTTTTTTTCTCTCTAGCAGCTTTGACAGTCCAGATGTGGGGATGGAGAATTCTGGTTTTTGGATAGATTCAGGATTGTGGTTTTGCCAGTGAGAGGAAGTTGAGTATGAAGTAGTTCAGGTGATTGCACTTGAAGACCAGATCAGATAGGTAAGGGTAAAAGTCTGGGAGGAAATGGAGGCATTGAGGGACTTGAGGTCTCTTTGAAGTGAAAAGGCAGAGAGAGTAGGCAAACTGGGAGGATGGGAGACTGTGGACAGAGAGTAGGGTGCTAGTGGATATGCTGTCCACAGTGGAGCAGTGCTGAATGATGACCAGCTGTGGGTTGGTCATGGGCACAGTGGGCTGAAGTAGAGTGGATGTGGAGGTCAGTGGAGCAGGGAAGTCAAGGAGCTGATGGTTCAGGATGCTGGCTGTATTGTCCACATGGGTGGGTGCTGAAGTCATTCAGGGTGATGACACATATTGGGCTGGAGAGGACAACTGTGATCTAGAGGCCAAGATAATCAGAGTACTTTGGATAGTGACTAAATCAGCAGATGATCAGGAGATGGAAAGAGGAGTGACTGTGTCCACACTGTTTTGAGGAGGGCTTCTGAGAGGTGAAGCCAGCTGGACTTCCTGGGTCGAGTGGGGACTTGAAGAACTTTTCTGTCTTATAAGATGTGTGTAAAATGCACCAATCAGTGCTCTGTAAAAATGCACCAATCAGCTCTCTGTAGCTAGCTAGAGGTTTGTAAAATGGACCAATCAGTGCTCTGTAAAATGGACCAATCAGCAGGACATGGGCAGGGACAAATAAGGAAATAAAAGCTGGCCACCCCAACCAGCAGGGGCAACCTGCTTGGGTCCCCTTCCATGCTGTGGAAGCTTTGTTCTTTTGCTTCTTCACAATAAATCATGTTGCTGCTCCCTCTTTAGGTCCGTGTTATCTTCAAGAGCTGTAACACTCACTGTGAAGGTCCACGGTTCCATTCTTGAAGTCAGTGAGACCACGAACCTACTGAAAGGAATCAACTCTCCCCACATAATGGGGGCTTGTCCAGGATGTTGCCACGTGGTGAGTACCATCGGACCCCTTTTGCTTGCTATTCTGTCCTATTTCTCCTTAGAATTTGGGAGCTAAACACTGGGCACCTGTCGGCCAGTTAAAAGTGACTAGTGTGGCCGCTGGACTAAAGACATGGGTGTCAGGCTTTCTAGGAAAGGGCTCTCTAACAACCCCGGACCCTTTGGAGCTGGAAACGTTCGTTTGCCTGGAACCAGCTTCTGCTTTACCTGTACTTCTGGGCTAAGCCGAAGGTCAACAGAGAGGAAAGCCATTCAGCTCTGGGGTCCTGACAAAAAGTTGGTTGACCCTGCAGCCATGAGTTGAACTCTCAAAGTCACGTTACCCAAGCAAGACTCGCCCATCTATCCTATCTATTCTGACCCTTGCCTCCTGGGTCCTAACACCTGTCAGACAAACTTCCTCTGACCTCTCTTCTCCGAGACTAGTCCTGCTTCTAAAAACCACTCCCTGTCTCTGGTGCTTTTCTAGTTTCTTCTGTAAGAATGATTTCTAGTACAATTTTCAAGACTCTGTTCCTTTCTTTAGGCACCCAGGCTCACCACTCAAAAAGACATATTTTTTGCCCAAAGCCCCATCAGAGGGGGAGACTATCTGAAATTTAAGATCCCTCTTCAGACTAGCAGGTCTAACAAAGCCTATTCCCGAAGCTAGGAGATGGGGAACCTCAGAAATGATATCCTTCCTATTCATATGATGAGAAGTGAGGACAAAAGGTGTCACTCTTCCAGTCCTGGATATCCCTTCCCTTCCTCGGGGTATGGCCCTCCACTCCATTTTTGAGGCATATCATCTTTATAGGATAGGGGTAAGGTCCCAATACTAACAGGAGAAAATGCTTAGAACTCTAACAGGTTTTTGAGAATGCGTCAGTAAAGGCCACTAAATCTGATTTTTCTTGGTCCTCTTTGTGGTCTAAGAGGAAAGGCAAGGGTACAGGTTTTCAAGAATGCATTGGTAAGGGCCACTGAATCTGATCTTCCTCGGTCCTCTTTGTGGTCTAGGAGGAAAACTAGTGTTTCTGCTGTTGCTTTGGTGAGTGCAACTATTCTGATCAGCAGGGTCCAAGGACCGTTGTGGGTTCTTGGGCAAGAGGAGGATCTGCTGCTGCATCGGTGAGCACAGCTATTCTGAGCAGCAGGATCCAAGGACTGTTGCAGGTTCTCGGGCAGGTAGGAGAAACAAAACAAATCAAAACCATGGGCGGTTTTGTCTTTCAGATAGGAAACACTCAGGCATCAACAGGCTCACCCCTGAAATGCATCCTAAGCCATTAGAGTCAATTTGACCCGCAAACCCTGAAAAAGAGGTGGCTCTTTTTTTCTGTACTGCTGCATGGTCCCAATATTCTCTCTCTGATAGGAAAAAATGGCCACCTGAGGGAAGTATAAATTACAATACTATCATGAAGCTTGACCTTTTCTGTAAGAGGGAAGGCAAATGGAGTGAAATACCTTATGTCCAAGCTTTCTTTTCATTGAAAGAGAATCCACAACTATACAAAGCTTACAATTTACATTCCACAGGACCTCTCAGTTTACCTCCATATCCTAGCCTCCCTACAGCTCCCCTTCCTATTAATGATAAGCCTCCTCTAATCTCCCCCACCTAGAAGGAAACAAGCAAAAAAATCTCCAAGGGACCACAAAACCCCCCAGGCTATTGGTTATGTCTCCTTCAAGCTGTAGGGGGAGGGGAATTTGACCCAACCTGGGTACGTTTCCCCTTCTCCCTCTCTAAAGCAGATCAAGGCAGACCTGGGGAAGGTTTCAGATGATCCTGATAGGTATATAAATGTCCTTCAGGGTCTAGGGCAAAACTTCAACCTCACTTGCAGAGATGTCATGCTATCGTTAGATGAAACCCTGGCCTTTAATGAAAAGAATGTGGCTTTAGCTGCAGCTGGAGAGTTTGGAGATACCTGGTATCTTAGTCAAGTAAGTAATGGAATGACAGCTGAAGAAAGGGACAAATTCCCTACCAGTCAGCAAGCTGTCCCCAGTATGGATCCCCACTGGGACCTCAACTCAGATCATGGAGACTGGAGTCACAAATATCTGTTGACCTATGTTCTAGAAGGACTAAGGAGAATTAGGAAAAAGCCCATAAATTATTCACTGATGTCCACCATCACTCAGGGAAAGGAAGAAAATCCTTCTGCCTTCCTTGAGCGGCTAAGGGAGGCCTTAAAAAAATATACTCCCCTGTCCCCCAACTCCCTCGAGGGTCAATTAATCCTAAAAGGTAAGTTTATTACCCAATCAGCCGCAGATAACAGGAGAAAGCTCAAAAAGCAAGCCCTAGACCCCGAACAAAATCTGGAGGCATTATTAAACCTGGTGACCCCAGTGTTCTGTAATAAGGACTAAGAAGAACAGGCAGAAAAGGAAAAGCAAGATCAGAGAAAAGTCACAGCCTTAGTCATGGCCCTCAGACAAACAAAACTTGGTGGTTCAAAGACGACAGAAAATGGAGCAGGCCAATCACCCGGTAAGGCTTGTTACCAGTGTGGTTTGCAAGGACACCTTAAAAAAATTGTCCAACGAGAAACAAGCTGCCCCTTTGCCTATGTCCACTATGCCAAGACAATCACTGGAAGGCACCCTGCCCCAGAGGACAAAAGTTATCTGGGCCAGAAGCCCCCAACCAGATGATCAAACAACAGGACTGAGGGTGCCTGGGGCAAGCACCAGCTCATGTCATCACCCTCACTGAGCCCCGGGTACATTTAACCATTGAAGGCCAGGAAATTGACTTCCTCCTGGACACTGGCACAGCTTTCTCAGTGTTAGTATCCTGCCCCGGATGGCTGTCCTCAAGGTCTGTTACCATCCAAGGAATCCTGGGACAGCCTGGAACCAGGTATTTCTCCCACCTCCTCAGCTGTAATTAGGAGACTTTGCCCTTTTCACATGCCTTTCTTGTTATGCCTGAAAGTCCCACACCCCTATTAGGGACATATTAGCCAAAGCTGGAGCTATTATCTATATGAATATGGGGAGCAAGTTACCCATTTGTTGTCCCCTACTTGAGAAGGGAATCAACCCTGAAGTTTGGGCATTAGAAGGACAATTCAGAGGGCAAAAAATGCCCGCCCAGTCCAAATCAGGCTAAAAGACCCCATCACTTTTCCTTATCAAAGACCATATCCCTTAAGGCCTGAATCTCTTAAGGGATTATAGGATACTGTCAGACATTTAAAAGCTCAAGGCTTAGTTAAAAAAAAAAAAAAAAAATGCAGCAGTCCCTGCAACACCCCAATTCTAGGAGTACAAAAACCGAATGGTCAGTGGAGGCTAGTGCAAGATCTTAGACTCATCAATGAGGCAGTAATTCCTCTATATCCAGTTGTACCCAACCCCTATACCCTGCTCTCTCAAATATGAGGAAGCAAAATGGTTCACTGTTCTGGACCTCAAGGATGCCTTCTTCTGTGTTCCCCTGCACTCTGACTCCCAGTTTCTCTTTGCCTTCGAGGATCCCATAGACCACATGTCCCAACTTACATGGACGGTCTTGCCCCAAGGGTTTAAGGATAGCCCTCATCTGTTTGGTCAAGCACTGGCCCAAGATCTAGGCCACTAATTAAGTCCAGGCACTCTGGTCCTTCAGTATGTGGATGATTTACTTTTGGCTACCAGTTCAGAAGCCTCATGCCAGCAGGGTAGTCTAGATCTCTTTAACTTTTTAGCTAATCAAGGGTACACGGTCTAAATCGAAGGCCCAGCTCCGTTTGCAACAAGTCAAATATCTAGGTCTAATTTTAGCCAGAAGAACCAGGGCCCTCAGCAAGGAACAAATACAACCTATACTGGCTTATTCTCACCCTAAAACATTAAAACAGTTGCTGAGGTTCCTTGTAATCACTGGCTTTTGCTGACTGTGAATCCCCAGAAACAGTGAGATAGCCAGGCCCCTCTATACTCTAATCAAGGAGACCCAGAGGGCAAATACTCCTCTAGTAGAATAAGAACCAGAGGCAGAAACAGCCTTCAAATCCTTAAAGCAGGCCCTAGTACAAGCTCCAGCCTTAAGCCTTCCCACAGGACAAAAGTTCTCCTTATACATCACAGAGAGAGCAGCAACAGCCCTTGGAGTCCTTACTCAGTCTCGTGGGACAACCCCACAACCAGTGGCATACCTAAGTAAGGAAATTAATATAGTAGCAAAAGGCTGGCCTCATTGTTTACAGGTAGTTGTGGCAGTGGCCGTCTTAGTGTCAGAGGCTATCAAAATAGTACAAGGAAAGGATCTCACTGTCTGGACTATATGACGACTCATGATGTAAATGGCATACTAGGTGCCAAAGGAAGTTTATGGCTATAAGACAACCGCCTGCTTAGATACCAAACGCTACTCCTTGAAGGACCAGTGCTTCAAATACGCACATATCCAGCCCTCAACCCTGCTACTTTTCTCCCAGAGTATGGAGAACCAATTGAGCATGACTGCCAACAAATTATAGTCCAGACTTATGCCGCTCGAGATGATCTCTTAGAAATCCCCTTAGCTAATCCTGACCTTAACCTATATACTAATGGAAGTTCATTTGTGGAAAATAGGATACGAAGGGCAGGTTATGCCATAGTTAGTAATGTAACAGTACTTAAAAGTAAGCCTCTTCCCCCAGAGACCAGCACCCAGTTAGCAAAACTAGTGGCACTTACCCAAACCTTAGAACTAGGAAAAGGAGAAAAAGAATAAATGTGTATACAGATAGCAAGTATGCTTATCTAATCCTACATGCCCATGCTGCAATATGGAAATAAAGGAAGTTCCTAACCCCTGGGGGAACCCCCATTAAGTATCACAAAGAAATCATGGAGTTATTGCACACAGTGCAAAAACCCAAGGAGGTGGCAGTCTTACACTGCCAAAGCCATCAAAAAGGTGAAGGAGAAAAGGCAGAAGGAAACTGTTGGGCAGACACTGAGGTCAAAATTGCTGCCAGGTGGAACCTTCCATTAGAAATATCTGTAGAAGGTCCCTTGGTATGGAACAACTCTCTCCAAGAAATTAAGCCCCAGTATTCCGTGACTGAAACAGAATGAGGACTTTCACAAAGGCATAGTTTTCTCCTCTTGGGGTGGTTAATGACAGAAGAAGGAAAAGTACTCATACCCAAAGCCAGCCAGTGGAAAATACTTAAAACCCTCCACCAAACTTTTCGTATAGGTATTGAGAACACTCATCAAATGGCCAGATCCCTAGTTACAGGGCCAAATCTCCTCTGGACCATCCGACAAGTAGTCAAAGCCTGTGAGGTGTGCCAAAAGAATAATCCCTTGGTCCATCATAAGGCTTCTCTAGGGGAACAAAGAATAGGTCACTATCCCAGGGAGGACTGGCAGTTAGACTTCACCCATATGCCTAAGTCAAAAATATTTCAACACTTGATGGTCTGTGTTAATACCTTTACAAATTAAATAGAAGCCTTCCCCTGCAAGACAGAGAAGTCTCAGGAAGTGGTTAAAGTCCTAATTCATAAAATAATTCCTAAGTTTAGGCTTCCCCAAAGCTTACAAAGCAACAATGATCTGGCTTTTAAAGCCACAATAACTCAGGAAATTTCCTGGGCTCTAGGGATACAGTATCACATTCACTGCGCCTGGAGGCCACAGTCCTCAGAGAAGGTCGAGAAGGCAAATGGAACACTCGAGACACTTAAGGAAACTAACACAAGAAACTCATCTCTTGTGGTCTACTCTCTTGCCCATGGCCTTGTTAAGAATGCACATGTACCCTAGAACTTAAAGTATAATAATAAAAAAAAAAAATAAAAAAATAAATTCTAAAAAAAAAAAAAAGAATCCAAAATTCTCCTCACAAAATAGGACTCAGTCCATGTAAAATGCTGTATGGACAATGTTTTCTCACAAATAACCTCCTACTTGATCAGGAAATGGCCAACCTGGTCAAAGACGTAACTTCTTTGGCAAAATATCAATGAAACCTTAAAAACCTACCCGAAGGATATCACAGAGAAAAAGGAAAAGAGTTGTTCCAACACGGAGATCTAGTGTTGGTCAAATTCCTCCCCTCTAGCTCCCCATCTACAGATTCTTTGTAAGAAGGACCATACTCGGTAATCCTCTCTACCCCCACTGCAGTTAAAGTGGCAAGAGTGGAATCTTAGATTCACCACACCCGAGTTAAACTTTAGACACCTCCTAAGGAACCTACAGGACTGACAGCTCAGGAGTCCCCGAATCAGCCAGACCAGCCTTGATACACCTGTGAACCATTGGAAGACTTGTGTCTCCTATTTTGAAAGAAAACACCTGTAATCCCATCTACTCGGGAGGCTGAGGCAATAGAATCACTTGAACTCAGGAGGTGGAGGTTGCAGTGAGCGAAGATCACACCACTACACTCCAGCCTGGGTGACAGAGCGAGACTTTGTCTCAACAAAACAAAACAAAACAAATGTATCTCAATCAAAAGCAAACTCCACAGCACAGTAATGGTTTATTCTTCACCATGTCCTGGGCAAAACTGTGACATATGGAAACCTTAAGAGCACCCCCCTTCAATTCTGGTTTGTGTACTTTTTAATGTTCTACCTAACTTAATACAAGTTAACCCAGTGATGTCTTGCAAGCCTCCTGTGCAGGCTTAACCAGTACTGCCTTTTATGGGTTGTTCTTATATTTTAGATTAGGTTCATTAAATTGTGTCAGTTTCTCATCCAGGTCCCTGGACTTTTGGGTCCCTTTAGGTGACTGGTCTGCTATTCTCTGAAAAAAAACCCCATACCAAGTTACTAATATTGATAACAATATCTGGAGATGTCCCGAGCAGGGGTATTTACATTTTAACTGGTGGCACCTAGAAAGAACACCTTGGCATTAGCCAAAAAAAAAAAAAAAAAAAAAAAAAAGAGAAATTCAAGGAGGACTAGGCTGGTAGGGACTTAAGTTTGGTGAAGGTCTTTCTCAGGCCTCACATTCCACTGTACAGCTTGATTCCTACTCCACTTTCAGATAGAGTGGAGTCTGCTACTAGTGGTGGCTCTGTACATAAGGTTTCTCCTAGTAGCTATTAAGAAAAACTGTGAAAGACTTTGGATCGTGAAAAAACATAAACCGGAGGTCCTGTCTAGTATATTTTCTGGATTATCCATGCCTTTGATTCTCTTTGACTTAATTTAAAATGCTGTAAATTGTAATGCAACTATTTCTTATTGGATAGAATGTAATTGATTATTGCCTTGTGGATATAGACTACTTTGTATCCATTCGTGAGTTTATTTCTATATTTCTGATGACCTGTATCATGGGACAGCAAACTTCTGTAAAAAGCCAGACAGTAATTTATATTCTGTGGACCATACAACAAATTACATTACAGTGTCATTTCATCACAATGAAATGAAACTTTCATTTTCATTGTAAAATGAAAGCAGCCATAAGTGTAAGTGAATGGGTATGGCTGTGCTCCAATAAATTTTATTTATAAAAACAGTTGACAGCCAGATTTGGACTGAAGGCCATAGTTTGCAGACTCTTGGCCTACCTACTGGTTCCCTCATTAATTAATGAGTTGAATAAAATCTTTGACATGTTTACTTTAAATTTGTATGAAGATTACGATTTAACCTTTTTTTTTTTTTTGAAATTATCTTTTAACAGCCATTCTGTGTTCAGATTGAGGTCAGGTGAAAAATTCAATTTGATTATTTCTTATCAAGTTTTGCTTTCTCTTTAAACTCCAAAATCATACTGAAAGATCTTGGACTTTCTGTTTAAAATCACGTTTTTTAAAAGGAAAAATAAAGGTAGGGGGAGGTGAGGAAGAGGGAAGGAAATCAATAGGTCAAGAATTTAGATTTGGCTTATATTGTCTATAACTGTACTTCTAAAGAAACCTGGTACATCAACCAACTCGATTGAATTTTAAAATTTGCAATGATGTGGGCTAAGGACATGGCCAGTAAAGAAGTTACATTGTCTTGCCTTTCCCTGGGACTTTTCATTCAGGCCATAATGAGTTTGCTACCGGATCTGTCCAAGGACTCCTTGTAGAAAAGCTAGGATCCTATTCGAGGATCCTTCTAGATGAATGAGTACAGGACAGAGCCACTCAGGTCAGAGCTCGTCACATAAAACACTTGCAATGCAGCGAATAGATTAAGCTACAGTCAGCTTCTCTGTATTTTCAGCTAAATTCTATTGCCAGAGGACAGCCTAGAGGACAGATGATACTCCTTTCTCCCCACTATCAGAAATGGCTAAAGCTTTTACAAGGTTATTGTTCACCATGGGCTCAAATGATACATTCATTTCCATTAACCTCATCACTGGACATAATCTGCTAATTGGAGTTTTTCTGAACCCTATCATTACCCTTGGTGGAGTTTATCACAGGCGTCTGAAATTAAATCCCCCATTTGTAATTAATGGCCAGACCCTTATCAAGAGCCACCTCATTCATACACACAATGTTGCCTGCTCACAGACCCAACCTCTCCAATTGGCACTTCCTCACACAGCTGGTCTGATAGCATCATGTTGGAAACGAACCTCCTGTCTTATGCCTGGATTTAGTGAAATTGCAATCTCTCTTTTTTCACCTGCTGTGTTTTCCTCCCTCCATCCTAACATGCCGGATAAAATCAGTGTTCAGCAGTCCAAGGAATGTGTGGAAACGAAATTTCATTTCGCTGTATTACTCAGAAGTGAAAAACACCAGCATCTAATCAATTCACATTACCAGCTTCCTGCTCTGCCTATCAGGTTAGTTAGCTAGTAGTGGTGATGTGTGTGTTACTTTGGAGCAACCATTGGCATGAGATGGAAAAGTATCTGTTTCTCAGAATCTGGTAAAAACAGAAGCATCAGAATTAGGATTTGCTGGATGATCTCAGCTTTCAAGGCCAAGATGTATATAATTTAGACTGGAAGACTGAAATGGACAAAATATACTTGGGGATAATGTCACAGAACCCACTGGCCTTTAAAAATGTCAATATTGATACATACAGGTCAATTATATACATAAAACAAAAGCCAGGATTAGCCTGAGCAGCAGTGATAAAAGTAATACTAATGGCTACTGGATGTTGAGCACTTTCCATATACCAGGCACAAGCACAATGCTAGAGTATTTTATGTAGTCCTCACTATAGCTCTATGCTATAGGCATAATAATTGCTCCCATTTTATATCCAAGGAGCTCAGTCATAGAGAAGCTAAGTGCCTTGCCCAAGGTCACATGCTAGGAAGTAGAGAACCCAGAGCTTGACCCCAGGCAGTTTGGTACCAAAGCCTCCTGTAGTGTTAACTACTATACAGCTCCACCCCTAACCAGCAAAAGGCCAACAATTTGATTTATTACATCAATAAACAAATGTTAAAATCACAACGCTGAATATAAAGACATATCTTAAGTACATATTGCAGGTTTTGTTGGATATTAATTAACCTTATCAACTAATGTTCTACTTTAAACCAAACACTATATAGCATTGTTTAACATTTGGCAGCCCACAAAACTATTCTCGAGTTCTCATCACATAGAGGCCCTTAAGTTTTCAAAAGATAGGAGCTAAAACTATGAGAAAAAAATTCATGACTAATTCCACAGGTTATGAAAGTTTATAATTTCAGAGTTGTAGTTTGATAAAACATGGAAAGGCATTTCTGTCACAGTTAAATGAAGCATTCCATATATTTTCTTTGTAAAATGTGGGTTATAATGAGTGATGGGAACCACTGACTCCAAAAGTTAGGTCCACCCTGGGATGGATATTAGAAACAAACAAGCAAAAAACCAAAAAAGGTAAAAGGCTCCAAGGGAGGAAGGGAATATAGAATGAGTGGCCTTTGGAGAGACAGCCCTCCCTGAAGGCATTTTGTGTACAGTTGAGGTCTGATGTTTTCCAGGAAACTGTGAAAGCGATGTGATGAATCAAAAATTGAGTCAATCAGCAGATGTAGGTTATTATTGAGATGCGAACAATGTCAGAAGCAAAGGACTGATCAATGGGTCTCTAGCATTGCACAGAAGAATGAAACCCTAATCTACTAGTGTGTACAGTCAGCTTTGTAGGTGGCCCTACTGTGGAGCTTGATACAGATAACTTTTTAGGAAAGCCATAATAGTTCTTGCTTCATTTTGTATAAATCAATATGTGATTTTTAAATTAAATTTCTCTTAGAGATTGCTTTCCTGGAAAGAGGATGGTGACAACCCGATTTAGAGTTTTCCACATCACTGCTTATCACATGACTAGTGTGAGTTTGGATATCATGATAAAAGTTTCTGGACAGGGCTGAGAACCCAGATGCAGAGACAGTATCACTGGAGGGCCAGGGCAACCAGATTACTATTAAGTATATTATAGGACTTAATATAAAGACTTATTATTTTATATTTTTTCTAACGGGTACTGATATTGATAAGAGCACATTTGCCAGCAGAACAAAATCAGAATGAATAAAGAAGAGGAGCTGAGAGCTTGGGGGATAAAAATGAACTCAGTTGGGTCTCAGAGTGCAAAAGGAAAGTTACAAAAGAGCAGTTCTCACCCTTACTCACAAAAGCAGTGTGGGCTACACCTGAATAAAGAAAAAGGCCTGGGGCTGGGCGCAGTGGCTCACGCCTGTAATCCCAGCACTTTGGGAGGCCAAGGCGGGCGGATCAAGTCAGGAGATCGAGACCATCCTGGCTAACACGGTGAAACCGTGTCTCTACTAAAAATACAAAAAATTATCCAGGCGTAGTGGCGGGTGCCCGTAGTCCCAGCTACTCGGGAGGCTGAGGCAGGAGAATGGCGTGAACCTGGGAGGTGTAGCTTGCAGTGAGCCGAGATTGCACCACTGCACTCCAGCCTGGGCAACAGAGTGAGACTCCATCTCAAAAAAGAAAAGAAAAGAAGAAGAAAAGGCCTTAAAGTAGCCTCACAGTAGGAAGAGGCCTTAAAAAAAAAAAAAAAAAAAAAAAAAAAGAGGTAAAAAGGAAACCAGATCAGAAATCTAGAAGCAAAATTCATGTTAAATAACGTCAAAAGCATTCCCTTTTCCCCCATGATTTTCATTCCATGCTCCATATACCTGTCAAATGATGTTTGTTTGGTTGCTTAGTTCATATGTAGCCATCTGACTGTAAGGTTACATGATACGATTGGAGGATAAGTGTTGAAAGAAGAGATTTTGTCACATTCATTAAACAATTATTGAGTCTCACATTCTTTCTCTCAGTTATCCACACCTGAGGCAGGCCAGGCAGCTGACACTGGTCTCCAGAGGTAGAATACTGTTGCTGACCTGTTGGCAGTTGCTCTAAATGTCCTCCAGAGCAGCAGGAGTTAATTCCTCTTCCTGTGGCTATCCTTGATCTTTTCAGGAAACAAACATTAAAGGGTCCTTTACTATCTTTCCAACCTCTGATAGTGGAGAAGCGTCTGCAGGGTTAAATTTTGCATTTTCAGCCTTGCTGATTGCTGTCACATAGAGGCATTTGCCATGTAAAGTGCAGGAGAAAGTAAGGGACAATTATGTAGGACAGCTCAGTTTCTCCAAGCTCAGAGATAGGAGAAATACGGGTTTATGATGTGAATTACCCATCCAGTTTAGTTTTCTGGAGTGAACACAGTAGCTTTCAATTTTTTTCCTTGACGATGACACAGGAAAAGATGTACCTAAATTGCAGCATGGAGAAGTTCAGGCAGCCCAGAAATATAAGATCTAGTCCAATGACTGGCTCAGCTCCATGGGCCTTTCAGCCCAGATTTCTGTGTCTGAGGCACAGAAGGTGGTGTTGGAAGATATCAGGAATTCCTTGTATGCTATTGATTTCAAAGAAGTGTGGTCCTAATATTTCTGGCTCCTATAAGTAGTCTGTTATAGTTTTAGAAGTCGCAAACATTTAAATCCAACCCCTTTTGAGAACATCTTTACCCTTTTACACTGTATTATCTTTTGGGGGTTAATAAGGACAAGTTGTTTTATTGCATTCCGTGGGAATCGTGGTCTAGTACTTATAGTAAAATCCTGGCAGGTTTCAAAAACTCTTTTCTTTCTGATATCCTAACAATTGGTGAACTAAACCCAGTTCTCCCTCTCTGCAGCTACCATCATTTTAGAAGTTTCTCTCCTTTGTCTGCATTTTCCCAGATTGAATAATTGTTGCTTTTTAATATCTGTTCCCAATATGGAGGGGAACAATTTCCTTCCAGGTAATTTGAAGGGAGTAAACTGATGGTGGTGAAAACACTGAACTGAATTCTCAGGGAGGTTAGAGATCCCTTACCTTTGGAGTCTTTTAAACGCAGAGTGATGCTCCCCTGTGTGGGATTGTTTAGGGAGCTCTCTAGGGCATTTTCTCATTCTTGGCATGACTGATATTTTTGGCCAGATAATAATTTGTTGTGGGGGACTGTTCCGTGCATGGTAGAATGTTTAGCAGCATCCCTTGTCTGTATCCATTAGATGACAGTAACAGCTCTCCCTTCTCCCCCAGAATTGATACCCAAAAATATCTCTGGACATTGCCAAATGTCTCCTGGGAGCAATATGATCCTGGTTGGGTTCTGGGTATGAGGCCTTTTTGACAGTGGCTCAGTGGAGCAGAGGGAGGCAGAACTAGCTAGAATTACTCATGCCAGTCTTAGCCCCTTCTTATTTCCCAACCCATCTGAGGATTATAACACACTCCCATCAGTACAGTGCCTCACTAGGACAATGGTTCTCAATGTCTGAAAGGAGAGAGTAAGAATGCCCCTCCCTTTCCCAGGAGAGTTTGTTGGAACTTTATTTTTGGTGGGATGTTGAGTTTGAAAAACTCTTAAAAGTGCATTGTGCATTATGGTAACATCCCTAGTCATGTCTGACAATTAACATTTTAAAAATACTTAAAAAATAAAGTTCCTCAGTCACACTGTCTACATTTCAACTACTCCATAGCCACATGACTACCTTATGGGGCAGCATAGATTGAAAACATTTCCCTCATGGCAGAAAGTTCTGCTGGATAATGCTGCTCTAGAAGCTTGATAATCACTGTACAAGAGATCCGCTGAATCAATCCACACATGTCTTAGCAATGAGCGGTAGTTAACATTTACCAAACACTTACAAATATGCTAGGAAGTTTGCTAAGCTCTTGACATGTATTATCTCCTTTATGGGGTAGCAGCTACCACTATGTGTATTTCATGGATAAGGAAGCTGAGGCTCAGACAGGTAAGGTAATTTGTCTAAGGTTACACAGCTACTGAACGGAGGAGCCAGGACTTTAATTCAAGTAGGTTGGATCCAAAGCTTGGGTTGTTAAACAAACATGATATACAGACTCAAGGTGGTCTGGTGGGATGATGGATGCCTGGTGGCATCAGAAACAGCCCAGTTATGCTGACAGTAGATAAAAGAGAGGGTTCTCAGTATGTGGGCAAAACACTGCATCAGAATAATGTAAATGTAGGCAGTGGTCTAGGAAGAAGGTGATTAGGTGATTAGTATTGTGAGGTCTAGAAACATGAATGGGGATACTGGGAAGGATATGTGACAGGGACTCCATTACTGGAATTAGTCCAGGGTTTCTCAACCTCAGCACTCTTAACATGTTGGCCCAGATGATTTTTCATTGTGGGGAGCCATCCTGTTCATTGTAGGGTGTTTGTCAGCATCCCTGGCCTTACCCCCTTGATATCAGTAGCACCTTATCACCAAGTGTAAAAGCCAAGGACATCTCTAGACATTGCCAAAATGTCCCCCTGGGGGGCAAAATCACTTGCATTTTAGAATCATTGAGGTAGATCATAAAACAGAGTCTTGGTCCCATGACAATAAGGCAAGGGCTCAGGCATAGCTACCAAAATACAAGATTCAAAAGGGATCAGCAGCTTGCCTGATTTGATGCTGCACTGGTGAGCTACTGCCCTTAGTTCTAAGAGTCTCTGTGGCTACAAACAGGATTAATCTCAGATTATGGACTAGAAGAGTCATCTCATAGTAATGGATGGAAGAGTCAATCCATGGGAATGAAGTGTCTTCAGCGGGGGCCGTGGAGGATGGGGAGGACTTAAGGGCTACTGTGACAGGGAACTGGACAGGTCATTATGGAGACTGCCTCTCCATGGCATGGTGCTATTACTCTTAGCTACACTAAAAAGAAGTCAGTGGACATGTATCTCATGGCAACACCACAGGCCCTTGATTATCATCAGAACAAAAATTCCATCAGTTATGGATATTCTAGGCAAACATGAGGCAAACCTACAATGACTACTATTAATGGTGAGAATTTTATATATATATATATACTATTATCCCCAAGGTGGGAAACATTTTTGTTAGCTGGTACTACTGGAAGCATCCTGGGGCAATTCTGTATTCAGGATCTTTCTGCCTGAATTCCCCATTTGGGATTTTTGAATGGCTTCTCTCAGAAACAACCATGCACCCAGGAGCCCCTCACTCTGTAGTAAGAATTGATTAGGGTTGGGAAGCCAATGAGAAAAGACGCCTGGGCCTGAATAACATCAAAATGCCCAAGTTCATCTAGCACAGACATCTGAATGCAACACATTTCAAGAATATTTATTCCTTCTTTATCAGAAAAACAGGATTCAAAAGTTTCTGTTTCATGGCCATGACTGTGCCCCCATCATGATAAGCAATTGATTATTCAGTACATAATGGCCAGAATTAAATTACTGGGTCACTAATAAAACAGAAGTCATTCAAAAAATATGTAACTTTTGGTTGCCAGGAAAAGTAGACAAAGTCATTTTGTGATTGAACTTATGCTTGTCATGTTAACATCATTCAGTTGCAAGCAAGTTCTTTCCAAACATAATTTGTGACAAGTAAATATTTTCTAATATTTTTATAATGTACTGCCTTTACTCACATATTTTCCCTCTATTACATTTTGAGAGGGAAAAAACCTCAAGAACAAGGTCCCTCTCCCGTAATTTCTCTCTCTCTGATATTACTTCCAATTTTATTGCTTTGAACTGGCAGCTGCATTGTCAATAGTGCAGTCACAAGCAGAATACCTTTTGCTCTTGTCACAGCAGACCAAGTGTTAAAAGAAAGGAGCAGGAGCTTTGTTGTAGTTGGGAGAAGGGAGGGCTGCTTTGGGCTTCTAGCTCTATGGCCGCTGTTTCTTGCCTGGCTCTCTCACTGTATCCTCTTAGGCTAGGGGTGAGGGCTGCTGTCTCCCTAGAGAAAAATAAGCTAGGTGCTGATCAAGAACGAATTAGGGAAACATCGGCTGTCTTGTCCTTATTTCCCTGAAATCAGACATGCCCCACATCTGAAACTTGAGAAAGCAAAGACAGTTTACACATAATGATGAATTTCCAATCACTTGAAAAACATGTCCATCTATCTGAAACACATATAGCCAGACACCTCAGAGCTTCAAAGCAGTCTTTCACTCTGCAGCACCTTTTCAGGAACACAGGCCAGGGATAACCCAAAAGAGACCTTAAAAATGACTGGAGTTCTAAATGAAATTTACTACTGCTTAGTTTTCTCCTCCATATTTATTTAATAGGGGATAAGAATCTCAAAGATGGATGAAAAGTTGCAAGTGAAGAAGGAAATAGTACACCCAGCTCTTGGAGGGCCCCACTGATGCAGGGATTGCTTGTCTTTTGTTAGAAAAGGGCTGCAACGGTGATTAGGTATGCAAGGAGGAGCCCTAGCTCCCAGCCAACTCTTCCTCATCTGTGGCCTCATTCATATACTTGAGACTCCCTGGAGGCCCCAGACATACATTTGAGAATTCTGGGCAACTGACTCTTCCACAGAATTGCTTTGGGACTTCTTTCATACCCTGCCAAGGTTGTGTTCCATCAAATTAGCATTGCATGTTTAACTCTTTCAGAGGCTAGAGATTAATACACCTCGGATTGATTGCAGTGACAGAAGAATGGACTAGATTGCCACTATATTTCATTTAATCCTTACGATTCCATGATTAAGTGGACCACAGCTAAATAGTTATCCCTCACAACTCCAGATGTTTTATGCTAGAAATGTGTCAGTGCCATTCCTACCTGTGGAATTATAACTCCCCTGTGGTTTTTATATTTACTGGGGCTTTGTATTCTTGCCTCTCTACTAAGTCAATTATGTGTCGGGAACAGCACCTATTTAATGTGTGTTTATGAGGTAATTTTAGAACAATTTCAAAATACCGATCATTTTCTCACAGCATCCCTGTGGGATTATTTAGCATTATTCCTTTGTTATTCAGTGATAAGAGGTTAAGCTATAGAGAGGTTGAGTATTTATCTCCAGCTACCCAACAGTTGAGGAATGAAGTCAACATGAGAATTCCACTCTCAGACTTTGTTCATCATATCATAAATCGTAGTTGATATATACACTGCAAAATCACAGTTAGAAGAGACCTTGGAGATGCCATAGTCCAGCTTCATGACAGATGCATGTTTAACCCTTTTGGTAACACTCCTGCCCAGTAGCCATTCTGCCTCTGTTCAAACATGTGGTGATATGGCATTTCATTTATCTCCAGTGCTGAGATTGTGGTTTTGAAATTGGGTGGCCGTATTTCCTTCTTCCTCATCAAACACTACTCAACACTCTCAGGCTGATTTCTCTAGTATATAATTCTTTATTAGGTATGCTTTCCTGGCAGGTGTGGTAGCTCATGCCTGTAATCCCAGCACTTTGGAAGGCTGAGGCGGGTGGATCACTTGAGGCCAGGAGCTCGAGACCAGCCTGGCCAACATGGAGAAACACCGTCTCTACTTAAAGTACAAAAGTTAGGTCTTCTTAAGAGCTCTTCTTAAGAGCTAACTTTTGTATTTTAAGTAGAGATGGTTGATGGGTGCAGCAAACCACCATGGCACGTGTATACCTATGTAACAAACCTGCACATTCTGCACAAGTATCCCTGAACTTAAAGTATAATAATAATTAGAAAAATTAGCTGGGCATGGTGGTGCATGCCTGTAGTCCCAGCGACTTGGGAGGCTGAGGCATGAGAATAGCTTGAACCTGGGAGACTGGAGTTGCAGAGAGCTGAGATTGCACCACTGAACTCCAGCCTGGACAACACAGGGAGAATATGTCTTAAAAAAAAATAAAGAATGCTTTTCTGAGAAGCAATGTGGCATACAGCAGGTGGTGAGGACATATTCCTTGCCTCTTCTTGTCTCCATCTTCAGGGTAATGGCAGTGGTAGCTGCAATTTGGTAGCTAGCCTGCAGCTATTTATTCATGCCCAGGATTTGCACACCCTCAAGAAGATTGGGAGATGGTAGTCCAGATCAAGACTCACGTAGCACCATTGGAAGCCACTGCCCTGGAAAATCACCTGGTGCTCTTGGCAGGCATGCATGCCAATGGAGGATGAGGGATGAGGCCCCGATCACCCTGGAAGTAGCCAGTCACATGCTTAGAGGTAAAGTCCATGGTTCACTGGCCTGTGCTTGGAAAATCATCAGACTCTCAAGGTTACCTAAAAGGAGGAGGAGGACAGGGAGGAAGGCAGGGGGAGATGACAGCCAGGCCAAGTAGCAGATGCAGTGCAAATGTCACTTCATCAGTGTTGTGCCCAGCTTTGGCAAGATATCCACAATGCATTGTTAAAGGAAAAGAACAGGTTTGTAGGACATTTGTTAAAAAAAGTCTTTGTGTATTTGTGTGTGTTTCTGTTTGACTATGTATAGAAAATACCTAGGACACACATAAATTGTCTGTAGTAATGACTTCTAGGGCATTATTTTGAGAGTGGGAAATAAGGGATGATTTCCTTTACATTCTTTTATGCTGTTATAATTCTTATAGCTAACATGCATTATTTTTACAACTTCAAGATAAATGAATGTGGAGAAGGGTGGTGGTGACCTAGGAACCTGATAATTGAATAATTTCCCATCTTATCTTTGGAGTTAAGAAATTACGGGGTAGAGGGCGAAAATTGCTTAAATAAATATGACACATCTTCATTTTGCTTGGGTAGACAAAGCTCAAACTATTCTAAACTCTGGATCTCTCAGTGGACATTGAAGTCCTTCCCTATGCAGGCACACTGTGAAGAAGATAGATACTATCTACTTGGTGGTTTGAGTACAAGGCTGATTTGCTCACAAGGGTAGGCTCAGAGAAGCTCTGTTGATCATTTTTAGCTCCAAAGTTCTATCCACAATTCTTATATGAATAATAGAGTTGATGGTGGCAGCAAACATTAAATCATCACAGACAGTCCTTGAAGAGCAGAGGGAGATTTGGAAATTCTGCTCTCCAGCTTGAGAGGTGTCTGTTATGGGTCATCACCCCCCTTTCCTTGGTGAAGAAGTAAAGATGGTAGACTCAGAGGCAAGTCTTCCTCTTCTTTTGTGACCAGCTGTCTCTTTCTTCTATGGTTTGCCTCTCTGGAAGGTTCTTTCAGTACCTTTTTCTTATCTGGTTCACAGCCCTTTTTTACTAATGGACAGACAACAGCAATTCATCGACAGCAAGGTGAAACAGGAAGTTTTCCTTTATTCAAACGCCTGCTAATCTTGTACCATTCCCTCCTCTCCACTGTGAACTTCAGAGGCTGACATACTTCTTACAACAGAGAATAGCTGCTGCATTGGGGTCATTTAATCCTGCAAGAGGCAACACACTGTTTGGGTTTATCCGTAGGTAGGTCCCTGAATTCATTTTGGCCCTTGGTAAGGTGGCTCTCCTTCTGACGCCAGAGACTTCCTGCTGATAGGAGAAGAAACTTTTCCTTATCCTATCTTGCCTGTTGGCCTCAAAATCCCTCCAAATCTGCAGCTAGATTTATTGGTGATACTGTGGCATAATTTGAGGGGTCAATAGCCAGCTCTCTTTCCTCAAACTATCAACCCTGTGCCTGTATTTTGAGCATTATGTCATAGGAAATAAGGAGCAAGTTCAGTCCTTGAGTGACATGATCAGATATCTTTGCTCCCACATATATAGCACTCTTATCGCTAACAGCACTTCTATTTCTGTTAATTATTCATATGTTTGCCTCCTCACCTCAATTCAGTTATTCAAAGGCACTTGGTAACTAATGGAGTGTGGGTGACTGAAGGAGAGGTTGGAAAGGAAGACAACTGCAATGTTTCAAATCTAGAAAACTGGAAGTAAAACAGTGCCATTGCCTGAGAAAGAATACCCTGGATGAAGAAGAGAATGAGGAGGGTGAAATGAAGCTAGAATAAGGATTCAGAATGCAGATGCAACTGCTAGACTGCCTAGGTTTTAATCCCGTTGCATCCACTTACTAGATGTATGAGCTTGGACAAGTTATTTAACCTCTTTGTGCCTTGATGTCCCCATTTGTAAATATGGACAATAGCATTATTCTGCATCATAGGATGGTTGTGGGTATCTAATAAGATAATGCATATTATATTCTTAGGATGGATACTGGCACAAGGTAAGCACTCAAAGTGCATTTGCTAATATTGTTACTAGACAAAGAGAATTTTAAATGTTTGGGGTACATCCGGGTGGGTATATCTAGCTGAAAGTTGCAAAATAAATCATGGGCCTTTGATAGATATTTGGCTACAAAGGGAGGAGCGAAATAATCCTGGGCAGCACCAATATTTAAAGGAGAAAAAGATAAGGATTCTGATAAAGAGATGAAGGCAATGGTCAGAGACAGAAGAAGATAACTACTTAGGCATGGTATCATGGATGTCAAAATTGTTGTCAATCAATGACTATCAACCAATACAAACGGGACACAGAAAAAACAAAGGGTATCAGAAAGCTATTGGAGGTGATGGATAGGTTTATTACCTTGATTTTGGTGCATGGGTATATGCATATGTCCAAATACATCAAACTGGATACATTAAATGCATGCAGTTTTTTAACACATGAATTTTACCTCAATAAAGCTGTAAAAATGGGACACCGACATTGGACCTATGTGTATGGGGTTACAGGAGGGGAGGAAAAGAGTGTCATCTGGGTAAGAAGACAGATGAAAGAAGAGAGGGTCAAAGACCAATATGGCCAGCTTCTCACCAATATTTGCTAAGGGGAAGCCCTGCCCAACTAGACCTCTGGGTAATCAGTGGACCCGGCCCCTTCCTTTCACCATACTCTAGTCCTCTCTGTCCTGACTGCCAGTCAGAAAACTGCTAACAACATTCTGGGATGATGCTGACTGTTCACCAAGGTCCCAAGTAAAAAGTCATTCAATCAATGGCCATAGACACATCCCAACTAAGATCAGAGAAAAAAGAGAGTGGGCAGGTGAGCACAGCAACCCAGCTATTTGTCATCAGATTTAGTATCGACCTAGCCCAGTGTCCTGGATCTGAGTGAAATATACAGGGCCTTCCTCCATGAGGCTAATCTCATGAGGGCAACATAAGTCACAAGCACTGCTTTCATCACCAACTTTTCACTCCAGCACCCATGGTGAACAAGCTACCATCATTTCCACTCCCCACATCATTGTGCATTCACTTCCTTCTGACCAGCGTGCCATCTTCTTTCTGCTGTTCCAGCTCAAAGACTATTTATTTTCTGAAATGTTCCTCACTTGAAACTGCCCTATCTACTGGCATCCTGAGTGGCCTCTTATATTGTCCACTTCACACATTTTGGATGGTATAGCACGCACTTCCTTGTACTGTTATTGTCTCATGCTTTTTGTTAGCATATGGAAATAAATCAGTACAGAATAGTGTTTGGTATGCTGGGATACGATAGCTTGGAGGAAAGAAGGAAAGGTGGCTCTGAATTTTGCACTGATGTTTCACACTTGAATTGAGTTTGCAATAAGAGTCATAAGTTGGAAAAAACAATAACAGAGTAAACATTGAGTGGCCTGGGATGAAAATGAGACAAAATGGCTGCCCTCTAGACAACTGTCCAGGTGAAGTGAAGGGACATCACCTGTCCAGGTGAAGTGAAGGGACATGACATCACATGCAGATGCAGATGAGACATATCTGCCCAGGCACAGACAACAGGAAACTTTCTAATGAGACATGTGTATGTGCATAAGGGCTATATATAATCATGATGCATGAGGTTAAAGGAGGGAAGCCCTGAGTTGATGGTAACCATGAAGAAAGAGGGGCTGTGGCAAAAAAAAACAAAAAACAAAAAGCAAAAAACAAAAAAACACTCACGTGTTTTCATTAAGTGAATTGCTTTCAAGGTTATTTCATAGTTTATTCCTTGTGAAGTGTGCAGCCAACTCCCTTGGTCCACGTTAGATCAAGTTTGAATAATTATCTTTTTCTTTCTGAGAGCTAAGCATCACTGTTTTAAGTCTTTTGTGTCCTTTGAAACACAGAAAGCCATGCCTAAGAGGGGTGATCTGACTGGTCAGCATATGCATAACTATTCTTCCCATGAGACTATAAATTTCTTTTTTATAACATCCCCCAAAATAATTTATTTTTATTTATTATTATTTTAAATTTTGTTTTTAGTTGATTCATAATTGTATATATTTATGGGGTACAGTGTGATGTTTCGATACATGTATACATTGTATAATCAGACATTTGCCTTTTTGCTATTGAGTTTCTTATATATTCTGAGTATTAACCCTATGTCAGATGTATAGTTTACAAATATTTTCTCCTAGGTTGTCTCTTCACTCTGTTATTTCCTTCTCTGTGCAAAAGCTTTTTAGTTTAATGCAATCCCATTTGTCTATTTTTGCTTTTGTTGCCTGTACTTTTTTTTTTTTTTTTTTTGAGACGGAGTCTTGCTCTGTCACCTGGAGTGCAATGGCATGATCTTGGCTCACTGCAAGCTCTGCCTCCTGGGTTCACGCCATTCTCCTGCCTCAGCCTCCCGAGTAGCTGGGACTACAGGCGTCCGCCACCACGCCCGGCTAATTTTTTGTATTTTTAGTAGCGATAGGGTTTCACCTTGTTAACCAAGACGGTCTTGATCTCCTGACCTCATGATCCGCCCACCTCGGCCTCCCAGAGTGCTGGGATTACAGGCGTTGTTGCCTGTACTTTTAAGCTTTTATCCAAAAAATTCTTTCCAGGACCAGTGCCATAAAGTGTTTCCCCTTTGTTTGTTTGTTTGTTTGTTTTTGAGTAATTTTATGGTTTCTGGTTTCACATTTATGTCTTAAACAATTTTGAGCTGATTTTCTTTTTTTTTTTCTTTTTTCTTTTTTAATATACTTTAAGTTCTAGGGTACATGTGCATAACGTGCAGGTTTGTTACATATGTATACTTGTGCCATGTTGGTGTGCTGCACCCATCAACTCGTCAGCACCCATCAACTCATCATTTACATCAGGTATAACTCCCAATGCAATCCCTCCCCCTTCCCCCCACCGTGATAGGCCCCAGTGTGTGATGTTCCCCTTAATTTTTAATTTTATTGGTACATAGTAAGTCTATATATTTGTGGGGTACAGGAGATATATTGATACAAGCATACGATGCATAATAATCACATCAGGATAAATGGGGTATACACCACCTAAAGCGTTTTCATTCCTTGGTGTTACAGACATTCCAATTATACCATTTTAGTTATTTTTAAAATGTACGGTAAAATATTGTTGTTTGTAATCACCCTGCTGTGCTAATACTAGCTCTTCTTCATTCTATCTAACTGTATCTTTGCACCCATTAACCATATCCACTTCCCCCACCCCAACTACTATTCTTCCCAGCCTCTGGTAACCATCATTCTGGTCTCTATCTCCATGAATTCAATCGTTTCAACTTTTAACTCCCCCAAATGAGTGAGAACATGAGAAGTTTGTCTTTCTGTACCTGGCTTAATTCACTTAACATAATGTCCTCCAGCTCTATCCAGGTAGTTGCAAGTGACCGGACCTCATCTTTTTTATGGCTGAATAGTACTATATTGCGTATATGCAGCACATTTTCTTTATCCATTCATCTGTTGATTGACAAGTAGGTTGCTTCCAAATCCTGGCTATTGTGAATAGTGCTGCAATAAATAGGGGAGTGAAGATATTTCTTCAATGTAGTAATTTCCTTTCTTTTGGGTATATACCTAGCAGTGAGAATCCTGGATCATATAGTAGTTCTATTTTTAGTTTTTTCAGGACACTCCAACCTGTTCTCTATAGTGTTTGTACTAATTTACATTCCCACCAACAGTGTACAAGGGTTCCCTTTTCTCCACATCCTCACTAGCATTTCTTATTGCCTTTTGGATAAAAGCCATTTTAACTAAGATGAGATGATAACTCATTGTAGTTTTGATTTTCATTTCTCTAATGATCAGTGATGTTGAGCACTTTTCATATCCCTGTTTGCCATTTGTATGTGTTCTTTTGAGAAGTGTCTTTGCAGATCTTTTGCCTATTTGATAGAGTAATAGATTTTTTTTCCTATAGAGTTGTTTATACTCCTTATATGTTCTGGTTATTAATCCATTGCCAGATGAATAGCATGAAAATATTTTCTCTCATTCTGTAGGCTGCCTCTTCACTTTGTAGATTGTTTCCTTTGCTATGCAGAAGCTTTTTAACATCATGTGATCGAATTTGTCTATTTTTGTTTTAGTTCCCTGTGTTTGAGGGGTATTATTCGAGAAATCTTTGCCCAGACCAATGTCTTGAAGAGTTTTCCCAATGTTTTTTCATGGTAATTTCATAGTTTGAGGTCTGAGATGTAAGACTTTATTTCATTTTGATTTGATTTTTGTATGTGGCAAGAGATATGAGTCTACTTTCACTCTTCTGCAGGTGGATATCCAGTTATCTCAGTGCCATTTATTGAAGAGACTGTCCTTTTCCCAATGTACGTTTTTGGCATCTTTGTTGAAAATGAGTTTGTTGTAGTTATATGGGTTTATTTCTGGGTTCTCTATTCTGTTCCACTGGTCTATGTCTGTTTTTATGCCAGTACCATGCTGTTTTGGTTACTATAGCTCTGTAGTATGATTTGAAGTCAGGTAGTGTGATTCCTCCAGTTTTGCTCCTTTTGCTCAGGATGGCTTTGGCTATTTTGGGTCTTTTGTGGTTCTAAACATATTTTAGGATTGTTTTTCCTATTTTTGTGAAGAATGCCATTGGTATTTGCATTTAATATGGAGATTGCATTGGGTAGTATGTACATTTTTGCAATATTGATTCTTCTAATCTATGAACATGGAGTATATTTCTATTTTTTGTGTCCTCTTCAATATATTGCATGAGTGTTTCATAGTATAAATTGTAGAAGTCTTTCACTTCTTTGGTTAAATTTATTGCTAGGTATTTGATTTGTACCTATGGTAAATGAGATTACTTTCTTGATTTATTTTTCAGATTGTTTGCTGTTGACATACAGCAAGGTTACTGAATTTCGGATGTTGATTTGATTTTGTATCCTGCAACTTTACTGAATTTGTTTATCAGTTCTAATAGTTTTTTTTTTTATAGTCTTTAGGTTTTTCCAAATATAACATGTCACCTGCAAATAAGGATAATTTGACTTCTTCCTTTCCAATCTGGATGCCCTTTATTTTTTTCTCTTGTCTGATAGCTCTAGCTAGAACTTCTAGTACTATGTTGAATAGCAGTCATGAAAGTGGGCATCCTTGTCTTATTCTAGATCTTAGAGGAAAGGAAAAGATCATTCAGTATGATACTAGCTGTGGTCTGTTGTATGTGGCTTTTATTGTATTGAAATGTATTCCTTGCATATCCAGAGTTTTAGGGATTTTATCATGAATGGATGTTGAATGTTATCAAATGTTTCTTCAGCATCAATTGAAATAATCATATGGTTTCTGTCTTTCATTCTGTTGATATTATGTGTCACATTGATTGATTTTTATATGTTGAACCATCCTTGCATCTCTGGGATAAATCCTACTTGGCCATGATGAGTGACCTTTTAAATGTGTTGTTGAATTCAGTTTGCTAGTATTTTGTTGAGGATTTTTACATCAATCTTCCTCTGGAATATTGATTTGTAGTTTTCTTTTTTGATGGGTCTTTATCTGGCTTTGGTATCAGGGTAGTACAGGCCTTGGAATGAATTAGAAATATTCTCTCCTCCTCCATTTTTCAGAATACTTTGAGTAGGATTGGGATTAATTCTTCTTCAAATGTTTGGTCAAATTCAGCAGCGAAACCATCAGGTCCTGGGCTTGTCTTTCTTTGCTGGGAAATTTTTATTACAGCTTTGATCTCATTACTTGTTATTGATCTATTTAGGTTTAGATTTCTTCATGGTTCATTCTTGGTAAGTTGAATGCATCTAGAAATTTATTCATTTCTTCTAAATCTTTCCATTTAAATATAATTGCTCTTAGTAGACTGTAATGGTCTTTTAAATTTTTGAGGCATCAGTTGTAGTTTCTCCTTTTAAATCTCTGATTTTATTTATTTGTGCCTTCTCTCTTTTTGTCTTAGTCTATCTAAAAGTTTGTTGATTTTGATCTTTTCTGAAATCCAATTTTTCATTTCATTGATCTTTTCTATTTTTTGTTTCAATTTCATTTCGTTCTGCTCCAATCTTTATTATTTCTTCTACTAATTTTGTGTTTCGTTTGCTCTTGCTTTGGTAGTTCATTAAGATGCAACATTAGGTCATTTATTTGAAGTTTTTCTACTTTTTTGATATAAACTTATCCTCTTAGTAGTGCCTTCCTTGTATTCTATAAATTTTGGTGTGTTTTGTTTCCATTTTCATTTGTTTTAAAAAATTTAAAAAATTTCTTCTTAATTTCTATAGGTTCGTGTATCTCAAGATATGAGATATTATCCCACGATTCTTTCAGGAGCATATTGTTTACTTTCCATGTGTTTGTTTAGTTTCCAAAATACCTCTTGCTATTTATTTCTGGTTTATTCCATTGTGGTTGGAGAAGATGCAGAGTCTCTGTCCAGGCTGGAGTGCAGTGGGACGATCTGGACTTTTTGTACCAAATTATAAACAAAACCTAAGGCCATGTCAGGCAAGCATGAAGTCACGCACCCTGACACTTGAAGAATAAACTATGTTCCGGCCGGGCGCGATGGCTCACGCCTGTAATCCCAGCACTTTGGGAGGCCGAGGTGGGCTGATCACGAGGTCAGGAGATCAAGACCATCCTGGCTAACATGATGAAACCCCATCTCTACTAAAAATACAAAAACAATTAGCTGGGTGTGGTGGCGGGCGCCTGTAGTCCCAGCTACTAGGGAGCCTGAGGCAGGAGAATGGTGTGAATCCAGGAGGCGGAGCTTGAAGTCAGCCGAGATCGCACCACTGCTCTCCAGCCTGGGCGACAGAGCGAGACCACGCATAAAAAAAAAAAAAAAAAAAAAAAAAAGAGAATAAACTATGTTCCTACTATCATGAGGTTATTCTTTTTCTCTAGCAGCTAAACAAGCACTGGTCTTGAGATAAGCAATGTTAAAGCAAATTCAGTTTCACTGTATGCTAACTGGCCCCCAGCCACTCCTCTTTTGATTGGACAAAAGTTACTGATTTCAGTAACTTTTCCTGATAAAACGGGCATCAACCATGGACTGGTCCTGGCGGGTTTACAGAGGCTGCACACTTGAGTGCCTTGATGTCCCCGCTTCACCTTTTGACATACAGGACCTAACTGTAATACATTTACATGTTAAGTCTCCACCTTAAAATGAACATGAGTTGTATGTTGCATGCATGTTTCATCAATATGCACATGTCAGGACCACCTTCATATATATTCATATCACCTCTTATAACCTGTGAACTATGTATGTTTAGCTAATCCATTCAGCATAAAGCTCCTACTCCAACCCTTCCTTCAATGTGCCTGTCTCTGGTCTTTGCTGATGGTTATTCTTCCCAGCCTGTGATATGACCACTTTGCAGGCTCTAATCTGTAAAATAAATAGTCTCCTTTTCTAAATGTATAGATCTTGTGTGATTTTTAAGTTAACAGTAGGGAAAGACTTTTTCCTGAAGATGTGTCTTAGGGTGTTGATTTGGTGGCGTGCTTTGGCTTTGCTTCTGTATAAGCACAGTAAAGTAGTCTCTGTTTAATTTTTTCAGCTCTAATCAATATCAGTAGTGTCTGCAAGTGCCTCAGTACCCTAGGCTGTGGGTATTTGTAGAGGCGGTGGTGTGGCTTTGCTGGTAATGATGCTGCTGGGTAGGTCAGGGATGTGCAAAATGTGGCAGTTCCACCAGTCGTGGAAGTGGCTTCCCCACTGTGCAGGGTGGCTTGTTCCTTGAAATGCAGGGAACTGCATATACATAGGCTTGGATGTCAAAGTCACAGCTGCTCTACTGGGTCTAGGCTCCAAGCAACTGGGGTGTGGCATTGCAGCCACTTGTGTGAGTATGATGGAATAGCCGTGGGGCCTCAGAGAGGGGGAGATACGGTGGCTATTGGCCCCGGAGCAAGATGCATTCTAGCAGTGGCTCCAGTCTCAAGATAGTGCTGTGAAGGAGGGTACACCATGTGGGCTCCTCCTCTGAAACAACGCAGCTACATGGACTCCAGGCAGCTCCCTAAACTGGGCTCAGTGTCTGTGAGGACTGTGGGACTCTGCTGTAGCAAGGACTGCAGGTGTCAATGGCAGTAATGAGGGCTGCTGAGGATCTTCTGTTTATATTTTCCCCATGATGAGAAGCCCATGCTGTCTCTGAGCCAGTTATCAGCAAGAGAGACAGGGTCACGGAGGCAGGGTGCTTCAATTCCCTCTCTACACTGCCATTAGGAGATTCCCTGCTCCACAGGGAATATTCATCAGTCCCTTGCTATATTCTGGTGTTCTCCTTTAGACACTCTAGTTGAAGTGTAGTTGTTTCATTTTTGTTTTTGAACATTTTGTGGAGGGGATGAGTGTTAGGTGCCTCTAATCAGCCATCTATCTTGGTGATGTCACTCTGAGTATGGATTTCTTGAAAGCACTAACTGGATATTTCAATTTGATTGTGAGCCATATGATTAGTAATCAAAAATACTTAGAAAATTAAACAGAACTAAATAGAGCTAATCATTTGCTGAAACTCTGTCATCAATGAATTGTTCTTGATAGACACTACTTGTAGCTGCTGTATTTATTTGCAGCTCCATCGTAAATGGTAGCATTTCTGGTGATTCCTCAAAGGCAAAGTGGGGTAGTAGAAAGAGTAGCTTTGGGAACAGGAGGTATTTGTGTCAGTTCAGGCTCAGCTGAGTGACCTTGAACATGTCACTTCAGACCACATGATCTTGAAACTCTCTACAATTCCATTCTGTGAATGAAGTAAGCTATGTTTACTGAAAGTTAGCACAGATACATGAGAGTAGGTAACTCAGTTTTTCACTTTGGCCAGTATGATGCCATGCAGTCATTCCGTCCTTTTCTCTCAATTTAAACTAAATGATTTATTTTCTTGATTTGATTGACAAAATCCTTTGGTTTCACCTTTAAGTTTGACTTTGGAATGGGAATCAAAGCAAAAAACAGAATTATCATGATATCACATCATTAAACCTGTTTGTCATATAAGGAAACTGATGCTTCAACAAGGTGAATGACCTTCCCAAGGTCGTTCAGTCTGAATTATTAACCACTAACTATGTGCTAGCGGGTGCTTAATACATTTTTTTGAATGAATAAATGACATTAGCCAGTAGGTGATCTGAGCAGCATGGCTTCAACTAGTGGGAGTAGGAGTAATACTAGCTACCTTTTATTGAGTACTTACTAGATATCATGAACTCTTCTGAGTAATACGCATGTATTATTTCACTTGATTCTCACTGTAACACTATGAAATAGACTTCATTATCATTCCTAGTTACAGATGAAGAAATCGGGGTTTGGAGAGATTAAATTATTTGTCCAAGGAAACACATCTAATAAGTGGCTGACTTCAAAGCCTATGGTCTTTCTACCACTGCAGGTTATCTATAAATAGCAGGATGGCTTTTATAATTTTCTCCTTGAATTTCTGCTTTCCTATTAAGTATTTGAGATTTATAGGCTAGACATTTTATGTTCCTTCTCCATGATCCAGTCACCTTTTTCCAGGCCCTCTGTGTCCCCCTCCACACTGTGTAATCTCAGCCTGAGACAAAAAATCAGATAGGAGGAGGAGTAAATGAAGTGTCCTGTTGCTGATTTTCTATAATCTCAACATAAACACTTACCAGTGTTGTTGAGATTTAATCTCTCTAGCTCATCTGTGAGACCAATTTTAATTTTGAGCCATCTGCTACAGACAAATGAGTAATTATGGAAGAGCCCAGAGGGGCGGGCCATGGGGAGAAGGTTGGCTTAGCCTCTTTTCACCTGCTTGCATTGACGCAAGTGACCAAGAAAGAAAATTACTTGGGTGGGTTGTTGATACAGAGGCCAGAAACTCTACCTCCCTGTTGCTCAAATCTTTAGATTCTAGTGAAAAAGGAAGGATGACTTTGAGGTCATGCAGATTGCCTGGCAACAGACGGGAGAGCATTGCCATCAGGGCTAGGCAGAAGGAGGTAATCTTAGAACTAAGTTGGCTTGTTTACCAGCCTCTTCCTCTCACTCCACTGGTGGTGCCTTGTGAGGAGTACCATTTGCCAGCTGGTCTCTCCATACCATACGACATGCTAAGTCAAAAGGATGGAGTAAAGCTGAAAATAATAGTTATTGATCTCTGTGTAGCATTTTTCAAACCTTGTTTTCAAAAGACTTGGATGTATCTTAACCTTATTTCTTTCTCACAATAGGTTTCTGGATTAGGTAGGGCTAGGTATTGTTAGCTTCATTTTGCAGATGGTGAAGTTGAGCTACAGAAAGATTCTGTGACTTGCCCAAGGTCACACTGTTAGCTACAAGCTGGCTTGCACCATGAATGGTGCACCATGAATGGTGAATTAGAGTCTGTCACTCTGTCTTGTAGGCCAGTGGCTTTTAAGCTGTGCTCACTCCTCAGGGGCCAAGGAGGTGTGGGAGTAGAAGTGTGTGTGTGTGTGTGTGTGTGTGAGAGAGAGAGAGAGAGAGAGAGAGAAAATGAACAAGTGGTTTTGAAACCCAACCTGTACTTAAACTAGGGAAGCTCTGCTTGGGTCTGTTTTGCATCTGAGTGGGTTTTCATTTAATGAAATACTCTATTGCTGAAAATGTTTGAGAACCACTTGTTTAGACAAGTATTTCTCATAGAGAGTATAGCGGGTTGAACTGTGTCCCCCAAAAGATATGTTCAAGTCTTAACTCTTGGTACTTGTGGATGTGACCTTATTTGGAAGAAGGATCTTTGCAGACTTAATCAAGTTAAGATGAGGTCATCTTGGATTAGGGTGGGCACTAAATCGAATGACTGGTATCTTCATAATAAAAAGGAGAGGAAGATTTAGATACAGAGACACAGAAGAAAGCTACAGAGACGCAGAAGAAACATACAGAGGAGAACTCTGACAACAGAGGCAGAGATTGTAGTGACGCAGCTATAAGCCAAGGTACGCAGAGGATTATCAGCAACCACCAGAGACTAGCAGAGAGGCATGGAACAGATTCTCCCTCCAGAAGAAAATAATGCTGATACATTCTTATCAGACTTCTGACCTCTTGAGCTGTGAGAGAAGACATTTTTTGTTGTTTTAAGTGACCCAATTTGTGGTAAGTTATTATGGCAGCCCTAGGAAACAAATACAGAGAGGTACGTGGACCTCTTACCTAGAAACAGGTGGAGGCTCATTTGTTAAAATTCTGATTTCAGGCCTAAACTCCAAGATTCTGATTCCGTAGGTATGTAGTGGGGCTCAGAAATTTGCATTTTGACAAGTTTCTCATGTGCACAACAATTGATTTAGAGCTGGTTTTGAGCATGCACAGCCATGAGTCTCCTCTCTGAATTGCGGTTGGATTTGCTCTCCCTGATGACAGTGGTTTCCACAGTCAGTGGTTCAAAGGTAGCAAGCATAAGAGACCAGAAATAGTGGGCATTAGACCTGATGTTGTCTCAAGAATTTTGAATTCTGAGACCAATTTCAGATGATTTACCCAACAAAAATCACAAATTTCTCAGGTTGTCAAAATCTACCCCTAAGTAAACAGGCCACAGTGATTAGGGAGTGGGCCAAGAGGGTCAGATTTCTGGCATAGCAAGACCACAGAGTAACATATAATGTACACACACACAGACATACATAGGCACACACACCACTGTTTGGTGCAGAAAATTCTACCTGATAGAGTATCATCATCTTTTTAAAGAGTTCGTCTTATTAAAAATGAAGGTCTCCATATCAAAGTTGATCCTCTAAGTTACTGTCAGTCCCTTATGCCCGGCCCCTGACCTTTGTCTGAGATGATAGACTAAAAGAGGGGGAAGAGCACAAGAGTCTGGGATAAGGACAGAGCAGGCAGCTTCTTACTGCTAGCCTGGAGCTAAAGCCCTTGCCCAGTAAAGCCAAGGAAGGCAGTGGTTTATCTTCCCAAGAGTGATGGAGGTCAACTGTGCCCAATCTCCTGGAGAGAGAAGGGAGGGACTCAGTGAAAAAGAGCAGTTGTTTGAATTCCATGTGTGGGAGAAAGGCCTTCCTGAAAATGGACCTTGTCCACCTGGACCAAAGGTCCTTCAGAAGGTCTGTGTTTGCTCACATCCCTGATGGCTCCCAGGTAAACAAACTTTGTTTCTATCTCTCAGAAAGACAGGGCTCCAGTACTGTGACAGTTATAGTTACTGACATATGACTTATCACAGCGATTGTCAGAGCAATGGAAGAAAATGAAATTTAGCAGAGGCTCATGGTGGGGGTTAGAGGGAGAGAGGAGAAAGGGAGGAGAAGGCTGCTGAAGAGACTTGTGAATGGAGCTGCTAACTTTGTGGGTTTGTACATACAGTGTGATAGCTAAGTATGGACAGAGTAGGTCTTATATTGGGAATGTGTATGAAAGGGTCCTGATAAAAACCTGCCTGAGCCAAGTGGCTTTACCCAGGTTCCATAGGATTGACTTTCCACTGTCAGTGGGTTCATTCCTGTAAAGTTAAGTACTACCTTTCCCCAGGGAGGTCATGCCTTTGCTTGCACTTTAGTATAAGTTTGCCTAGTGTCTTTCTTCCTGACTGGCAGAGTCTCAGCATTCACTAGAGCATGAAGGAAAGATGGAGGAAATGAGGGCCATCAAATGAGAACTTGGCCCACTTTCCAAACTCAGGCAGAGCTGGCATTACTGGCCTCCTTCTTGGAACCTTCTCTGTGATCTCCTCATTCCCCAAACAGTAATGAAGTTAAATCAAGTTGAATATGAAAGTCCAGAGGGTCTTGTTCAATCAGCAAGTCATGTGCTTTTCTGGAAAACTCACTTAACTCTTTCATGTTCCTCAGCAAACATTTATATATCACCCATCATGTACTAGGCACTGGGTTAAGTACTGATGAGGGAAACATGGAAACCATTGAGCATTAGATTTTTGCCTCACATTTGAGAAGCAATCTAATTACAGAGATCAGACATTTACACAAGTAAGGCTAGCCAATAGTACAAAATGACATGTGAGTGGTGTCAAGTGAAGGGAAGAGCCAATGGGCTGCAGATTCTCAGAGGTGGGCAAGGTCATTATGGAGCAGGGTAGCTGGGTAAGCCTTAGTGTAGAATAGCACAGAATAGCACATTAAATCACCCAGGCACTTGGCAGGGCTCTGGGGAAATGGGGAATAAAGCGTATCAGTTGTAATGGGGATGGTGAGGTGGACTGAGTCAAGTCAGGAACATATTCATACCTCTCTGCTTTGCTAGTCATCCAAATCCTTCAGGCCCCTCCTTTCCAGAGGGCTGATATATCCTCCATTGATCTACTTTGTCTCAGAACTTCTGTGCAGGGAATCCTGACTTACTCAGACTGCTAGGGAAGTAGTGTGGCTTAGTGGTTAAGAGAGTGTGTTCGAGAGCTGGGATGCCTGGGTTTGAATGCTGGCTCTCACATTTACTAGCTGTGATCTTGGACAATTGACCTAATCATCCTGTGACTCAATTTTTCTTATTTATTTATTTATTTTGAGAGAGAGTGTCTCTCTGCCACCCAGGCTGGAGTACAGTGGCACAGTCTTGGCTCACTGCACCCTCCGTTTCCTCGGTTCAAGCGATCCTCCTGTCTTAGCCTCCTGAGTAGCTGGGATTATAGGCCTGCGCTACCACACCCAGCTAATTTTTGTATTTTAAGTAGAGACCAGGTTTCTCCCAGGCTGGTCTTGAACTCCTGAGCTCACGGGATCTGCCCACCTCGGGTGAATCCCAAAGTGCTGGGATTACAGGCATGAGCCACTGTAGCTGGCCTCAATTTTTCTTATGGTAAAATAGGGATGATAATACTGTCTACCTAATAGAGTTGCTAAGAGGTTTGAATGGGATAAGCCATGTCAGGTACTTAGCATAGTGTGGGTTGTATGTTACTCATTCATTAAGTAAACATTTATGAAGTGTCGGTGATGTACCAATAACTTTCCTAGTGATGTAATACAACAGTGAACAAGAGAGAGTCCTATTCTCTTGATACTGTGTTAAATGCTGATGGCGGAAGGGGATTCAGGCCCTTTACTCAAGGAACTTTTATTATAACATAGTGTCTTTGCTTTCTGCTCCATTTATTACAATTCTTAGTCTGTGAGTTATAATTAAGTTTATTTTCATTCTTTTGTGTTTAATTAGGCAAATATGAAAGCTATGAATTTCCTTTAAACTCAGCTTTGGCCGTATACCATTAGATTTTATGCTGAGTGTTTCTATTATTACTATTTCTAAGAAATTTGCAATTTTGGTTTTGTTATGTATTATTTCTACTTTTTGGAAAGTGTTGACGTATTCCAATTTCGATGATTCAGTATTTTTTTGTCCCTACTATGTGCCTAATTCTGTGTTCCTAAAGAAGAGAGATAGTGAAGAGAGACCTGTCTGACTTGAGGGGTGTTTAGAAGGGGCTAGGGGAATACAGGACTGGAAAGACCATTGCATGAGGGCATTGAGGTGCCAAGCTTCATGGATTGGTTTCTTTTCTAATGAGGAGACATTGTAGTTATTGAAAGTGTTGGGGGACAGAAAATAATTCCCCAAAATATGGCACTTAAGCATGCTGAGTGCTTTGAAAAATGGAAAGGCCGCTGGGCACGGTGACTCATGCCTGTAATCCTAGCACTTTGGGAGGCTGAGGTGGGCGGATTGCCTGAGCTCAGGAGTTCGAGACCAGCCTGGGCAACACAGTGAAACCCTGTCTCTACTAAAATAAAAAAAATTAGCTGGGCATGGAGGTGTGTGCCTCTAGTCCTAGCTACTTGGGAGGCTGAGGCAGGAGAATTGCTTGAACCCAGGATGTGGAGGTTGCAGTGAGCTGACATTGCGCCACTGCACTCTAGCTTGGGTGACAGAGTGAGACTCCATCTCCAAAAAAAAAAAAAAAAAAAAAAAAAAAGGAAACTGGAAAGGCTTCAAAAATAAGCCTCAAAACTGAGCTCTCTCTTTCTGACCTTTGTCCACCTCCCTGTCTCTCTGATCCTTTTTAAGGATATACCCTGAGGGACTCTGTAACTTCCTTATCTGAGTAAAGAAGCTTCTTTCCAAAAGAAATGCAGTCGTCTTAAGACTCCCTCCCTAGAAATCTAATCAAATAACCAAGAAAGATCAACCACGGAGAAGAGATGGGCAGTCATCACCATGACCCAATGGACTTTTCATGCATTTGTCTGAGGGCAGCTCCAAGAGATTACCTAGGGGACTTTATCTGCATAATAAGAAAACATAATGTGGGGAAAGGACACCCTTTTCAACAAATGGTGTTGGGATAATTGGCTAGCCACATGTAAGAGAATGAAACTGGATCCTCATCTCTCACCTTATACAAACATCAACTCGAGATGGATTAAGGATTTAAACCTAAGACCTGAAACTCTAAAAATTCTAGAAGATAACATTGGAAAAACCCTTCTAGATATTGGCTTAGGCAAGGATTTCATGACTAAGAACCCAAAAGCAAATGCAATAAAAACAAAGATCAATTGCTGGAACTTAATTAAGCTAAAGAGATTTTGCACAGCAAAAGGAACAGTCAGCAGAGTTAACAAAGAACTCACAGAGTGGGAAAAAAATCTTCACAATCTATACATCTGACAAAGGACTAATATCCAGAATCCACAATGAAAATCTCAAGCAAATCAACAACAACAACAAAAACAATCCCATCAAAAAGTGGGCTAAGGACATGAATAGACAATTCTCAGAAGAAGATATACAGATGGCCAACAAACATATGAAAAAATGCTCAACATCACTGATGATCAGGGAAATGCAAATCAAAACCACAGTGTGATACCACCTCACTCCTGCTAGAATGGCCATAATCAAAAAATTAAAAAAATATTAGATGTTGGTGTGGATGCAGTGAACAGGGAACACTTCTATGCTGCTGGTGTGAATGTAAACTAGTACAACCACTATGGAAAACAGTATGGAGATTCCTTAAAGAACTAAAAGTAGAACTATCATTTGATCCAGCAATCCCACTACTGGGTATCTACCCAGGGGAAAAGAAGTCATTATATGAAAAAGATACTTGCACACGCATGTTTATAGCAGAACAATTCACAATTGCAAAAACGTGGAACCAACCCAAATGCCCATCAATCAACTAGTGGGTAAAGAAACTGTGGCATATATATACAATGGAATACTACTTAGCCATAAAAAGTAATGAATTGGCCGGGCGCGGTGGCTCACGCCTGTAATCCCAGCACTTTGGGAGCCTGAGGAGTGTGGATCCCGAGGTCAGGAGCTCAAAACCATCCTGGCTAACACGGTGAAACCCTGTCTCTACTAAAAATAGAAAAAAATTAGCCGTGCATGGTGGCAGGCACCTGTAGTCCCAGCTTCTCGGGAGGCTGAGGCAGGAGAATGGCATCAACCCAGGAGGTGGAGCTTGCAGTGAGGCGAGATGGCACCACTGCACTCCAGCCTGGGTGACTGAGTGAGACTCTGTCTCAAAAAAAAAAAAAAAAAAAGGAATTAATTAATGGCATATGCAGCCACCTGGATGAGACTGGAGACCATTTTCCTAAGTGAAGTAATTCAGGAATGGAAAAACAAGCATCGTGTATTCTCACTCATAAGTGGGAGCTAAGCTATAAGGATGCAAAGGCATAAGAATGACACAATGGACTTTGGGGACTCGGGGGCAAGGGTGGGAAGGGGGAGAGGAATAAGAGACTACAAATAGGCTGTAGTATATACTGCTCAGGTGATGGGTGCACCAAAATCTCCCAAATTTCCACTAAAGAACTTACTCATGTAACCAAACACTACCTGCTCTGCAATAATCTATGGAAATTTAAGAAAAAAAAAGGCAGCATTAGTTCTTGTGCAGTTTCACCCCTCACTTTTCCTTAACTTCTTGGCACCATCCAGAGTCCAAAGATAATCATGTATATAGTAATGTTTGCCTCCCAGGTCCATACATTTCTCCCCTATGAAGAGAGTATTTATGTCTCAAACATCTGACATTTCTTTGAGCCTCAAACTTTGTGCATGGTTTCCATGTCCATATGCCTGTTAATAAATTTTGTATGCCCTTTTCTCCTATTCATCTGCCTATTGTAAGTTCATTTTCAGTCAACCTTTAGACAGCAGAAGGGAAGCTGCAAAAGGATGCACAGGAATGATAGGCTCATAATGCTATTTTAGGGAGAATAAGGCAGCATTATTGCTTGAGATTTGAGACAGGGGAACATGCTAGAGACAAGGAGATCAGTTAGAAGAGCTTTATATTAATCTAGGACAGCAGTTCTCAAACTTGATTGTATATGAGAATCTTCTGGAGGGCTTGTTGGGGCCCCATCCCAGTTTCTGATTCAGCAGGGCTGTGGTGGAGGCCTGAGAATTTGCACTTCTAACAAGTTCCCAGGTAATGCTGATGCTGCTAGTCAAGGGACCACACTTTAGGAACCACTCATCTAAGAGAGAGATGTTGAGAGCCAGAGCCAGACTGGTGAAAGATGAACTAGAGAGGAAAGAAATTATATGAAAGATATTTGGAAGGAAGGAACCACAGGACTCAGGGATTGAACATGGGGGCAAGGGAGACAGACAAATAATAGATGACTTCAGAGTATCAAACCTAGGTGCCTTGGAGGATATAAGAATCACAGAGGCAAAACCCCAAACATCTAGAGGTGGAATGCAGTCACTTGACAGGTACTGGGAAAATATACGAGGCCTTATTCCATAAGCATCTGCACCATGGCACTCAAGTTTAAAGGCCTCCTGTATTGTCTTCAGACAGAGGCTGATGAGAAGTAGAAAGCCCAGGTCTGTATTTTGTCTCTCCTTTTCTAGAATATAACCTTTGAGTAGAGGAGGAAACTGAAGATAGAAAGCAGGGTGTATGAAGGTTAGAAGGGGCTTGAATAGTCTGGAAACAAAGAACACATCATTGGGTTGCTAAGTACATTGAGTGAGTACTGAATGTATATGGGCAAACACTTATAAGGAAAAGGTAAATCAGTAAAACTCAGCATGGGCCACGCAGGGTAGCTCTGGATGCTACCTGAGATCACTGGTGCAATTTCTGAGACAGGGTTTCTCAATTCCAGACCACCTAACCTTCCCTAGTTTCAGGGCTTCTGACTTGGTGCCCTGTTGTGCCCGGTTATTTCCCAGCCTGTAAGAATTTCTCTTACCTGCTTCTCTCCACTGGGCCGCCTGTAGCTGAGCAGAAGCTCCACAGCGCCCACCACTTCCTTGCGTATGGCATAGAGCAATGCATCACCCACATACACACTGTGGTTCAGCAGTAGCTCCATGATCTCCAGGTTCTCATTCTCAATGGCAATGAGCAGGGCACTCCGGCCCAGGGGGTCCATGCAGTTGATGTTGACATTATAGTAGATCTCAGCCTCCTGAAGGGCCTGCTTCACAGTGGCATAGTCCCCCTTCTCCACAGCATTGAGGAAGGCCTTCTCCTCCGCAGAGAGCTCTGTCTCAGCCCTCACAATTTGCAGGGGGATGCGGTCTCTGTACGGTGAGTAGTTGACCTTTTTGTAGTACAGTTGGGCCATGGTTCATAGCAATTTAGAAAGCTGAGTGAGGAAACAGAGAAAGACCAAAAATATCCTTAGATACTTGGAGGTCTCAAGTGGCCAGTTATGGAGGCAGCCCTGCTAAGGGGTTAGAAAATCCTAAACTACTTCAATGACACAATCTTTTTTCCTCTCACAAAGAAGTATAACAGAAAAAGCCCAGTCTTTGGGGTCAGGAAGTCCTGGGCTTAAATCCTGGTTTTATGACTTACCAGTTCTGTGGTCTTAAATAAGTTACTCAAGCCCCCTGTGCTTTATTTATTATTACTAAGGTTATCAATCTTAATAATATTACTAGCAGTTATCATTTAGTGACTGCTTACTGTGTGCCAGGTCCTGTGCTACAGAATAATTCCTACCTCATAAAGCTATTGTGAGAGTTAAATAAGATATACATTATCAAAGCAACTGGCATAGGGTAAACCTCCTACGACATAGCATAAGCTAGTTCCCACCTTCCTTCTCTTTTGGTGCCTGAGAATACTCACGGTAACACTTCTGGTTAGTGATGCAAAGGTGGAAATCATCTTTGGCCAATTTCCTTCAGGCTCTAGGTCTCTGGTCCTATGCTAATTTTCAAGATTACATTTGCAACTGTCCCAGATGCACATCCTGGATTGAAATCCTATTTCAGTTCTAACTGCAACCCTGCTTCTTGCTGCTGCTCACTGGGGGAAGGGGTATTGACTCCAAGAGGCCAAAGTCAACTGCAAAAGATAAGCATGTACCCTCTGTGCCCTCTCATGATTTTTTCCTCTGCCGTTTCAAATGAACTAACAGATCTGAGAATCTGATGAAATTCTGATAACTGAATGGCCTATTTTATTTGTATCATACCTAAATCCAGGTTATATTTAATAGAGTTCATTTTAAAGTAAAAACGTACTTATTGAGCTCCTACAATGTGTTTAAACTTTCTCTGGGAGACGAAGGTAAAAAGACAGCCTTTGTCTTCAATCACATAGAATGAATCACAGTATAGAGCTCTTGCCTCATAGTTTACAGATAAAATTTATACACATTCCTCATTAACTCCCTGTAGTATCCCTTTGAGATGGGAATGATTATCCTCTCCAAGGGAGAAAATGAGGCTCAGATCTATTGGGTGTTGGCTCCACTTTTCCTCTCATCCCTGAGGCCTCCAGGCCCCTCTGGAGGCTGAGTTTGGATGGACCTATTCCGATTACTTAACTGTTTTTCCAGCTAAAGGACATGGAAATGTGATCAAGAGCCTCTTTTCTCACCTTCTGGTTGTAAGAAAAGATAAAGACATGAAGCTTCCACAAACATTTACCTCAGTCTTCCAGGTAATGAACATCTCTGCTTTGGCAGAGGGAGAGGCATATCTTATATCAAGTGGCATTTGCAGTTCACGTGCTTGTGACCTTCTGGGAAGTTAGTATTTGAAGGTGAGTGTTGCATCTTGCCCTGAGCAGGTCCAAATGACAAATTGCTCTCCACATCTAAATCCCAAGAGAACAGGGTGCTCTTTCACTGCCTCAAGAAGCACTGATACATTCTTTCACTACTTTCAAGTAAAGTGAAAGTAGTGACAGTGGCTAAAGGAAAGCAGCACTTATATTTGCCAATACACAGCACAAAACTTTAATGATACTAATTGTAGACTGCCTCCCTGCCTTTACCTTGTAAACAAACATGAGTTGGAGAGAGAAGGGATAGTGTGACCTCCTAAAGTGAGGATCAAAAACCCAATTAGCTTCTATTTATTTAATCAGTACAAACACACTGAGAGTATCTACTGTGTCTAGCACTCTGCTAGCCCCTGCTGGGGGACAGGAAACAACAGAACCCTGCTCATTGAAGGCCGGAGGTCTCACAGAAAGTTTCATAAAGATGGTAGCTCTTGGGCTAATCCTTGGAGGATGAATTAAAAATGAAAGTGTAGGGGCAGTCTAGGCACTGCCGAGTACAACAAGAAAGATGATGAGAATAGTTATGGCCTAGTTGGGTGATGGGTTGGGGGGAATGCGAGGGGTCTTACTTTTTCAACTTAATAGAATATAGGGATTAGAAGTGAGCTAACATTCCAAGGCAATAGCTCATAATCTTGGTATCCCCATCTGAAAAATGGTCTTGAACACTTGCTACCCATTTGCCATTTAAGAGGCTACCATGGAAGAAGAGGCTAGATGTCCTTTCAGATGGTGTCACTGGTGGTGTTATTGCTACAGGAAGTATTACTGCTACAGGAAGATCTGCAACTCCTTTAGTAAGGCACAGTTGTGGGGGAAGCAGAAGAATATTGCATCCCAGGGAAAGGTGAGAATGAAGGAAACTAAATTGGTGACCTATTATGTGCCAGGCACTATGCCAGAAGCTGGGGCAATAAAGTTATAAAAATAATCATTAGTTTTGAATATTTAACATGGCCCAGGCATGGTGCCAGGTACTAGAGTGGCACTATTACTACCACTACCTCTAATGGTAATCACAATGAAGGCAACAAACAGTACCATTCATTGAATTCTCACTATGTGCCAGATGCATGGGTTAAAGTAGTGAAGAGAGACAACAGTAAAATCATGGCAATTTGTAACTTGAGGCAAGTATAATTGGATGATATATAGTCAGTTCAAAGTCCAGTTTTAATTTTCATCTCCTGCAGTTGGAATTAGTCTGGTCTATGTAATTTTCCAGTGGTCTCTGTTATAAGAGGCCTTAATAGTATTCCTCTTTAGAAAAAATAATTCTACAAAGGTTTGCCTGAGATTGTACCATTAGAGTCACTCTTACTTTAAGGGACTACATTGCCAAAACTACCCCTGGATGAAATAATAAATCACATGGCTAAACATGAGTAATACATTAACATGAATTCCTTCATTAGGAACATTGCTGTGACTTTGGAATTAAAGCAATGTCTGGCTAAAAGAATGGGGGTGAAGTGATGGAGGGTAAAGGAGGGGTCTGGTATCCAGCCTTGGAAAGCTCTGTTAAGTAGTCATGCCCACCTCTATACTATGAATAGAGAATAATGCAAAAATGGGTTTCCTTCATTGTCTGTTGACATGCAGACTCATATAGCTGTCTAATGACTTGCCTAATTCTTTGCCCTTTTCCAATCCCCCCAGCTGCAGCCACTTGACCCTCACTCATAGGTTTAGCCTCAGCCTCACTCCAGGCTCAGAGGCCAATCCTTTCTCTGCGTGCTTGCTGTTAGGCCTACTGTGCCATCATTCTGAGAATAAGTAGCTAGTGATGGAGTTTCTAGTATCTTTTAAGAATGTATCATTTGGGGATCCACGCCAAGATGGCCAGATAGGAATAGCTCCAGCTTCCAGCTCCCAGCATGAGCAACACAGAAGACAGGTGATTTCTGTATTTCCAACTGAGGTACTAGGGTCTTCTCACTGGGGCGTGTTAGACAGTGGGGGCAGGACAGTGGATGCAGCCCAACGAGTGAGAGTCGAAGCAGGGTGAGGCATTGTCTCACCTGGGAAGCACAAGGGGGAAGGGAATTCCCTTTCCTAGCCAAGGGAAACTATGACACACAACACCTGGAAAATCGGGTCACTCCCACCCTAATACTGTGCTTTACCAAGGGTCTTAGCAAACGGCACACCAGATTACATCCCGTGCCTGGCGGACGGGCCCACGCACACGGAACCTCCCTCATTGCTAGCACAGCAGTCTGAGATCTAACTGCAAGGCAGCAGCAAGGCTGGGGGAGGGGCGCCCGCCATTGCTGAGGCTTAAGTAGCTAAACAAAGCAGCCGGGAAGCTCGAACTGGGTGGAGCCCACTGAATCTCAAGGAGACCTCCTTGCCTCTGTAGACTCCACCTCTGGGGACAGGGAATAGCCAAACAAAAGGCAGCAGAAACCTCTGCAGATGTAAATGTCCCTGTCTGACAGCTTTGAAGAGAGTAGAGGTGTTCCCAGCACAGGGTTTGAGATCTGAGAACGGACAGATTGTCTGCTCAAGTGGGTCCCTGACCCCTGAGTAGCCTAACTGGGAGACATCCCCGACTAGGGGCAGACTGACACCTCACACCTCACATGGCTGGGTACACTGCTGAGACGAAGCTTCCAGAGGAACGATTAGACAGCAACATTTACTGTTCAGCAATATTCACTCTTCTGCAACCTCCGCTGCTGATACCCAGGCAAATGGTTTGGAGTGGACCTCGAGCCAACTCCAACAGACATGCAGCTGAGGGTTCTGACTGTTAAAAGGAAAAATAACAAACAGAAAGGGCATCCACACCAAAACCCCATCTGTACGTCACCATCATCAAAGACCAAAGGTAGATAAAACCACAAAGATGGGGAAAAAGCAGTACAGAAAAGCTGGAAACTCTAAAAGTGAGAGCACCTCTCCCCCTCCAAAGGAACACAGCTCCTCATCAGCAATGGAACAAAGCTGGACAGAGAATGACTTTGATGAATTGAGAGAAGAAGACTTCAGACAATCAAACTTCTCTGAGGTAAAGGAGGAATTACAAACCCAGTGCAAAGAAACTAAAAACCTTGAAAAAAGATTGACAAATGGCTGCCTAGATTAACCAAGGCAGAGAAGTCCATAAACGACCTGATAGAGATGAAAACCATGACATGAGAACTATGTGACAAATGCACAAACTTCAGTAACTGACTCGATCAACTGGAAGAATGGGTATCAGTGATTGAAGATCAAATGAATGAAATGAAGCGAGAAGAGAAGTTTAGAGAAAAAAGAGTAAAAAGAAATGAACAAAGCCTCCAAGAAATAGGGGGCTATGTGAAAAGACCAAATGTACGTCTGATAGGTGTATCTGAAAGTGACGGGGAGAATGGAACCAAGTTGGAAAACACTCTGCAGGATATTATCCAGGAGAACTTCCCCAACTTAGCAAGGCAGGCCAACATTCAAATTCAGGAAATACAGAGAATGCCACAAAGATACTCCTTGAGAAGAGCAACTCAGCAACTCCAAGACACACAATTGTCAGATTCACCAAAGTTGAAATGAAGGTAAAATGTTAAGGGCAGCAAGAGAGAAAGGTCGGGTTACCCACAAAGGGAAGCCCATAAGACTAACAGCAGATCTCTCAACAGAAACTCTCCAAGCCAGAAGAGAGTGGGGGCCAATATTCAACATTCTGAAAGAAAAGAATTTTCAACCCAGAATTTCATTCCAGCCAAACTAAGCTTCGTAAGTGAAGGAGAAATAAAATCCTTTACAGACAAGCAAATGCTGAGAGATTTTGTCACCACCAGGCCTGCCCTACAAAAGCTCCTGGAGGAAACACTAAATATGGAAAGGAGCAACCGGTACCAGCCATTGCAAAAACATGCCAAAATGTAAAGACAATCCATGCTAGGAAGAAACTACATCAACTAATTAGCAAAATAACCAGCTAACATCATAATAACAAGATCAAGTTCACACATAACAATATTAACCTTAAATGTAAATGGGCTACATGCTTCAATTAAAAGACACAGGGTGGCAAATTGGAAAAAGAGTCAAGACACATCAATTTCCTGTATCCAGGAGACCCATTTCATGTGCAGCAGCACACATAGGCTCAAAATAAAGGGATGGAGGAAGATCTACCAAGCAAATGGAAAACAAAAAAAGGCAGAGGTTGCAATCCTAGTCTCTGATAAAACAGACTTTCAACCAACAAAGATCAAAAGAGACAAAGAAGGCCATTACATAATGGTAAAGGGATCAATTCAACAAGAAGAGCTAACTATCCTAAATATATATGCACCCAATACAGGAGCACCCAGACTCATAAAGCAAGTCCTTGGAGACTTACAAAGGGACTTAGACTCCCACACAATAATAATGGGAGACTTTAACACCCCACTGTCAACATTAGACAGATCAACGAGACAGAAAGTTAACAAGGATATCCAGGAATTGAACTCAACTCTGCATCAAGCAGACCTAATAGACATCTACAGAATTCTCCACCCCAAATGAACATAATATACATTCTTCTCAGCACCACATCGCACTTATTCCAAAATTGACCACATAGTTGGAAGTAAAGCACTCCTCAGCAAATGTAAAAGAACAGAAATTATAACAAATTGTCTCTCAGACCACAGTGCCATCAAACTAGAACTCAGGATTAAGAAACTCGGGAAGGGGAGCATCACACACCGGGGCCTATCATGGGGAGGGGGGAGGGGGGAGGGATTGCATTGGGAGTTAAACCTGATGTAAATGACGAGTTGATGGGTGCTGACGAGTTGATGGGTGCAGCACACCAACATGGCACAAGTATACATATGTAACAAATCTGCACGTTATGCACATGTGCCCTAGAACTTAAAGTATAATAATAATAAAAAAAATGAAAAAAAATAAAAAAGAAAATCAAAACCACTCAACTACATGGAAACCGAACAACCTGCTCCTGAATGACTACCGGGTACATAACGAAATGAAGGCAGAAATCAAGATGTTCTTTGAAACCAATGAGAACAGAGATACAACGTACCAGAATCTCTGGGACACATTTAAAGCAGTGTGTAGAGGGAAATTTATAGCACTAAATGCCTATAAGAGAAAGCAGGAAAGATCTAAAATGGACACCCTAACATCACAATTAAAAGAACTAGAGAGGCAAGAGCAAACACATTCAAAAGCTAGCAGAAGGCAAGAAATAATTAAGATCAGAGCAGAACTGGAGGAGATAGAGACACAAAAAAACCTTCAAAAAACCAATGAATCCAGGAGCTGGTTTGTTGAAAAGATCA